>NC_143517.1:42544986-42917486 GCF_031878675.1 Megascapheus bottae
GATCACTGTGTGTGGAAGCTAATTTTAGGAGTTATCAGAGGTTACCATATTAGGTGCTGTCAGAGAAAATCCTGATGTGAAACTTTCACTCTGTAGATGACCCAAATTTGTAGAAGATTTAAGTCAAAGAAACAGTAAATAGAGGTAGCTCATGTGATGTATTAGAACATGAGGTGCTTGGCCTTGAGGTTCAGCTAAGAGGCAGATTAGCCAAGAGGGTAATCTTCCTCCCACCAGCATATACTTGTATAAATCCTCATGGGAGAGGCTATAGAATGGTTTGGCAAGTTACATTCTGTGAACCAGATGTGGCCTGCTGCCTGTCTGGTTGCTTGCTTTTTTTTTTTTATTGTTGTTTCATTTTGTTTTTAATAAAGTCTTACTAGAATATATAGAGGGCCTCTTGCTTACGTATCAGTTGTCTGCTTTTGCTCTATAGAATTCACAAGGCCCATAAGAAAAGTCCTTTACAAGATAAGTTTACTGATCTCTAGTTTAAAGCATCTATTGTATCTTCTTCACTCCATCATCTATTTTTCTTCTCTGTTGTCCTTGGTTATAGAAGTAAGGCATGGCCTAGAGGGGCAAGCCATCTTTGCAGAGCAGGGACATGGTGACACTGAGTAGAAGCAGGCTACAGATAAAGGTAATTTATAAGAACTTTTTCATGCCCAACTTGATGGAAAACTAAGTAGAAACAGGGTTTTTGTTGTTGTTTTTGCCAGCGATATTCTGTGTATTTGTTCATTTACTTTAAAATGATATTAATTCTATTTCTCAGTGTACGTTGCAGATTTGTTGTGAATGTATTATATGGACATTTTTTGAAGTGTTGCCTAAATTCATGATTGTTAAAAAAAAAAAAAATGAAGGGCCAGGAGCTTAGCATAGTGGTAGAGTGCTCGCCTAGCATGCACAACGCCCTGGGTTCGATTCCAAGTGAAGTGGCGCTGTTGCTCAAGGGCAGAGTGCTAGCCTTCAGGAAAAAGTTCCAAGGACAGTGCTTAGTACCTGAGTGCAAGCCCCAGGACTGGCAAAGAAAAAAAAATGAGCCAAATAGAGACAGAATCCTTTGTTCTCTGTTTGACTCATATCAAAAGAACTGATGGTTATTTCATAATTTTAAAAAAATTGCCAGTCCTAGGGCTTGAACTCAGGGCCTGAGCTCTACCACTTGAGCCTCAGTACCATTTCTGGCTTTTTTTTTCTATGTATGTGGTATCAAGGAATCGAACCCGGATCTTCGTGCATGCTAGGCAGGCAAGCACTCCTGGCCCAGGTTATTTCATAATTATTGGTTATGACCTAGTGACTGTGTTTCACAAACTTGCTTGTATAATAGCTTTTTTTGTTGTTGTTTTTGGGTTTTTTTGTTTTGGGACTTCAGCTGTGGGCCTGGGCACTGTCCCTCAGCTCTTCAGCTCAAGGCTAGGTAGCACTCTACCACTTGAGCCACAGTGTCACTTCTGGATTTCTGGTGGTTAATTGGAGATAAGAGTCTCACGGACTTTTGTGCCTGTGTTGGTTTTGAACCTTGATCCTCAGATCTCAGCCTCCTGAGTAGCTAGGATTACAGGCGTGAGCCACCAGTGCCCGATTAATTTAGCACTTGTTATTCATCTGTGAGCATATTTTTTTTAAGCCTTGTGAATTGAATTAGTGGTAAAAGCAAATGGTGTGCATGCCTCTTATCCTGTATTAAACTTAATGGAAATGGTGGATGAATCAATGGACTATATTATCTCTTCTAATCATTAATAACTAATATTCTATGAAAAGTCAAAACTTAAAATCTTAGTAAAGCCACGAGGTTACGCTTAGTAAGTTGCCACCTTTTACAGTTTAAAAGTTGACTTTCAGTCTCAGTAGAATCTTTTCCTTTGCTCAGACCAAAGTCTTTGTTTTTAGAAGAGGAATCTGATGACTATCTGAAGTGACATAAGAATGAGCCAAGAATGGCTGAGAGATTTCGAGGGGAGGACTCAGAGTCAGCTATGGAGGTAGGAGGCTTTTAGAAAGGGCTCAGGAGAGTTCATGGCGATAAAACTAAAGTTATAATGTTTTATTTGAACTGAATAATAGACACAGTGTAGGAGTTAGTAAATAACATTTCTTATTCTTGCTCTACTTTAAAGAGGAAGTAACAGTAGAGTGGCATAAGCTTATGCTGGCATAAACTTACCTTATTTTGCTGTAAAATGGGCATATTCCCACATCACAGTGTCTATTGGTGCAAATCTGAGAATGACATGGACTTACTCATGTGTTGACTTAGTAATATCAATTATGAAATTTTATGTTATGGCAGTAGTTACAAGAGTTAAGTTTTGTTTCAAGTGTTATATAATAATGAAAATAGTAAATCCTAAGATGGAGAATGGTAAGTAAAATGTGTTCGGTTATGAATTAGAATAAATATTACCTACACTGTCATTACTAACATCTGAAGTTCATACATATAGTAATAAAAATAGTAGACTCAGTGTGCTAAGATTATGGATGATTTATTGTTTCATGAAACAGTGTTATAATTTGTATTTTAACATAAATATTCAGGATAATGAAATCATTTATTGACCAAATAAACATATGTATCAGTTAAATCCCTGCTTTTAACTGGCAATTGCTATACTTACTTTTAGACATTTCTCTTGGGAAGCTGTGCTTCTGACAGGAATATAGTACTATATGATATGAGACAAGCCACTCCTCTGAAAAAGGTGAGTTTCAATTTTGCTTTATACAGTGTTAAAATTGTCATCTGTAAGTTAAGTAACAGAAAATATAGAGTAAGTGATTTTCAGTATTCTGAAATTTTATTAATTTTTTTAGAGGTATTCTTACCACAGAATAATGTAGTTGCATTTCTTAGCTTTGCATTGCTTGTTGGAGATCCTTATATTTCTTTGTGTCTTCCATAATACCAGCAGATTTTATGTATCTCATGAGTACTTGTTGAATTAAAAGTTACTAGCTGAAAGACATTCCATTATTTTACAGTGTAATAATATTTAAAGTCCTATGATTAATCATGGTACAACACTTTATTACAGAAAGTTAGAACTGGTTCATTTAACCATCTTTGTTTAGTTGCATACTGGTGTTTACTAATAACACTTAGTTTAGACAAGTCCTTTTTGCTCAAGATGATAGTCTTGTCAATTCTAAGATCATCCCTGGTTTAAGATATTAGGGCTAACATAACCTTAAAGCTGACTTTTGACAGAGATACACTGTCTGCAGATAAACCAAACAGTACAATTTTAAGTATAAAAAGTTCAGAGTATGGGGCCGGGAGTTTGGCCTAGTGGTAGAGTGCTTGCCTAGCATGCACAAAGACCCGGGTTCGATTCCTCGGTACCACATATATAGAAAAAAGCCAGAAGTGGTGCTGAGGCTCAAGTGGTAGGGCTCTATCCTTGAGAAAGTCCAAGGACAGTGCTCACGCCCTGAGCTCAAGCCCAGGACTGGCAAAAAAAAAAAAAAAAAAAGTTCAGAGTAAATGCTAGAAAATTATGAGAGCACAAGCATCACTAAATATCACTCATGTGCATGAGCCCTTTGTGATAGTCCACATTTAAAAGAAATGTGTCTGAGCCAGGTGCTATGGCTCATGCCTGTAATCCTAGCTCAGGAGGTTAAGGTCTGAGGATCACGGTTCAAAGCCAGCTCAGTCACTATAAAGTCCATGAGACTCTTATCTCTAATTAACCACCAGAAAACTAGAAGTTGGGCTGTTGCCCAAGGGGTAGGGTGGTGGCCTTGAGCTGAAGAGCTAAGGGACATCACTCAGGCCCAGGGGTAGGTCAGAGCCTTGAGCTGAAGAACTCAGGAACAGCGCCCAGGCCCAGAGTTGAAGCCCCATGACTGACAGCAAAAAAAAAAAAAAGATAGGCATCTGAGACTGTAACTCAGTGGTGGAGCACTTACCTAGCATACATATGCCCTGAGTTTGATCTGTGGCATCAGGGAAGAGAGGGGAAGTGAGTTGATGAAGGAGAAAGGAAAGAACAGTGCTTTCCATACTGTTTTTTTTTCCCCCAACCCACTTTTATGACATGTAATAAACTCAGAAATGTGAAACTTATAGTACATTTATTGAAATTTGAATTTATTACAATAAATCTACCCAAAGTATTACTTAAATCGTTTTACTCACTTATTTGGTAAGGACTTCATTGTTAAACACTGAGTAATTTCATCTATATTTCTCTGTAAAATGGTAACATTAACTACTAGATTATAGCATATTGGTTAGACTAAGACATGTTACCTTTAGCCTGGGGCTAGTGGCTTACAGCTACAATCCTATTTTTTGAAGGCTGAGGTTGGAAGGTTGAGGCTCAAAGCTAGATCAGGCAGACAAGTCTGAAGGATTCTAGTCCCCATTTAACCAGCAAAAAGCCATGGTAAAGCACCATCTATGAGCAAAAAGGCTAAATGAAGGCTTGAGGACCGGAGTGCAAACCCTGGTTACTTTACACACACACACACACACACACACACACACACACACACACACACACACACACACACACACACACACACACACACACACACACACACACACACACACACACACACACACACACACACACACACACACACACACACACACACACACACACACACACACACACACACACACACACACACACACTGTGTTTTAGCACAATGCCAACAGGAAATTCTAGTTTACTAAATCTCTTTCCTCTCTTCTCAGTTTTCAATGGTATTCCATTACTGTTTCCATTTATTTATTTTCAGTATTTATTAAATGCAGGGCCTTACTTCTTACTAGACACTTTCTTTCACATGTCTTAATGCCCCTAATCTGTGATACATTAGTTTTAGGTTGAAGAAAATAACTGCTGTTTGGATTTTAGGGTCTCCTACCACCCCTATTATACTCTAGTTTTGTCAGTAAGGAAACGTTTAATTGGAGCTTGTCACATGAAAGTTTATAGAGACAATTGCTTTCTTTTGCTTTTTTTTTTTTTGGTTCTGCTTAGTTTGTTCTATCTTTAGACCATTAATGTTTCTTCTCTTTTTTCTTTTCTAAATATAGTAGTTCTCAGTCAAGGGTTGTTATTCCCCCTAAGAAAGGTATAGATTTAGAAATGTGAAGGGAACAGTTGGTGGGGAGATGTCTGAGTGCTACACATCCTACAATAGACAGTTACATACAATAAAGAAACACTGTAAATTACTGGTCTCCATAGGGTAGCTCAAATCATGCTTGTCTTGAAACATTTTTTCAGTACTCCGACTCTATAAACTCATCATTGTTTTGTTTCAATTTTGATATTTAATCATCTGTTACTTTATCTGTGTCTTAAATTTTCTTCTGTATATCTTATTTTCTTGTCTGAACTGTGTTGTTTAAAATCTAGGTACTAGATATTATTAACTGTTTTTCTCTTTTTTGTATTTACTCTTGCCTGTGTTCAGGAAATAGCTATTGATTTCTTTACTTATTGCTCTCAGCTGATTGCTGTGCACATATTTGCTTAAATCAGTGAGAAAAGGAATCTAAAGAGATAATTAGCTTCATCTGTAACAGGATAGCTAATGCTTCCTTCCTCAGGTTATCTTAGATATGAGAACGAATACAATCTGTTGGAATCCTATGGAAGCTTTCATTTTTACTGCAGCAAATGAAGATTACAAGTAAGTAATCTATCTTTTAAAACTTCATTTCTATTAGAAACAGCTCAATTGAATATCATACTGGTATGATATAGTTTTTACTAGGTAAGTGTACTTTCACTTACAAATTACAGAACTTGTCATTTGTTTTGCTAAAATAGTTTCTCAAGTTGGAGAAAATTCTGGAATTTTTTTCAGATTCCAGACTAATACAGACAAGTACTAGTGGGCTAGTTCTCTATGCTGCCTGTTACAGTTTTATATGATTTTGTAGTTTTATTGCAGTATATGTATGTACTGGTAATGGCTCTTACAGTAGAAAACCTGATTTGAATAGTTGTTAAAGACTGTGTGTCCAACATGTTTAATGTCCAACCCTTTGTAGAAATTTGTGATATTTCATATAGACTGTATAATACATGTTTTAATGCAAACAGCATTATCTGCTTGTTGATATTTATAATCGGTCAGGTAATTGATATTTGTTTAGTCACGCTATGAGCTATCGTGATTATGTCTATAAGCAAATGAAAAGTTTAAAGTTTTTAGCTTAATAAATGCAAATCTTTTATTGTGTGACTGTGTTAACTCGACTTAGCTGCCATATGTTCTTGACCTAGATGTGACTTTATGGCTTTTTATGTAATGGTTTAATATACATTGAAGCACTGTACATTTTCTACCTTACTTCATCTTTACAGTATTTTAGAGTTGGTAGAATATTATGTTATCTCATTTTTTTAGGATAATTGAAGCAAAGTGAGTATTTTTAATACATTTTTTTGGGTTTTGGGTTTTGGAGGTGTTTTTGCCAGTCCTAGGCCTTGAACTCAGGGCCTGGGCACTATTCTTGGGCTGTCTCAAAGCTAATGTTCTACCACTTGAGCCACTTCCAGCCTTTTCTGTGTGTATGTGGTACAAAGGAGTTGAACCCAGGGCTTCCTGCATGTTAGGCAAGCACTCTTCCACTAGGCCACGCTCCCAGCCCTATTTTGTCTTTTGAGAAGATACAAGTCTGGATTGACCTTTATGTCTTCTGTACTTAAATTTTGTGTTCTCTTGTATAATTCTAAAATTCTGTATAATTCTAGCTTATAAATAGGATTCTCTTACCTGGGCACTGTAGCCTATGCCTGTAATCCCAGTACTTTTGAGGCAGAGATTAAAGGAATCTCAACTCTAGGCTAGATGGGAAAAAAAATTAAATGAGACCCCATCTAAACTAATAGCTGGGCATGGTAGCACACATCTATCATCTTAGCTTCTCAGAATTTATAAATAGAAGGATCATTGTCCAGGCTGTCCCAGGCATAAACTTGATGCTCATTCAAAAACTTACGCAAGTAAAAGGCTGAGCTGGTAAGCTGCCTATCAAGTGCCAGGTCTGTAGTTTAAGCCCCACTAACAAGCATGGACACGCACATACACAATCTTGCTATGGCATCCTTTTCTGTATTTGTAAATGCTTTCTTTTATTTCCTTCTAAGTATCCTGATCATTCTGAATTAGAAACCTAAGGTCAAGTCTGTACCAACCAACCAGTAATTACTTTAGAAGGTTTGGGGAGGCATTCAGACTATGTTACTGTTTTATGGTCTGTAAGAAAGAGATTTGGGTTGGGGGGAATTAGAGGTATCTGTAATGCAGCTAAAACAGGAAGATCTCAAGTATGAGGCCATCTGGGCCCAAGTAGCAAGTTCAAAGACAGCTTGGTCACAAAAATGCTCTATTTCTCAAAGCCATTCTCTATGTTGGTTCTTTGGGGTACTATTCTTTTAGGTGTTGATTAAGAATTTTAAACCCCCACGCTTATTGTCAGTTTTACCACTGTGTATAGTTTTTTAATTTTAGCATACCTTTTAAAAAGCCATATTCACTCTGATATGTAACAGCTAAGAGTAAAAATTAATGCAACTTGATTAGAAGTCATTTGGCATCCTGCCAGGCTTTAAACGTGTATTTCTCCTTGTAGGAACCTGTCCTGACTTAATTGAATCTTATCATATCCAGTTAAAACTTTGAATGTCAAATATCAAGATTTCCTTTAAGGATAATTTATAATAAAATTAGAGAATACTACTTATCAAAAATAGAGACATTATTTTAACTCATTTAAATTTGTAGCCATTAAATCTTTTCAGAGAGATTTAATGATATGGGTCAATGGTCATAATGTGCTTAGGAATTATCACTACAAAGTTTTATGCAGTATCATCTCAGTTTTATTATAAGAACATGTTTAAATACCATAGTGAAAAGATTTTTAAATTTCTGTTGTTAATTTCTCTCTGGACAGTGGGGTTAAAGGTAATTTTGTACTGTGTGTACGTGTTACCCACATTTTCACCAGTGAAACTTACATAAATAAGGAGGGAAGTGCATTTGTATGTTTATAAGCATAACATTAAAGAGTAATACAAATTGTTAATATTATTTGCTTATTTGCTTATGTACAGAATTGGCCTGTGTATTTAGATGTGCATTGTTGAGCTGGTGGGCCTTATTTTTCCTAGTGCCTTTTAGAAGTATTTATGACTTCTTTCTGGATATTTGGACAAAACATTTAACAATTCTTTTACAGCTTATACACTTTTGATATGCGTGCACTGGACACTCCAGTTATGGTCCACTTAGATCATGTATCTGCAGTGCTTGATGTAGACTACTCTCCCACTGGGAAAGAGTTCGTGTCTGCTAGCTTTGATAAATCTATTCGAATATTCCCTGTGGACAAAAGTCGGAGCAGGTATGTAACTACCAATAAGCTACTTGTTTTTTGATCTGATCTGAAAGGGCGCCTGGTTATGTGTATTTGTGTATACATCCAAGATTCATGAATTGCAGTACCTGTTATATCTTATTATCTATGGACAAAGAACTAGCTACCAAAAAGTTTCTTTAAAAAAATCAAACTAGAGGCCTGGAGTTTGGCCTAGTGGTAGAGTGCTTGCCTAGCATGCACAAAGACCCAGGTTCGATTTCAGTATACCACATACATAGAAAAGGCTGGAAGTGGTGCTGTTGTTCACGTGGTGCTGTGGCTCTAGCTTGAGAAAGCCCAAAGACAGTGCTCAGGCCCTGAATTCAAGCCCCAGGACTGGCAAAAAACAAAAAACAACAACAAAAAAACCCAGAAAAACTATTCCTTTGTATTAATAGTAAACTTTATAGAAACTTTAATTTAATAATGAAGAATTTGAATAGTTAAGTTTTACCCTAATCCAATTTATGAGTAATTAATATATACAAACTTCATATTGTTCTTCACCACTCAAGTTATGCCAATGCAAAAATTAAAGAAAGAAAATATTTATAAAGGCAAGCAATTCGAACACCCATCTGTCCTTTAGTGACATTTATGTGTCGAATTCCAAAAGCACACTTGAGAATGATTCTAATGTCTTTAAGATTTGGGTTGTTTAAGTCAGGTGCCCAATGGTTCACACCTATAATCCTAACTATTCAGGAGGCTGAGATCTAAGGACCACAGTTCTAAGCCAGCCTGGGCAAGAAAGTCTGCAAGACTCTTTATCTCCAATAAACTACTTAGTGAAAGCTAGAAGTAGCACTGTGGCTCAAATGATAGACTACTAGCCTTGAGCACATAGAGGTTCAGGGATAGTGACCAGGTCCTGAGCTCAAGCCCTAGGACTGGCAAAAAAAAAGAAAGAAGAAGAAGAAGAGGAAAAAAGAAGCCAGGCACAGTGGCCCACGCCTGTAATCCTGGCTATTCAAGAGGCTGAGATCTGAGGATTGTAGTTCAAGCCACCTGGGCCCTAAAGACTGTGGCACTCTTATCTCCAGTTAACTACTAGAAAACTAGAAGTGGCACTGTGACTCGAGGGTTTGCCTTGAGCTGAAGAGCTCAGGGGCAACGCCTAGGCCCAGAGTACAAGCCCCATGGCAGATCAAAAGTAGTTTATAGAAATTGACATTTTAGGAGTAATCTTGTATTTTATCTTTTGCTTTACTGTCTGACTTCATTTTTTTTTTTTTATGCAGTACTAGGGATTGAAGCTAGGGCCCAGCACATGAAAGGAAAGTACTTTGCCACTGAGCTATACTCCCCAGTCTTTGTACTAATTGACTACGACCTAAATTCCTTATGAGATACAGCCCTTGTATAGTGTGCAATGCTTTAGAAAGCACACACATCTCCCTATTCCTTAGCAGTGGCCTACATGAGTTCCTGAAAGCATGAGTATACCTCCTATGATTCAAAAAGAACCCAATAGTTGAGTTCAGTCTGAATTATTCCAAAACCAACATGGACCACTAAATCCAAGTCCAGCTAGAAAGCTCACTTTCTTACAAAAATTCTATAAAGCCAATGTCCAGGACATTTTCCTGGTGGTATTTGGAGTGATTTGTAGTTCCCCTGTTTTGTTTAGATCATTTACTTGAAAATGAATTGCAGATCATTTCCAAAGTCTGCTCTCATTTCCTTTCATTACAGGCATCCAGAAACTCATACTTTTTTTTGAGTAAAAAATTTAAAACTAACCTGAAATCCGTATTTGGGATTGGTTTCTATTAGAAATTCAATAATTCCTGAGCAAAATAGAAATCATAGCCTTTAAATGGAAAAACTATTTTTATGTGTGCATAAAGAATTTTAACTTTAAAAAATATCCATCCCTTGATACTATTACTTGTAAGCTTTATAAATCTATCATATGTGAGCAATCTGCATAACTTATCACTAAGGAGAATTCTAAGTTGGTTAAATGTTAAACCATTGGATTTGGATTTGACTAGATATTATTAATGGTTACTAAAGCCTGGTTGAATTTTCACTCACTAAAAAATTCTTTATATTAGGAAACTGAGTAGTTGAGTAGTTGGTTTTGTTGGGGTTTTTTTTTTTGTTTTGTTTTTTTTGGTCAGTCATTAGGCTTCAGCTTGGGCCTGGGCATTGTCCCTGAGCTCTTCAGTTCAAGGCTAGCACTCTACTACTTGAGCCAAAGCACCACTGATCAATAGAGTCTTTTGTGTGTGTGTGTGTCAGTTGTGGGGCTTAAACTCTTGGCTTGGGTATTGTCCCTGAGCTTTTTCAGTTCAAGGCTAGCGCTCTACCACTTTGAGCTACAGTGCCACTTCCAGTTTTCTAGCAGTCAATTGGAGATAAGCATCTCTCTGATTTTCGTGCCTGGGCTGGCTTTGAACTATAGTCTTCAGATCTCAGCCTCTTGAGTAACTAGAATTAGAGACATGAGTCACCAATGCCTGGCTAAGGAAGAGTATTATAAAAATCAAGAGATTATAGGAACTGAATACTAGAAAAGCAAAACATTGAATGCTTTTCTTTTCAAAACTATTCTCTCCATAAATTTCTTATGTTAGTGCTAGAAATAGAATCTATACAGACTATTTTAGAGATATTATAATATTTGTAAATTATATCTGATTTGGCTATTGTCTGAGTGTTTTTAAGTTGTGCTTTATTTTTACTTATTTATTTTTTGTGGGGCTTCAACTCTGGGTCTAGATGCCATCTCTGAGCTCTTCAGCTCAAGGCTAGTGCTCTACCCCTGGAGCCACAATGCCACTTAGGTTTTCTGGTGGTTAATTGGATATAAAAGTCTCACGGACTTTCTTGCCCTGGCTGGCTTTAAACTGCGATCCTCAGATCTCAGCCTTCTGAATTGCTAGGATTAGCCATGAACGCCTGGCTAATTATGCATATTTTATTGAACCTGTTTCTTTCATGTAGCCTGCATTTTTCCAGAAGTTTTACTTTGTGTTGTCTGACGTTACCTTTACTTGCCTTTTAGAGTTCTTCTTAACACTTCCCAATATAGTATCCCTGTGAATTCACTTAGCGTGTTTCACACCCTTTTAAATAGGAATGCTATTTGACATCTCCATTTATTAATGATTCTTACCTCAACTTAGCACTTTTGTAGCCTTCCCTTTCTTTTCACACATGTAAATCAACTCTTACTTCAATTAAGCTTTCCAAATAATGTGCCCAAGGGAAAGGGAGAGTCAAGTCATCAGATTCCGCATATCTTTTTGAGTGCCACTGCCTTCATCTTCTCTGTCTGTCAGTTTTTATGTCTCTATCTCTTTATCAATCTATCCAAGATTGGGACTCATACTTTTTATCTAGGGCTCTATCACTTAACCCACAGCACCACTTCTGGCTTTTTATGTGTATGTGGTACTGAGGAATCAAACCCAGGGCTTTACGCATGCTAGGCAAGCACTCTACCATTAAGCTGCACACTCAGCCCCTTCTTTTCCTTCTCTCTCCCCCCTTTCCAGTAAAATAGAACAACAAAATTAGTGTGATTGGTGACTTGAACTGAGTTGGGTTTGGTAAGGTCTTCTTAAAAGCAAGTCTTTTTTGTTGTTGTTGTTGTTGTTCATAGGGCTTGAACTCTGGGCCTGGGTGCTGTCCCTGAACTCTTCAAGAGCAAGTCATTTTTATGGTTACAATGTTTTTCTAGCTTGAAAAATCATATGCTATTTTCATTTTATAGTGTCAAGTATTTGTGACTTTTTTGTATATCTGATTTGTTTATTTTATTGGATTATATATATTCTCTTGTGCAGGAATTTTCTTTTAATTCTTGAGCACTTAGCATAGAACCTTACTGGTTGAATTCAGGTGAAAACAAAATAAAAGCATTAGAATGAATTTGAATTTTTTTTTTTTATAGTCCTTCAAGACTCAAAAATGGTATCCTTGGGCCAGGAGTGTAGGCCTAATGGTAGAGTGTTTGCCTGCATACACGAAGCCCCTGGTTCAATTCCTCGGTATTTGGTACTACATACATAGAGATGGCCAGCAGTGGTGCTGTAGCTGGGTTTTCTCACGAGAAAACCCAAAGACAGTGCCTAGGCCCTGAGTTCAAGTCCCAAGACTGGCAAAAAAAATAAATTTGGTGTCCTAGAATTTGATAGGCAGTTGTTACAGAAAACCTATACCCAGACTCCCAAAGTGTTGAAATTCATTCCTCTTCGGTAGGGAAGTCTATCACACAAAACGGATGCAACATGTTATCTGTGTAAAATGGAGTTCTGACAGCAAGTACATCATGTGTGGATCTGATGAAATGAACATTCGTCTGTGGAAAGCTAATGCTTCTGAAAAATTGGGTGTGGTAAGAAATCACATTTTCTGTAAATATTATAAAGCTAGTTTCTGGCTCTATTAGATATTATAACATTTATTTAAAATACCTTGATACTTTGATCACATTGATAGCAGTATGATAAATATCAACTAGCAACAAAAGCAGTAAGGCTCTATTGACTAGCATGGCTCTATTGACTTTTTTCATGTCATGTGTCTTTTCATGTCACAGTGCTTTTAGGCATTTACTAATATTTGTGTCTTCCTAGTTCTGTGTGTTTTACTTTGATAGAGAAAGACAATGTGGAGTATGGAAGCTTAGAATGTACAAGAACATCTCTCCTCTGCTAAAGGAATGATAATTGAGTAGATCAAAGGCTGCACGTCCCTCAGAGGTCTTTTATTATTTTTTTTTAAAAGACACTGAAGCATTTAAATAAGGGAAGGCAAAAAGCATTAGACTTTCAAAAAGATTTAGTGAATACTGGCTAGCTAACACTGGGCTGTGAGATTATGATTGAGTTTTGTTTTGTTTTTGATGTTTCTCTAAAATATTCCATTTTCTCAAAAAAATTCATTTGTTTATATCAGAAACCACTAGAAAGGTTAAGAAAGAAAAGGTTAAATCTAAGTTACTTTTTGATTAGCCTCAGTAGGAAAATCGAGGCCAATATGCAGTTATTAAGGACAGTTGTTTTTAAGTTTAATGATTGTTCAGTATTACATTATACCTACCTTTTAGTACATTAGTCAGTGTTCTTATTTGTATCAACCTTAATATTTTTTAAGCAAAATGTATTACAAAATCAAGTACTTTGCTTTTCTGGTTACAAAGTATTTTTACAAAGAAATAGATGTATTCCTCAGGAAGTTCTACCTCAGTGGTGCACATAGCCCTACTTTTTCAGTATGTTTTTGTTCCATTTGGTGGGATTTGTCTATACTGTGCATGTGCTACCTAAAAGAAAATTCATTACTTAATTTGTAAATGGCGCGAATATGCCAGAAATTTGGTTTCATCTCATAGAAGTAATTTTTATCCTAAGGGAGAAGGTTACTTCCTACTTCGGTGGGTCTGCAGCAAAAAAAAGAATATGCTATTCATTATGACCCTAAAATGCTTTTTTTTTCCTAACAGCTTACAAAGAGAGAAAAAGCAGCCAATGATTATAACCAGAAGCTGAAGGAGAAATTTCAGTATCATCCTCATGTAAAACGTATTGCTCGTCATCGACATCTACCAAAATCCATCTATAGCCAGATCCAGGAGCAGCGGATCATGAAGGAAGCTCGTCGACGAAAGTATGTGTCGAAGTTCAGCTCTCTCAGTATCTTCTTCTGACTTTCCCCTCTCATCTCACAATAGTAACAACGGCAACAACTTTCAAGGGAGTAGTTTATATACCATTGTACCTTAGAGATACTTTAAAAGACCTCCATGCTTTTTTCTCACTTAAGGGGAAAGCAGTAATCATTTAAGAATATGAGAAAAGACACATGAAAACAAATCAGAAACTCATATTTTAAGTAATACAAATAGGTGCTTAAGAACGATCTCCAGTGTAGTTGTAGTTATGAGGTACTATGTATTTTCTAAGTGAAAGCATTCAAAGAAACTAGATGTGGTTGTGCTTGCTTGTTACCCCAGCAGAAGGATCATGAGTTCAGAGCCATAATGAGACTGTCTCAAAGAAACAAAGTTTAAAGAACTTGTGTGTGTGTGTGTGTGTGTGTGTGTGTGTGTAATGAGTAATACATATATAATAATATTTGAGTTCTCAGATCATGTGTGTGTGTGTGTATGTGCGTGCGTATGTACATGCATGCACGTACACTGGTCCTGAGGCTTGAACTCAGGCTCTAGGCGCTATCTCTAAGCTCACACTCTATCACTTGAGCCACAGCTCTATTTCCAGTTTATTGAGTGTTTAATTGGAGGCTAAAAGTCTTACGATGTTTCCTGTTTCGGGTGGCTTTGAACCACCATCTTCAGATCTCAGCCTCCTGAGTAGCTAGAATTAACAGGCATAAGCCACTGGTGCCTGGCTGTTTTTGTTTTTGTTTTGTTTTTGTGTTTTGTTGTTATTTTGTGTGTTTTTTTTGCCAGTCTTGAGGCTTGAACTCTGGCCCTGAGCACTGTCCTTGAGTTTTCTCAAGGCTAGAGGTCTACCGCTTGAGCTATAGCACCACTTCCAGCTTTTTCTATGTATGTAGTACCAAGAAATCCAACCCGGGTCTTGGTGTGTTCTAGACAAGCACTCTACCATTAGGCCACACTCCCAGGCCTGACCTTTTTTTTTTTTTTTGCCAGTCCTGGGCTTAAGCTCAGGGACTGAGCATTGTTTCTTGGACTTTCTCAAGGCTAGAGCTCTACCACTTGAGTCTCAGCACCACTTCTGGCTTTTTCTGTGTATGTGGTACCTAGGAATTGAACCTGGGTCTTTGTGCACTCTAGGCAAGCTCTCTACTACTAGGTGCCAAATTCCCAGCCCTGTTTTGTTTTTTTAAGATGAGTCTCAAAGGCTGGTCTTAAACTCCTAGGCTCATACAGTCTTCTTTCTTTTGCCTTCCAAATAGAGCTGGAACTGCTAGGGCACCCCACTTAGCCCACCTAGATATCTTTACTACTTTTATAGTCTGTCTTTAGGAAGATGTGGGAATTGGATCATTTTTATATATTATGTATCTGGTTTTTTGTTTTTCATACAGTTAGGAAAATCAGATAAGAGTAATTCCATAGCCAAAGTTGGTTTTTAGTTGGTAGCTACTGTTTCACCTATTTTTATTGTGAAATTTTTCTTCAGTGTTTGCTTTTCTAGTGAAAGAAAATGCTTTGTCACATTCTTACAGAAAATTTTATTAGATTAGTATGATTTGACATAAACTTACTAATTTGTGTGTGTTGTTTATTTCTAGGGAAGTAAATCGTCGTAAACACAGCAAACCTGGATCTGTGCCAGTCGTGTCAGAGAGGGAAAAGCATGTAGTTGCAGTTGTGAAATAATAGTTGGTAATCCTACCAATGCTGATGTGGAATTATTTGTCTCTATTGACTTGAGAACCATGCAAATAAAAGTATTGACTTTCGTTTAATAGTAAACCTTTCCATTATATGTATTTTTTCTTGTTTTATGGTAATTTTTTTTACTGCTTGTCATGTTTTGGCTACTATAAAACCTACTTGCATCTCAATTCAGTGAATTGTCATGAATTTTCAATAGGTGCCACCTAAAAAGTTAGACAGTAAATAATGTGGTATGCTGTTTGTCTAGTTGGTATTTGGCATCACTGCCATGAGAAGTGCCACCTGCTGAGTCATCGGCCCCACCTCCTGTTACAACCTGTGGTTTCCATAGCGATGTCTGTGTCTTACACACAACAAAACTTGACTGGTTAAAAACAGGAGCCATTTTCTATAATTCAAGCCTAAACCAGGAATAAAATCATGATCTGACCTTTTTGAAATGTAACTTTATGAGTTCATAATCTTTTGGCATAAAAGAAATGTCAACAAGTGAAAATTTTCAGGATAGAGAAAGGAAGAATGGAAGCAATGGGGAAAAGGACATTACTTGAGATACTGAAGCATAAGTATATACAAAAGGTTATAGTAGCCTTTTGGGAAGAAAAGGTGTATCAACACCTTTAATTCGTCTTGTGATCATTGCTGTGACCTTCCCTTGGATAGAAACAGAAAGCAGACCTAATCTTGATGCACCAGCTCATACTCAGAAAAGAAGGAAGTGAAAAGAGTCACACATGAGTGTTTATCTTTGTGATCACAGCTACTTGGAAAATTAAGAACAAATCAGGAGGATTGCAGTTCAAGGCCAACCTGGGCAAAAATTTAGTAACCTTCCATCTCACCCCTGAGGTATTTATTATCTTAGCTATGCAGGAAGGGTAAATAAGATCATAGTCCAGGCCTGCATGATAAAAATGTGAGCTCCATGGGCCAGGAGCCTGGCCTAGTGGTCGAGTGCCTGCCTAGCATGCACGAAGCCCTGGGTTTGATTCTTCACTACCACATTCACAGAAAAAGCCGTAAGTGGTGCATTGGCTCAAGTGAGAAAGCCCAAGGCAGTAACCAGGCCCTGAGTTCAAGCCCCAGAACTGGGCAAAAAAAAAAAGTGAGCTCCTATCTAAAAAAGTCACTAAAGGATAAAGAGATAGGGACATGCTTCAAATAGTAGAGCACCTGTCTGTGCCAAAACAGAGCCTGGGTTCAATCCTCAGTATTACCTCTCCAGAAAAGGGGAAAATAGGAAATGATGATTGTTTCATCAAGGTGTGTTATCTTTTTTCCATATTTTTAATTGCAATTAATAGAAGGGTTACATTATATTCACCAGATAGAAGGTGCATTACTTCACATATCCTTTCTCATGTCTTGGTCCCCATTTCAAGGCGTGTTATCTTTAGAGAACACTCACAATCGGCGTGGGTGTTTGAACCGTGAATCCAGACACATTGTGATCTAGTGAACATTAGAAAGTAGTAAGTATTATTTGATGACAGGGATTGGAGAGTATGATGGGTCACCGCTGCTTGTGTACATATTAAAGTAAAAACATTGTTCTGATCCTACACAAAGTTATTGACTAAGCTAGAATTAAACTAGGGCCAATGACGAGGTCTATGCCAGAGATCACACGCCCAGAGCTCTCTAGGCCCTGAGTCTGATCCACAGCATTACAAAACAAAAAGTAGACAACATTACCACCAAAAAAATAAAAAGTCACGAATTCTCACTGAGTGACTGTAAGAATCATTTAAAAATGAACACTTTTGGTTCAATCAACATGTGTTGAGTCTCAAGGATATGTCCTTGTATTGTTATTATATCTCTTTGCAAGCACTGAAGCCAGTGTTGGGAAGTGAACTGACTTTTTTTGCTCTTAATCATAAATTCAACCCAGCATTACTACACAGAGCAATAACAGCTGTGTGGAACAGAACAGCACTGTAAATTAATTTACCTTTAATTTTTATAAGAATCACCCTCAGGAAGGCCTGGATGTAGTTTCTGTACTCACTCACTCTATAAAAATCTGAAAGTAGTCCAGACTCAAAGGAGATACCTGAAAACAAGTGTATTGCATTGTGTTTATAACAGCACACAGTACAGCCTTGTTTCTGCTGGGGAAGGAAGAAGCCCTTCAGAAGTGAAGGCTATGCCAAATACTAGCTGCTTCTGGTCAATTACAAAGATGATAGGAATATATTTGTACCAGTCACATATGTCACTATTATCAAAGGGAACTTCTCTCAAGTGCTATGTTATTGGAAACATACATTTAGACAAATGTTCTTCAAAAAGGTAAGAGCTATGACATGGTTATATGGTTATGTAGAAAGATGCTGTCTACGGGTCTTAGGGCTCTTAGAAAGAGCAAGTGTTATCTAAAGGCAGAGTTGGGTGAATAGGTTGGAGATAGAACCACAGCAGGGTTCATGTGATGACCACAGGAGCAGCCGGCAGCAGGAACCACTTCCAGCAGATGCACACAGGTGTTCACAGACACAACAGAGCAGAGAAGGCTAGCAGCAAAAAGGCAGCTAACCTTTACCCTCATAATTCACTCAAGCAAAGGGGACATTTTTAGAATCAGCTTTAAAAATGAGCCTGAACAAAGGTGGGTGTGGTGACGCACTTAAAATCCCACTACTCAGGAGGCTGAAATAAGACCCAGAGTCTGTGCCTTCCTGAGAATGAGACATAGTCTCAAAAAAAGAAAAAAGAAAAGGATTGCCTCCTTTTCTGCTCCCACTAAAAAATATCTCCACTACAACTAAATAGAAAGATAGAAATAGAGCTGAGAAACAAGTAGCCCACATTGATAATCCTAGCTACTTGGCCTGAGATCTGAGGATTGTAGATTGAAGCATTAAAGGCAGACACAACCATGAAACTTATCTCCAGTTAACAAGCCAGAGCTAGAGTTGTACCACAAGTTGTAGAGCGGGTGAGCCATTCAAGCAAGAATTGGAGGCCCTGAGTTTAAGTCCCAATAACACACGCACACCCACGTACACACACACACAAAGAAAAAGCAACAGATATGTAAACATAAGTTGCAAAGAACAATACTTTCTCCAGGCAGTTCAGACACCAGTACTTTACAATAGCAGAGCATAGAAGGAGGCTCCTATGTATGTGTTTTGTGTCATTTTCTACCCATTTTGATGTCTATCTTCCAAACCACCTGTCCTACTTCCAATGCCTCATTAGTTGGCCTTTATGCATCTTACCTTAGCTTGGGGTGGGATCTTTACAGTGGCATAACTTCAGCAGCCCTGGTTTGCAGCCTCCAGATGTCTGCTCTTCACCGTGGTCAGTATAGGCAAGAGCCGGAGAAGGGGAGGCCCCTAAAATGCTCAGTAGATTTCACTTAATCATGGGGGAGAGGAAGGCCTTCAAAAAGGCTTAGTTACACTTCAGTTAATCATGAAAAAAAATAGTAATATCACTTTAGTATTTCAGTATGTGGAAGGAAGTAAAGGTGTCAGGAAGGAGTTGGGACAGATCATTGCTTAGTTATTAAGAGGTCAGGGGAAAAGAGGACAGAAGGTCAACCACAGCCCTGTTTGATTGCCTGTTTTCCTAACTCATAATAATAGCTTCTATTGGTCACCATTAAACATATGTAACTGGTTTCTACCAGATTTACTTTGTCAACCATGACCTGCTCACTAGCATAATGGGCTGTTGCATACTGAGCCACCACACAGACACCTTCTGTGTACCCCAACTACTCTGAATGCTGGTGGAGATTGCTAACACAGCACTGCCAGCTTCTTCAGCCCCTATTTTATAGTGAGAGCTGAGGCCTGAGAACACAATTTGCAGATTATACTTAGCTCAAAGGGAACTTTATCCTCATTTTAACAGGAATGAAATAGCTGCTACATAGAAGTATTGCATGGGGCTGGGAGTGCGGCCTAGTGGTTGAGTGCAGGCCTAGCATGCACAAAGCCCCTGGGTTCAATTCCTTGATATCACATACACAGAAAAAGCTAGAAAGTGGTGCTGTGGTTCATGTGGCAGAGTGCTAGCTTTGAGCAAGGACAGTGCCCAGGCCCTGAGTTCAAGCCCCAGGACTGGTAAAAAAATAAAAATAAAAAGCCAACAGTATCGCACAGTTAACACATTCAAGAAACCTTAGCTGCATGTTTTACTAAGGCTTTTTTTTTAAGCTTTAATACTTTCTACTTCCTCATTAAGAAATATATTCTCCAAGAATTCCTTAAAACATCATGTTGGGGGGGCCGGGAGTTTGGCCTAGTGGGAGAGTGCTTGCCTAGCATGCATGAAGACCCGGGTTCAATTCCTCGGTATCCCACATACATAGCAAAAAGCTGGAAGTGGTGTTGAGGCTCAAGTGGTAGAGCTCTAGCCTTGAGAAAGTCCAAGGACAGTGCTCAGGCCCTGAGCTCAAGCCCAGGACTGGCAAAAAAAAAAAAAACATCATGTTGGATATATAATACATGAAAAAGTTTTCTTAAATAATTAAAGTGGAAAGGTCTATATGCCCAAATATTAAGTGTAATATGATGGTAATAGATGTTCCTCAAAATTTTTATTCATACACGTAATTTTAATTTAGAAATCCATCTGGATTTACCTGTATTATCAAAGCCCATATAATCCTAGATATAAAAGTTTCAAGCTCATCTATAAATAATTAGGACATATCTTTGAATCAAGTTTCAATTCCATGAGGAAATAGGTCAAGAAATTAATTTGTAAAAACCAATTTTGCTAATTAGATTTTTTTTCTGGGTGAAATGTGGAACTTTAAGAAGCATTATTTGCTCTGATTTATAATGAATGAATTCAGTTTCAATTATAATAAAAGTTTCATATTCATCCATCTGAGACTTTCAAATCACTATCATTTCATGTGAATGAAAAAGTCAAATACTTGTACAAGAAATTATTTCCTTCCTTCCTTCCTTCCTTCCTTCCTTCCTTTCTTCCTTCCTTCCTTCCTTCTTTCCTTCCTTCCTTCCTCCTTCCCTCCTCTCTCCTTTCTTTTCTTCCTTCCTTTCTTTTTTTTCTTCTTTCTGCCACTCTCGGGACTTGAACTCAGAGCCTGGACCCTAACCTTGAGCTTTTATAGTGCTCTGCTGCTTAGGCCACAGCTTTACCACTTTTGATTAATTAGAAATAAAACCTCAAGGACTTTCCTGCTGGGCTGGCTTCGAATCTCCATCCTTAGATCCTAGCTTCCTGAGTAACTAGGATTACAGGCATGAGCCACCACCAGTGTCTGGCTGGGCCTGACAATCCTTGATGAACACATTTCCTTCAAGTGTAACATAAAATTATGGTGGGCCAGCAAAAGTACTCAGGCAGAGTTCTTTGTTGTTTCTTTGTTGCTTGCAAACATTTCTAGAATTCTTAATTGGAATTCTATATTTTCTTTACAATAATTGGTAAATCTTCATAATCCCTGTGCAGTGAACATTTGTCATTTTTCTGGCTGACTAGCATCTATTTTGCTAGAATGCTTGCTGTACAGTTCATTGAAAGTGAAGGAACCTGAGACCATTTCTCTTCTTTTACTTATGGTCACTTTTATTTCCACCCAGGACTTTGAATCTGGAGTTAGTAAAGCTATTATTATGTAGGGACACATGTAGTAACACATGGAGGAGCAACTAGCAACAGCTGAGAACAGTCAGGGCCTTTGAGACATTCCAAATATGCCATTTCTGCAGTCTGACTTTGGCCTGGTTGTTGCTCCCTTATTTTGCCCAGCGCCTATCAGATTTCCAGCCTGGAAGCCCGGTCTTCCGGTCCAGTCTGTGAGCTCTCCTGTACCTTTCCATCAGATTTCTTTCCTGCTGAAGTTTGCAAAAGACAGTTTCTGTTGTTCCAGCCAACAACAAGCATATAGTTTGTGGCCAATGAATTAATTAGGAAGCTACCTTTTGGTACTTACACTAGAAAAACTTCTAATTTATTAGCTTAAGTAAATTGTGTCTTGTTGAGAATTTTTTAAAAAAGAAATAATTGTTAAGGAATCCTACAGGGAAGGCTAAAACCTGTATAATCTAAACATCTGGATATTTCATTTATTGATTGCAGTGCTGAGGATTGGACCCACATATTAAGTATGTACACCATCTAGTCCCCTAAATTTATGTTTTAGTAGATACCCTTCTGTATTGCTTGCCCAGGTTTTGCTGTACACTAAGGATAGAGAAACCAGAAAAGGAAAAAAAGGTAGAAGCAGACAGAAATTCTTGTCTCAGCTTCCTTTCTTTTGCCCCTAATTCCCATGAAACTGTTGCTTACCATTCATTTCTTGGGTCACATTGTAGGCGCTCAATAAAGTTTAATGAAGAATCGGAATAGATTTCTTCAACATAATTTATACAAATGCCTATTCTGGCTGTACTAAGTCTTAAAATAATTGCTGATGAGATGCTCTGGGAATGTATCCATAAGTTCCCCCCCCAATGGAGAAAAAATTCAAATAATGATCTTATAAATAAACTTCTGTAAGGCGACTTGAGATGAACTGGAAACATTCTTGCAGAGGAAGTCGAAAGCAAAAGTTGAATGCTCAATGTCAGCAAAGGCAATTTAAGTAAAAGAGACTTCAGCAGCTCACACTTGATTTTGAGTTGGTAAAAATGTTAATATTAATCACATTAATACAATGTTAATATGTTCTTGACATGTGAATTTAGTGACCTGTTTTCAGTGACTCCTTGGGGTTCCAGGTACACACCCATGCGATAGGTTTGTATACTTTAAATCAACTCCAGATTAGTTGAAACACCTTTTACAAAGTAAATGCTATGGAAATAGTTATAGTTTATTGTTTAGGGAATCACAGGGAAAAAAAGTCTGCACACATTCTTTACAAATGCTTCATTTGAAAAAAATAATAATTTAGTCTGCATTTGGCTGAATTTACATACACAGAAACCATAGAATTGAAGATCCAAATATCTAAAGAGCTGACGAGAAATTTGGTAAAATGTGTAAGTAGTTCTGCAAGGGTCAGAGGAACGGTAGGGTCTCTCCCCCCAACCCCCTCATGTGCAGACTCTCCCTCTCCCTTCCTCTCTGCCACTTGTACCTCACTGCTCAGCTTCTCCTAACTTTCCCTGCAATGTAGTAGCACTTCCCCCATATTGAGGTTGGTAATTACCAGAACAATATATATTTTTTAATGAAACCAACATTTATTTATTTGCATTTATTTTATGCTAAATTCATTCTCATGCCATAAGTTTTTGTTTCTTCAGTTTCTTTTGGGATACCTTTTTCTTCTGTGCAACTTCCTCTTCTGGTTTAGGAACAATTTGCTCCTTCTCAGTAAGGATCATCTCAATGTGGCAGGGTTGCTCATGTATGGGTTAATCCTACCATGGGCTCTGTCAGTTCGGCGGCGCATCTTGGGTGCTTTGTTCACCTGGATGTGTTCAATGACCAGGGAGTCTACATCTAAGCCCTTCAGTTCAGCATCGCTCTCTGCATTCTTAAGCATGTGCAGCAGAAACTCAGCACTCTTTTTGGGCCACCGACCCTGTGCCCAACCCCACTGTTTGGCCTGGGCACACCTGCCAACTCCACCATTGTAACGCCGAAATGGCACACATTGCTTTTTTAATGTTACGTCTTTCAGATACTTTGTAGCTTTCCGGATATGCATACCCTGGATGGCCTGGGCTGTTTCTCTGGTGTTCTTAAAGTGAACGCGAAGATTTGAGCCTCTTGACTTGCATGATTTTGTGGGGTTTTCTGGGTCTAGAGAGTAGCGAACCATTTTCACAGGTCACCTCACGCTGCTTACAGGAAGAGCAGACCTGCGGATGGCATTGGCTCCCCACCCTCGTAACTTCTCTCGCACAGACTACAGCATGGCTTCTGAAAAGCGCCATGTAAATATTTCCTCCTTCTAAATTGATCTTCACTCTTTGGCTCAAGTGATATCCCCCTACCCCTCCCCGACCCATGTGGGGCTTGAACTCAGGGCCTGGGCCTTTGTGCTCAAAGCTAGCACTCTACCACTTGAGCCACAGCACCACTTCCAGCTTTTTGAGTCCTTCATTGAGGATAAGAGTCTCCTAGACCTTCCTGCCTACGCTGGCTTTGAAACACGATTCTCAGATGATGGCCTCATGAGGAGTTAGTATTATAGATGTGAGCCACTGGTGCCCAGCTTCAAGTGATCTTTTTATTTTTATTTTATTTATTTATTTTTTTAATTTCTCAGGCAGACTTTTATTTATTTATTTATTTATTTATTTTTTTGGCCAGTCATGGGCTTGAGCTCAGGGCCTGATCACTGTCCTTGGACTTTCTCAAGGCTAGAGCTGTACCACTTCAGCCTCAGCACCACTTCTGGCTTTTTTCTATATATGTGGTACCGAGGAATTGAACCCGGGTCTTCGTGCATGCTAGGCAAGCACTTTAACCACTAGGCCAAACTCCCGGCCTCAAGTGATCTTTTTGAAAAGCATATTTCAACACAATTCACCTGGGCCTAAAACCTTTCAATGGCTTACTGTTGATATCAGAATAAAGTCTGAAGTTTTTAATACAGTTTATAAAGATCTACCCTCTATAAAACCATCATTTATACCTCATGCCAAACCTCTTCCACCTCTTTGCTCACCTAATGGTGGTCTTCTCAGCTCTTTGATCTCAGTATTTTCTCCTCCCTTGGGATCTCCCACAGGCTGTCTCCTCTGCCTCCAGGGCTTGCCCATAGACTTCAGATATGCTGACACATCATTTCCTGAAGGAAATTCCTGATCCTAGGGCTGGTGGTACTTTCCTGCCAGCTGCAAATTCCAGAAGGACATGAACCAAGCCTGACAGCATCATTTGTCTTCCCACTTCCTAGCTCTCTCTGCTGGATCAGGTCCACCAAACTCTACTTTCTCTAGATTGTGAGAATTCTCTTAGGGAGATACTGTCATGTTTAACATCTACAAATTTGGGAGCCAATGAGAGGTCTCTGTTCAACCTGTCTCAACAGGCCACTTTAAAGAGGCAGAAGAACTACTTAGCAGTCCAGACTGTGGTCCCTCAAATTAGACTACTCGGGTTCAAATCCTGGCAGTACTAACCACAAGAGCCTTGGGTAAATTGCTCAACTTCTATTACTCGACTTGAACTCCTAAATGGTGGCAATACTCACCTTTTAGGGTTGTTAGGAAAACTGAAGAAATAATTATGTCAAACACTTAGAACAATGCTTGCACACAATACTAGACAAATATTTACTATTACATTTTTTTTGACCACTGCTCTGAATCACATAGATGACCTGCAAAGTTAATTCTATGGTGTAGTATGTATGAAGATTTCATTGTTTTGTGTTTTCCTAATGACTAGCATAGTGCCTGGCACTAAGTAATTGTTCATTAAATATTTGTAGTATGAGGCTGGGAGTTTGGCCTAGTGGTAGAGTGCTTGCCTAGCATGCACCAAGACCTGAGTTTGTTCCTTGGTACTACATACACAGAAAAAGCCAGAAATGGTGTTGTGGCTCAAGTGGTAGAGCTCTAGCCTTAAGAAAGCCCAAGGACAGTGCTCAGGCCCTGAGATCAGTCCCCAGAACTGGCTATATAGAGAGAGATATATATCTATATCTATATCTATATCTATATATCAAATGTAAGGGTGACTGAATGAGTATTCTGTATTGGCTAAATCTTACTGAGAAATTTTTATAAATATATCATTATCTGACCATAGGGGCAATTATATCTTCTTTACTGAGTCATAAGATTTCAGTGTGCCCCACATTTCAAGTTAATGAGTTTCACCCTATTATTTCTTTCAGTTCTTGGAAGTATGAATAGGTCTCGTTCCTTGAATTTCTGTACTAGATTGAGTCTTAGATCTGCCTCCTTGAATGTCCCTTTCATTATGGCATTGGCAACAAGATGATCAATCCTTTCAGCTTCCTAAGGGTTTTGTTATACACAGTCTCTGTGAAAGGCTAGCAGACTCCTCTGCCTTCCATATTAACCAATGCTTTCTCTGCTCAAAGCTTATTGCTACCTTACGGATATTGAGAAGATAACCAGCAATGATTAGAATGTACTTTCCAAACATAATCCATCATCCTATAGGAGTCTGACAAAGGCAATTAATATAGCCAGACATCTGTAGAACTTTATGAAGACCTAGTGTATCTTGCAGCCTTAATAACCAAGATTGTAGATGTGATAGTAATCTGTAAATAGTGCGTAAAATGAAATTTATTAAAGTATAGAACACTAACTGCATTATCCTGCTGTACGCAGTGTGTTCCTTCTCCAGATGCTGCAATAAATGAAAAAGATGGTTGCCATAGAGACAGTTAAACTATGCCCTTTGGCTATCAGATTAGAAGTCCATTTCAACCTAGCAGAAGAGAATGCATTTTGCCTTTAAGTGATATTTGCAGATTATTTCTATCACAGTTGTAACCAAGTTATTAAAGCTCAAATGTTAAATCTATTAATATTGCATTTTATGAAGACTGATCCCATTGGTAAAATGGTTTGTAGCATTTATATGCAAACCTGAAGAGCTGCTTTTGTTTTGTGGCTTGGAAATGTAGCTTTAAAATTCTTTCCCCTTCAAGATATAACAAAAATCTCCCTTCAAATCTGTTCTACCGTATACTTGGTTTTATTTTCTTTGAAGCTCAGATTTCATGTTTTGAATCATTTGTCAGAGGCAATATGTATTATCAGAAAGGATATGCACCAGCACCGGAAATGCTTATGAAACCTGGGAAACTCATTTAATAATGACTCACACTAATCAGTTAGTAGCAAGATTTCTGGCTGGTAATAGTCAGATCCTTAGTAATATTCATATTCTTATGTAGTCATTTAATCTGCTCTTCCAAATTCAGAAAGTAATCACAAATTCACAGCAACATACACATTTGCAGCAGGGAGAAAATTTGTCAAGGTTAAGCTTATTTTGTCTGGTTGAGTAAGACAGGTTCTTTGGATAAGGAAGAGGAAGCAGGATGCTTTGGGGAAATTCAATGAATTTTATGTCATCGTCAATCTGACCACTTTCAAATTTCAGTGCATACATTTGTATTTTTTAGGTATGATTATTTAAAAGTGATTCGTACCTTGTAGGAAAAAGAATAATTTCTTCTTTTTCCTGACATTGGGTATTCAGTCATGACCTTCCTTTGCTCGGGCCAAGGTTTAAATAATTTTTTCCTTCACCTATACTTGTGGTGAGTATTTTTAAACGATTTTGCTTATGTATATGAGTGTGCACACATGTGTGGTGTGGTGTGTGTGTGTGCGCGTGTGTGTGTGTGTGCGTGTAAATGAAGTTTTGTTGGGCATTTAAAGGAAAGAATAGTAAAGAGCATTAGCCTTTAAAGTAGAAGTTATTTATATATCAAGTATCCTAAACACTACACTAGACCTTTATAGTTGTAAATTTGAGTGAGAAAATGATTAGTAAGGGCCGGAGCACTATGGAAGAGTGTTTGCCTAGCACACATGAAGCCCTGGGTTTGATTCCTCCGGAAAGGCCGGAAGTGGTACTATGGCTCAAGTGGCAGAGCACTAGCTTTGATAAAGACTAAGGACAGCGCTCTGGCTCTGTGCTCAAGCTCCAGGACTGGAAAAAAAAAAAAAGATGGTGCATTTTATTTCACATCTCTTTTATATCCCAAACCCTCAATGTCTTTTTTTTTAATGTAATGAAAACCAAATGAGTCAATATGCATCAAGATTTTTCAGGATCTAAAAAGGAAGAACAATCATGGTACTCAGTAGACACTATGAGGAAAACAAACTATGTGACTTGTGAGCAGAGATAGGATGGGGAAACTGGGGGAAACAGAAGGAAGGGATGACATTGTCCAAAAGAGAAACGTATATAGTTCCTAACTTATGAACTTGTAATCCCTGGACCGGAAGCGTCACCTAGTCCAATTAAAGTAACAAAAAAGCCAGGCTGGAAGTATGGTTTCAAGCAAGCAAGCAAGCCAATCAAGAGCATGGGGTCCTGAGTTCAAGACACATTCACACACACACACACACACACACACACACACACACACACGCATACACACAGCTCTCAGCTATATCTTATAGACTAAGAATATTTTCTTCTAATAAATAACATCTTTTAATATTTTCAATGAAAAATAGCAAACAGCAAAAGTTGGTTAACTTAAAAACCCATTTCCAACTCTTTTTTCTTCCCGGCCCCTTAGGTGGGGGGAAATGTTAAATGAACATTTATTTCTGCAGCTGAGGAGGAATAAGCAGAAGTCTGCCATGAAGTTTTGAGAATATCTGGTTCTCTCCCACCCTTTCCTCAAAAGCTTCCGAATAGAAACAGGATATCCAGCACAGTGGTGGCAGCTTCATAAGCCATGAGTCCAAAAGCAGAGGCTAGGGATGGGAGGAAGGCTGGGAAGAAAGGAAATGGAAGGGGTGGAGGTTGATAGCAATGTTGTGCGAGAGAGCTAACATCCTAGCTCTGTCTTAGAATTACATGAGACAAATAAACCCTGTTGGTTTCAGTCAGTCTTAATTTGATTTCATGAGTACTTACAGTCAAGAAAACATCTGAATGGTTATAAGACTTGATTTGAGTTTCAGTGTGAGATCCCCAACCCCAAGGATATGTGAATATTTTCCATTTCACTTCTTATCTATTTTTAGGCAGAATTGTTTCTCCTATACAGAGTGATGACTACAGCTTTATTTATTTATTTATTTATTTTTCAATGCAGCAAGTGAGCTGGACTTTCGGAAGGGGGACAAAAAGTGAGAGTTCATTGTCATGAAGACATTAGCACTATATTAAGCTGTCCCTGGAATACAGTTAGAGTCATCCTAAGGGTGCTAATAACTTAGGCCGTTGAGAAGTAAGGGTTATTACAGACCAGAGGGGAAAAAGCAAATTTATTGTAAATCTCTTCGAATCAAATATTTAGGTGGTTTATTCCCATATATCAATGCATCTTCCATAAGAGTTAAAGAAAGTGACTTTCAGTCAAGCGGAACATCCATTTTCCAAGTAAGGATTCCTACTTCTACCACAATTCTGTATCTCTGAGATCAGAACTTGCTCCATGGACAGACACAGCAGTTTTTCAGTGGGATGAGGGCCAGCTCATCCAAAGTACCTCTCAAATGGACGCCCCTCTCCTAATTAGTGCTGCCTGGAATAGTGGACGTACTGCTGTAGTTTCTAAGCTGTCAGCTGTCATGCTCTGTTGCTATCAGCTTCCTCACCTCACACTATCGAGTTCTCCAATGATCTCACAGTCACTGCAGATAGATACTCAAATTAAAGTCACCTACGCTGATCTTCAGTTACCTCAATGAGTCTAGTTTCAATTTTGCACGTCAGATCAGTCAGTAACAATTGTCTACTGATTTTTATTTGAAAGTGAAGTTACATTTACATGACAATTAGCCAGTGTGAAGTGTACAATTGATTCATTCATTCATTCACTTTTATTTTTTATTTTGCTGGTCTTGGGGCTTGAACTTTGGGCCTGGGTGCTGTCCTGGAGCTTCTTTTGCTCAAGGCTAGCATTTACCATCTGACCCACAGTGCTGCTTCCAGTGTTTTCTGCATAGTTTATTGAAGATAAGAGTCTCACAGACTTTTCTGCCCATGCTAGCTTTGAACCACAATCCTTACATCTCATCCTCTTGAGTAGCTGGGATGACAAGCATGAACCATGAGTGTCCAGAATACAATTCATTTCATATGTTCACAATGTCCTAACCAACACTCTATCAAATTCTAAAACATTTTATCACCCCAAAGAAACACCTCTATTCATTGTGCAGTCATTTTCCTTTTCTCTTCTCTTGTACCTATTCTAGTGATGCCATTTCAGTAGAGTCATACAGTACGTAAGTGCTTTGGTGTCAGCTTTCTCCACAGCAAAGAATGCATCTATACTTCATTTTTTATGGCTGATGATATTCCCTTGTGTTCATAGGCTACTTTTACTTTATGCATTCGTCTACTATGGACGTTTGGGTGGGATCTAGGAAGAGTGCTGCTATAGACATTCCTGTACTTGTTTTAAATTCCATGTACTCTATACTCAATGCAGGAATTGTTGGGTCACATGATACTTGTATATTTCAGTTTTTGAAGAATCACTACACTATTTTCCACAACAGCACCAGTACCATGCAAGGGTTTGAACTTGTTTTTATGATTATTGATACTTGTTTTCCTTTTTTAAAAAGAATTGTAGTACTGGGAGCCACTGGAGCACATGTATCCTAGTACACGGGAGGCTGAGATCCTACGGACCCAGCTGGCAGCCAAACAGGATAGAAAACTCCAGGAGACTTTATCTCCAAGATAACAAGCAAAAGATCAGGCTGGAGGTGTGGCTCAAATGGTGGAGTGCTAGCTTAGCAATCAAGAGAAACAAGCACAAGGCTCTGAGTGCAAATTTTGCTGTTGAAGGAAAATAAAAAATATTGTAGATATCAAAATGTTCAGACATGGACTCTCGTTGTGGTTTTAACTTGTACTTTCCTAATGGTTGATGATGGTAAGCATTTTGTCATGATTGGTTAGCAACTTGCATATCTTCTTAATATGTAGACAAGTTCTTTGTCATTTTTAAAATTAGACAATTGAATTATTTTTATAAAAGCTTATTAGTGTTACTTTCTCAGTTGCTTGCTAATATCTTTATTAAAATTTTATTGTTGGCATAGTGTATAGAGGGATTGCAGTTACATTCATCAGGCAGTGGGTACATTACTTCTCACACATTGATATACCTTCTCATGGTTCATTTTTTTTGTTGCTCTTTGCTTATTTGTTTGTTTTTTCCAATTCCAGGACCTGAACACTGTCCTTGGGCTTTTCTCAAGGCCTAGTGCTGTACCACTTAAGCCAGAGCACCATTCCCAGTTTCCCCCCCCCCATGTATTTGGTACTGAGGAATCATGCATGCTAAGTCTTCGTGCATGCTAGGCAAGCACTTTGCCACTAGGCCAAACTCCTGGCCCCTTGATAATATCTTTTGATACACAATAGCTTTAAAATTTTAGTCAAATCCTGTTTTTTTTTTCTTTATGCATTTGGTGTCATATTTATGAATTCATTTCCAAATTCAAGGTGTATGAGTTTTATGGCATCCAACTTTATTTTCATAAAGTTGCTACAACACAACTAACTAAAAAAGAAAAGTGAAAAGGAAGAAAGTTTATGTACTAACTTGCTTCAGAAAGAGTTTAGCTGATACTGGAAATTTTGCTTTGTTTTCAGTGCTGCAATTAGAAGTTGCTCCTGGGTTCTGCTTCCTAGACTTCCCATTGTCTTCTTTGCATAGAATTGACATTAAGTCATTAACTTATGGGCTAAGTGAGAGAAAACACACTTAAAAAGGTCAGGGGCTGGGAGCATGGCCTAGTGGTACAGTGCTTGTACAAAGCCATGGGTTTGATTCCTTGGTACCACATACATGGAAAAAAGCCAAAAGTGGTGAGTGTTAGCCTTGAGAAAGCCAAAGGATAGTGCCTAGGTCAGGCCCTGAGTTCAAGCCCTAGGACTGGCCAAAAAAAAAAAAAAAAGGTTAGCATAGCCCTTGGAAGATAGGCAGATGGTTTGGTGATAAGGCAATAAGATTCTTACCAAATAAAGGTTTACAACATGAACACATCATGACCACAGATGAAGGATACTCGACACAGCTGCTTGGAAATCAATAGTCTGGATCTTGAATATGGTTGATGGGTGCATCTGTTACTTGTTTGCATTTCAGAATAGCAGTATTTGAAAGGTCCTGAAAATTTTAAGAAGCAGGATCTGTGGGAAGGTCTTGAAGCCATTGCTAGTACCCTCCAGGGGCCCCATTCTTTCTTTCAGCTTCTGATCCATGATGTGAGTAGTATTCACCATATGCTTCTGCCACAATGCATTGGCTTACCAGTACACACAATGGAGTCAACCAATTAAGAGCTAGAGCTTTCAAAGCTGTGAGCTAAGATGAACTTCCTTTTTGTGTGTTTCTTTTCCTTGATTATCTCAGATATTTCTATAGCAACAAAAGAAAACATAGATTTACTTTATTTCTTTCATAGCTCCAGTAACAAATACCTTTCACTGACTTTGAAAACAGTAGGATATTAGACAAAACTTGGACATGAATAATAGGAATGTCTCAAAATTCTATGCAACAAACAAGGCCAGCATTCAGAAACCCAAAATGGCGACTGAATTTAATTTTTAGTACCTACAGTACCTAGTAAGATATCAAAGAAAGGAGAGCTTTTTGACTTATTGGGTCCCTCATATAAGCAATTTATTGTTTGAGTATTCATTTGTTTTAGTTTTGCAAATTGAAAAACTACTTTTTAAAATTTTACTTCTTACCAAAGTATTCCAGTTTAGAAGGAACTCCTTCATCCTACTTTAACTTTCAAGAGGCTACCTCATAAATTAAGAGTTCAGTCCAGAGTCCAACATCGACTCTTTCCTTCAGCTTTTCTAAGTGGTGAAATAAATCACTTGGGGGAAAACTTACTGGTGCCATATAATATGTTTGAAACTCTGTGGGTGTGAATGTAGTGGGTCTTGGTAACATTGCATCTGCTTCTCTGTATTACCAATATAAGGGCACTTGATAAGTGTCAATTCCTCCAAACATGCACACACACACACACACACACACACACACACACACACACACACACACGGAAGATTGATACACTATTCATTTCTATGGATAGCTTTTTTCTTTTGTAACTTAGATAAAAGACATATTCAGGGCCGGGCACCGGTGGCTCATGCCTGTAAGCCTAGCTACACAGGAGGCCTCGATCTTCAGATTGAGGTTCAAAACCAAACGGGGGCACTGAAGACAGTAAGACTCTTATCTCCAATTAATCACTATAAATCCAGAAGTAGTGCTGTGGTTCAAGGGGTAGGGTGGTAGCCTTAAGCTGAAGAGCTCAGGGACCACCCAGGCCTAGAGTTCAAGCCCCATGACCCACACACACGAAAAAAAGTTCAGTTATTTCAATGACTAACAAAAGGACTGTAGCCACCCAAGCAGGAAGAAATTAATGTGATTGGATTTTGTCCTACTTTTTTTCACTGAAAAAAAGCAAGAAACCTAAAGAAAAGTGGGTACTGTGTATATTTATCACTTCCCTTCTTGCACTGCAAAGGATAACATTACTGTAGACAACACACATGTGTGCTCACGCACACACACACACACACACACATACACACACACTGTACATGCATATATTTTAAGGTTTATCAGAATGAGATCTGTGTAGTACCAGATGTACACAGATTGATTTCAGCTGTTACACAGTTGCAATGCTTTTATTTTTAAGTTTATACATTTCTGTCTATGGATGTCAGGAAAAAAATCTAATGGCTATAAAATTTATTATATTAGCTGGTGCTGGTGGATCACACCTATAATCTCAGGAGGTGGAGAGCTGAAGATCAAGGTTCAAAGATATCCAGAGCAGACAAATCTAAGAGACTTTCATTTCCAATTAGCCAGAACTGATGGCATGGCTTGATTGATTGGTAGAGCATTAGCCGTGAGCATAAACCCCAAACAAGTACTTGAGGCCTTGAGTTTAAGCTCTAGTACCAGGAAAAAAAAATTCAGATTCAAATTCATTGTGGTATAGATACAACTACTTAGGAAAAAGCTAAAGTGTAAGGATTTTTTTTTTAAAAAAGAAATAAAATAATTATTTGAAAGTATTTATATAATAGGTAGAACTCTGTTGATGGTATGGCAGAGCCTAAAATTTAGGAACTATTGAATTTATTATTCATCTTGTATTAAGTTACCTAGTTTTAGCAGTCTTTCTCCAATGTGTTCCGAGAGCTGATTTGACAGATGCAACAAATCACATTCAGTTTCCTGCCTTCCACTTTCTTTTGGCTGGTTACAAACCCTCGGCCCCCGGGTCGCCTGACATCACCAGCTATCAGCTTCATTTGGAAAAAATGCTTACTATGGCAACCTGGACGTGGAACATCTTCTCCCAATTTTCCTCTTCATTCAAGCATTCCGATTCAGCACTTATCTATAAGTGCACTCCCTTGTGATTATGCTTCATCCTAATTTTCACTTATCAGTAGGTCAGCCTGGCCTTTTCCTTAGCATTTCTTTTTGTTCACCAACTCCTGAGTTGCATCTCTCTTGAAACTTCCATTTAGCAATGTATTTTCCTATCTGGCACTAAATGTACATTTGCTTGCCTCATCCGTGGCATTCCTATCCACTCTTCTTCCTATTTCTTTCTGCCTCCTGCAACACTTGGTGAAAATAATCACAACAAAAATAGTTAGGTGTAATTACTGGCTATTTTTATAAAATTAAGTGTAGCTTGCCCCTAGGCTATGTATATACTAAGTAATTGACATTGGTCTTCTAAGGTAAACAGGTCCTTCTCATTCCCTCTCACTCTCTCACTCCTTTTGTATAATGACAAAACAGCAAACTGAGGTATTAAATGATACCACTGAGCAGGTGACAGTCTTTTGAGAAACTCAGCAGCTTTCTTAATTGGGCTAAGAGACAGCAGTACCATTTTGGACTCATTTAGAAAAGATTTAGTATCATTTCTGTAGGTGCCATTGTACCTTGTTTTCATTTTGTTGTTGGTGGTAACCTATCTTTGACCTCAGCCCCAAATTTTGGAGCTGTCTCCTATCTGGAGCTTTAAAGGAACATTACACTCTTCTGGGCAATTATTCATTCTCTCATTTTTCTGGGTCTATAGTCTATTCTCTAGAATAACAGGGTTTTTTTTTTTAAATCTTAATTGAGTATACAAATTGTGAATCACTTGTTACTAACCAGGTTTTGAATTAATTAAACCATAGGGCTGGAAATGAATCTCAAGTGGTAGAGTGCAAGCTTGAAGCCCTGAGTTCAAACCCAAGTACTACCCAAAACAAAAACAAAGAGTGTAAAAAGTGGTAAACCGAGTTCAGTGGTAGACACCTGTGATCTTAACTGCTTGGAGGCTGATGTAGAAGGCTCATAAGCTTGAGGCCAGTCAGGGATTCATAATAAGATTCAGTCCCCAAATTTGGATGTAAGGGTATAGCGCTTTCCTCTATATAGGGGCAAGAAAAATAGCAATCTAAATCAACTTTTAAGTTGTATTGGGTGGAATAAGTAGGATTAAGTTTCTGGAATTACTGGAAGAAGTATAACTGTGAGAGAACAAGTTGGCTAAAATTGAACAGAAATCACTTAATGAAACACTGGGGAAGTTCAGACACATAGAAGAACAGAGCAGGGAGCAGGTGGGAGACAGCTGAAGAGTCCAGTGAGAGTATTCTACCTGAATACTGCCAGGAGACCTCAGAAAGCCTCAGAAAGAAGCAGCTGCTTCAATCACTTCATCTCAGCAGATGGAAAGGGCTTTGGGATGAGAAATTTGATGGAGATTTAGCATGGCATCCCAACCCAACTGCTCAAGCTATATTTGGAGATTTTCAGCAGGAAATGTTTCTTCGGTTGGCACCAAGGGCAGTACCTAGTGACTGAGCTTAATTACCAACTGACCAGGCAGTGAATTCTGATAACAATCTGTTTAAACTGGGATTATTGAATTAAGAAAGAGCAGACTGGTTTAAGTAGCCCAGCTGTATTTAAATATTTCTTCTGGTGAGAGCTTTTCCTGAAATGTCTTCTTTCCCAATGTCATACTGAAATCTTAGTGACTGGTGAGATAACTCTCAGAAAGGAGAGGGAGCCAGGGAAGAGGGAATACAAAGCCAAAATATCCCATGACTAGTGATGGAGAGATTCCTTCAGCTATGGAGAAGCTATTGTTCTAGGGAAGAAAGAAAATTCTTTTAGGGTATGGGATATGTCTAATACTTTTCAAACCATGCCATGTGTGGTTCTGAGATGAACCAATGTGAGTCAAGAATATTTTTTTAATCTTTTTTTAATTGTAATTAGTAAAAGGGTTACATGATATTTGCCAGATAGAAGGTGCATTAATTCACATACATTGATACCCTTTCACATGTCTTGGTACCCATTTCCCTCCCCCCCCACACCCCCACCAAGTCAAGAATATTTTAAAAATAATTGTGTAAAGAAAAAGAATAAAGGAAGAATAAGTGACATACTTATATACATACTTTTCTTTCCTCTCTGAAGTAATTAAGCCAAGAAATTTACCAAATCCTATAATCTATTTCCTCACCACAATTGCTCCATTCTTTCCTGAAGGTAAAGGTTCACATTACACTTTAGACTTGGGGATCAGTAATATGTGTTTGACTGCTTATGATTCAAATGACTTTTTAGCATGTCTTGTTTGGGATTTGATAAAGCTCCTAACTTTTCCTTTCAAGAGCTTTTATTCCTCTAGAAACAATTCTGTTGTAAAATAGGGTGGTTTTTTTGTTTGTTTGTTTGTTTTTGTTTGGTTGGTTTGAGTTTACTAATTTGTGAGACAAAGCTGCTGATTCTATTGGGAAATGTAGGAAGCTTGAAATGTGGAAAAAGTCTGAAAGATGATTAAAATGGATAGTGGAATACATTTCTAAGTGAATATAGCAGATGATACTGTACTATCTCAGAAATCGAAGACCTGGGTCAAGTATCTGTAAGAGCTGGCATCTGGCTCAGAGATAACCATCGATCAGATAAGGTAGACCTGGCACTCCTCAGGGCTTTGTAGTGTCCTACCCAACTGCACTGCTATAGAGTAAAAACTTACATGGTGATCAGACTAAGGGAGAAAGAGATCATCTACATTTTAGGTAATAAGATGAGAATGTCATAAGTATATAAATACTGCTTGAAATAGAGGCAAGATTTGGTGTTTGTATAGTCTGGGGGAGCCGGTGGAGCAGGGAAGAGGGCGCTAGTGAGGCTTTTATTGAGAAAGGAATAACTACTGAAAAGACTGGCTACATTTTGTCTTCCTTCCATATCATTTCTACTTCTTCATTTCACACTGCTTCCTCCATATCTTCCCATCAAGGTAATTAATGATAATGGACATATCTCATGTTAGAAAATTGTTGAAGAGCCACACTAAGGCTGATACGTAAACTCCTTTCATTTCTCCTTTCAGGGAAATGAAGTGAGAATTCTCTCTTGGCTCTTTCATCTTGGATGTCAGATAGAAGCACAATGTTAAGAGTAGATGTGAGCCTTTGATTTCCCCGTGTTGTCCTTGATGTTCATCCATTGGTTTTTGTCCCTGTGAAATGCCACACATATTTTGAACACATATCATATATACCCCATGCATATTCACAGAGAAAGGCCTGCAAATGGGTAGTATTTCCTCTTGTGTCTGCAACTTTCAAGGATGCTAAATTCTTGTCATCAGCCCTTATTTGGCTTTTTAAGAATTTATCAGAAAGTTAGAGCCAGGATCATGCCTGTAATCTTAACTACTCAGGGGGCTGAGATCTGAGGATCAGGTCTCAAAGCCAGCCCAGGCAGAAAAGTCCATGAGACTCTTATCGCCAATAAACTACTCAGCACCCGGGCCTTGAGTTCAAGCCCCAAAACTAGCAAAAAAAAAAAAAAAGTACTTGCCTTCTTACCTAGGTGCATGGCACTGGAGTCTTTGCCTCTTCTGTCCTGGGATATCTACAACTCAGCGTTTTTTGAAAGAGTCAACCTAACTTTGGCTCTCAGTACATCTTGTGGCTCTGAGGTAGAAGCTCCTAGATGGGCTTAAGAGAAATGCTGCTTATGCCAATTATTCCTTTGTTCTTTTTACTAAGGATGAAAGCAATATTATTATTAGCTTTCTAGATCCCAAATGGAAATGGAATTATGTTTGTTTTTCAATGTAATTGATTTAGACTGATGGCAAGATAAGTAAGCAGATATTTCCAGAAATATCTGCTTGTGAGGCAGAAGAGGAAAACTATATGTCTGTGGATGTTGTCCATAAAGCTAGTGGAACAGATGTTTTAGGTAATAAGTAGTTAAATAATAAAGTAGGAGTATGATGGTTCAAAACTCCAAACTGAATCATTGAATTTACCATAAAATTAATGATATTGTGTGTGTGTGTTAGATGGGAAGTCAATGATTGAACAAAACACTAATTACACTTTCTTCTTAGTCTGCTCTTGTTCCAATTTTACATCTGATTTCCTGTTATTCGAACCTTGAGTTTGGCAGAAATAAAATGTAGATTAGAGAATCATCTGACAGTTTGTCTCTTTTTCCTTAGCTAGTTAATATTGATGCATTCTGACATTATCAGTAAGGAAAGAAATCATTGCTTCTTTCATTTTTTTTCTTCCTTTAATTATTTAAAGTGGTACTGCTCCAAACGGCTTAAAGCTTAATTAAAGAAAAAAAGATGATTCATTCATTTCTTCCTTCAGAGCTACATTTTGGCCTTAGAGCTTGAAATGACAGAGCATGTGGTTCATTCTGCAATCACCCATTGTCTGCTTGAAACTATTAACAACACTGCTGATGCCTTCTGGTCAATGAACTCCAACTGTCTGTATCTTCAGAGTCACGGAGAAGAGTTAGACCGTGAATTTGGAAGTTATGTATTTATAGTTTGGATACAGTTGAAGATTGATGTAGGCAGAGTGGAGTAAGATGAAATGATCCCTAATGTAACTATACCTGCACATACACAAGCTGCCCTGGACACCATCCAGCATCAAGAAAGAACAAGGTAAATTATCAAATGTCTGAGGTACCCTACTAGTTTTCTAGGAATATCAGCGCATAATACAATAATTGAGGTAATCAAGACTATGGACTCAAAGTTTGAAACTTAGCTCTATCATACACTAGCTGTGTAATCTTGAAGAATTTTATGTCCCCAAATGTGTTTCTTCTATTGTTATTATCAGTAGTAATTTGAGCAAAAGATGTTTTACTATATACTCTGCAACATATTTATTGACTTATTTTTGATATAACAAATTGGAAGATGGATCAGAAGAGAATGTGCAGAGGTAAGCACAAAAGGAGCAGAAATCACAGAGAAAAGAGAATAAAAAGAAAATAAAATACAGTAAAATAGAATCCCAGAAGGAGATGAGAGAACTACTCTGGAAGCTTTATTCACCTGAGAACGCACTAAAAATTTTATAGATACACCTTTATGTATTTAACTCTTATGAAGATTGTCTGACGTAGGTACTTTACTTCCCACACTTTTTGCCTTTGTTTTTCATTTTGGTGGTCCTGGGATGTGAATTCAAGAACTCATAACTACTAGACAGATATTCTATCACTTGACTCATGCCCTGGGCTCTTCTTTGTCATAGGTATGGTTTTTAGATACAATCCCTCTCTTTTGCCTTAGGCTGGCCTCCGCCTGTGATTCTCCCTCTCTGCTTCCCATGTAGTTGGGTTCATAGATGTATGCCACCTAACTTGTCATTAAGATAGGATCTTGTCAATCTTTTTTCCAGGGATGGACTCTGAGATCCTTTTAATCTCCACCTCCCAAATAGCTGGGGCATAGCTTTTCCATACTCATTTTGCAGATAAATTACCTAATAAGTTAGTAATTTTCCCAGGTTCATACCTCTAATAAATAATACAGCTGGGATATAAATCCAAGCACTTCATATATTAAAAGTTCACATATTTAAAGCCTTTATATACATGTGGACTCAGTGCTTACCAAAAGAACCCCACAAAAAACATTAAGCTTTATCACCGCCTTTATTCTATGTATGAGAGTGGTTAGTCAGTTTGTCTAAGATTATACACTTAGCTAGTAATAGAACCAAGATATAATCCCAAATGAAACTACTTCAGAAGTACATAGTTGTAATCATTGTAAGTATTTTCTCTCAATAACAGTGTTCCCTTACTGAGTTCTGGTGGGATTAAATGAGAAATGGTATTTAGAGTATTATACCTAATGTCTGGCACATACTTGAATGACATTATTGTTATGACTATCATTGGTTATCTCTGATTTCTTGGGATCGACCCTGAGACAGCTTGAGTAAATGATATTCATGCTTTCTGAGTTTCTTCTTTGTTGTTTATTTATTTCTTCATTTTCCTGTGGTTTATATCATGTTAAACTTGCTAATCTTGTCTTTAGGCCTGCCTTTCCTCCCCTCCCCTCCCATCCCTTCCCCTCCCCTCCCCTCCCCTTCCCTTTCCCTCCCTCCCTCCCTCCCTCCCTCCCTCCCTCCCTCCCTCCCTTCCTTCCTTCCTTCCTTCCTTCCTTCCTTCCTTCCTTTCTTCCTTCCTTCCTTCCTTTCTTCCTTCCTTCCTTTCTTCCTTCCTTCCTTCCTTCTTTCCTTCATTCCTTCCTTCCTGTGACTAAATTTTAATCTGGTGTTTCACCTTGGCCTGCAAGACACAGGTTTTACTCCTTCATTCAAAATCCCCACAATTCTAGTTCCAAGAGATTTCTTTTTTTTTTTTAAAGGATTATATCACATTTCTTCAATTACAAGTGCAGTACAAAAACAGTTGTGTTAACTTCTTTTTTTGTATCTATTTTTAATTGAAAGATTTTATTAACACTGATTTTTCCATCATATTTCAAATGTCATGTCGTGTCAAGTTGTGTTAACTTCTTGAAAGAGCTGAGTTGGTAGCTTACTCCCAACCCCTAGCTGGTCAGAGGTCTGTCCTGTCTGCAGGCCAGACCAGCACTCTGTCACTGGGGAACAGGAAGTGTCCCCATCCCCAGTTTTTCTTTTCTTTCTTTTTATTTTTTAATGTTGAGCCTGGGGCTTGAGCTTGACAGCCTGGGTACTGTCCCTGGGCTTTTCTGCTCTAGGCTGATGCTTGACCACTTGAACCACAGATCCATTTCTGGTATTTTTATGCTTAATTGGAGATAAAATTCCCATGGACTTTATTGTCTGAGCTTGGTTTTGAATTGAGATCCCCAGATCTCAGAGTTTTTAAGTGTGTCCTTGCAGGGAGACTCTTTATACCCTTCGTCATTTACTCTCACTGAGTGTGCCAGGTAAAGAAACAACCCCCCCCCCCAAAAAAAAATGACAGAGAAAAGAAAAAAAATTTAAAAATCCTTTACTGTTTAAATTTTTTATTAAAGAATTTATTAACATTGATTTTTACATCATATTTTAAATGACATGTTAAATAAGTATTTAAGAAGGGAATCTCTATATATGATCACTGGCACTTAGTTTTTAGAACATAATCAAAATTGGGCTAAGGGTTTTTTTTTTTAATTGATGCATCCTAATCTACTTTGTAGAGAGCAAGCTCACTCAGGATATGGTCTCATACTCTCCAAGTGATGCTAAGGCATTTAGAATGGAGGTATCTTTTTTATTTTTTTATTTTTGTCAGTCATGGGGCTTGAACTCTGGGCCTGGGTCTTGCCCCTGCGCTCTTCAGCTCAAGACTACCGCTCTACCCCTTGAGCCACAGCCCCATTTCTGGTATTCCAGTGGTTAATTGGAGATAAGAGCCTCATGGACTTAAGAGCCTGGGCTGGCTTTGATCCTCAGATTTCAGCCTCCTAAGTAGCTAGGATTGCCGGCATGAGCCACCTCACCCAGCTTGGAGATATCTTTTTAATCCTTATTCCATGCCAACTACTTTTCTAAGTACATATGTTACTGCATGCATTCTTTAGATAAGCCCCATGAGATGAATACCATTCCTTTGCCCATTTTACAGATGTGAAAGCTGAGGCTTATTATCTGTTATATCCCAGATATATTGGGGTCCAAACCCTCCAGCACTCAGTGTATGGAGCTAGGAGTCAGTTTAATAGCAGCGCAGAGGCTACTCTCCACCTCTGGGCTGATAGAGAGCAGCCTAGACCTTCCCTGGGGCTGAGCTTTTATTTTTTTTATTATTATTTATTCATTCATTTATTATTATTATTATTATTATTATTATTATTATTGCCAGTCCTGGGCTTGAGCTCAGGGCCTGAGCACTGTCCTTGGATTTTTCTCAAGGCTAGTGCTCTACCACTTGAGTCTCAGCACCACTTCCGGCTTTTTCTAAGTATGTGGTACCAAGGAATCGAACCCGGGTCTTTGTGCATGCTAGGCAAGCACTCTACCACTAGGCCAAATTCCTGACCCCTGGGGCCGAGCTTTTAAAGGAGAGCACCACACACAGGTGGTCCTGCTCATTAGGAAAACACCACACGCAGGTGGTCACAAGGAAATCATCACATGCACGTTGTCAAGCAGTTTAAGCTTTTTTTTTTTTTTGCCAGTCCTGGGCTTGAGCTCAGGGCCTGAGCACTGTCCTTGGACTTTCTCAAGGCTAGAGCTCTACCACTTGAGCCTCAGCACCACTCCGGCTTTTTTGTATGTATGTGGTACCGAGGAATCGAACCTGGGCCTTCGTGCATGCTAGGCAAGCACTCTACCACTAAGCCAAACTCCCGGCCCCAGTTTAAGCATTTTTACACAGAAAACTAAAACAGAATTAGACAGCTCATCCTGACCCTATATTATCCAAGGCCAGACCATCAGTATGTAACAAAATCATAATTCAAGATCAGTTTTACTCTAAAATATAAGATCTTAGGTTGATTGCACATTTAATTTTAATATTCTAATACTCTAATATTCTTCCTGCATTGTTGATCACTTATATATCCTATGAAGAAAATGGAGGTTGAATCCATAAGTTGTAAAGACAATGGTAGGTTTAAAATGGAGTTTAATTTAATTTACTTGCTTTGAGACAGGTGCTGACTATATATCACAGCTGGCCTCAAACTCAAGCTCCTGATGTAATGTTTCAGGGGCTAAGATTATGATGATACCATCATGCCTAGTTAGGTTAGTTTCTAATTGCAGTTCTCTCAATTTAAGGATACTTCCTATCTGTCTCTGTTAACTTGCATGTGTGTGCTTGAATAATCTCTGCTGATATATAATACATTGATTAATATATTTTTCAATGATTGAAACATTTTCATTTCTTTTTCATTTTTTGTGCTGGTCCTGGGGCTTGAACTCAGTGCTTGGGTGCTGACTCTGAGGTTTGTTGTTCAATGATAGCACTTTACCATACCTCCACTTCTACCTTTTTGGCAGTCTCATGGACGTTCCTGATTTTGTTGGTGGTGGTGTCGTTTGGAGCTCCACAGCTCAAGGCTACCACCCTACCCCTGGGCCTGGGCATTGTCTCTCAGCTCTTCAGCTCGAGGCTACCGAACTACCCTAAAGTCAAACCCCACTTCCCGATTTCTAGAGGTTAATTGGAGATAAGAGGCTCAGGCCCTTTTGTGTCCAGGCCGGCTTTGAACCTTGTTCTCAGCCTCCTTAGTAGCTAGGGTTACAGGCATGAGCCACCACACCAGGTCTGGACTTTCCTGTTTGAGCTGGCTTCAAACTGAGATCTTCAGATCTCAGCCTCCCGAGTAGCTAGGATTACAGGCATGAGCTGCTGATACCCAATAAGTTCGAAACCTTTTATATTTTATAATCTACAAGTAAAAACTTTAAAAATTTTACAGTATGTTATGGTATTAGTGAAAGGCTTTTTTGTCAAAGAGAAAAGGATGTTAAAATTTCTTCTAGGATTAAGAAAGTTATTATTACTAACATGACTTTAGTAATGCTACACTGAGGGCAGCAGCAAATTCTTTGAGGGCCAAGGCTTTTACTTTTAGCTCACAGATGTAATAGCTAATTCACTAATATGAGTTGAACTTCTAAATGATTAACTAAATGGATTTAGCATACTCTTGTAAAAGTTTCCAACAATTTTGGAAACAAATACCTAAATAACCCCATTAATATAGTTGTATGAGAAATTAAATATTGTAGTGTAATGTCAGCTTTGCAAGAAGTAGAACTTTGAGTATATTGAGATGATAAAAACAAGCATTGATGTATTTTATATGATGAGCTGTCAGGGAAAACATCGTATCTGCATGTTTATTTTACCTATGTTAATGAATCAGGGTCTGGGAAGGTGGTTCATGTGGTAGAGTGCTAGCCTTGAGAAAAGAAGTTTAGGGACAATGGTCAGGCCCTGGGTTCAAGCCCAGGAGTGGCCAAAAAAAAAAAAATCAGAAAAAAAGAGAAGGAGAAACACTGAGAACAAGAGAAGTACATACAAAGTAATGGAAAGTCTATCCATTATTTTATAACTAAATGGTAGGTCTTAGAATTTGCTTGTGTCAGGAGAAATGAACCCACTGTCTACTTCTGCATGGCTTCTGCAACTCCTGCGCCTGTACTTGGTATTGGAATGAGCACCTTTTACAGTAAGGTGGTCCTTCTCTAAGCCAACTGTTTTATTGAGCTCTCAAATAAAGAAACGACAGAGACCAAAACTGTGTTTTTTGGTAACTGTGGCTTACATAAGATTCTTTTCCTTCCATGTAAAAGTACAGGTGCATTAAGTCTAAGGCTGGATGGCCAATAATATTTTCCTGTAAAAATCTAAGAAACCCAATTTCTTTATAGCTCACAACTTGGCCAGACTAAGGTTGTGCCTTTCTTGGGAGAGAGGTGTCAGAGCAACAATCATACTTCACAAGCTAGGTGCAGGAAGGCTAGCAAAAGGAGCCAAGGCCAGCTCAGCATTCTCTTGAGGGAGCTTCCCAGAAACCTTCCTACAGCATTTCCACTGATACTGCATTGGCCAGAGCCCAGCCATGCTGGCCAATTAGCTACAAATAAGGAAGGAACCGGCCTTGGTTCTAATTGGCTGTTTGCCTATTTGGCCATTCCAATACCATTTAAACAAAGATAATGGATATTGGGATTAGAAAGAACCCTTAATTATTTCCATAGTCTATCAAGTGGCACCTTTAAGGTTTATTTATTTTTGTTGGTTGTGGGGCTTGAACTCTGGGGCTGGACGCTGTCCTTGAGGTCTTCAGCTCAAGACTACCACCCCACCCCTTCAGCCACAGAAACACTCCAGGTTTTCTAGTGGTTAATTGGAGATAAGAGTCTCAGGGTCTTTAATCCCCGGGCTGGCTTTTAACCTCAATCCTCAGATCTAAGCCTCCTGAGTTGTTAGGATTACAGGCATGAGCCACTGCGTCTGGCTTTAAGGTCTTTTTAAATTAAATATTTAATCAATTAAATTAGAATTAGTATTTATCCCTTATATATGATACATATGTCACATATATATTCCTTATATATGCTTTCAGTGGTGAACACATTTGTACCATAACATGACATTCATTTTCGTCTAATATACAGGAGTAAGAGTTGCAGCTTGCCTTTCGTAATCATCATTTCTGAAATATTTTAACAAAATGCAAAATATTACGTTTAACAATACAGTAAAAATCTTTTTTCTCTCTACAAAAACCTAAGCCAGAGTTAGCAAATGTTAACTTTAATTCTTACTTCCTCAATGCTGACATTGTTTGCCAAGCAAATTGAATTAGATAATGAACAGGAGAAAAAATTCAGTAGAGTTTCATCTTCCCCAAATGCACAAGTTGTGTGCCCAGTTGTGTGTGTAAGGATAGCAAGTGCAGCACAGAAGTTTCCAGAGATGATCAGGAGCTGATGGCTCATGTTTGTAATCCTAGATATTCAGGAAGTTGAAATCTGAGGATCTCAGTAAAAGGCAGCCCTGGGGAGGAAAGTTTAAGTGAGACTCCATCTCCAATCGATCACTCTAAAAATGCTTAATTGGTGGAGTACTACCCCTGAGCACATAAAGGCTCAGGGGTAATGTGTAGGCCCTGAGTTCAAGCCTCACAACCTACAGAAAACAAACAAATAAAAAATCCCCCAGAGGTTTCCAGAGGTGTGAAATTACTTTGAATGACTCTGTAATGGTGTACATGTGTCATTTGTGCACTTGTCCAAATCAAGAGAATATTAAAAGGGAACTCTAATGTAGTTACCATGTCTTTTTCTTTACCAGGGAAAATCATGTTGAGAATCATATTTTCTTTATTTGGTCCCTTATATTATGGTCACTTAGGTTTTACATTTCTTAGCCTACTAACACAATCTGTCTCCCATGATAGTTCTATTTTTGATTTATTGATGAACCTACATTGTGATTTATTTGTTTGGTTTTTCAAGTACTAATCCTGAGCTTGAATTAAAGACCTAAGCTTTTGTGCTCGTTAGTGCTTTACCACTTAATTTTTTTTTTGGTGGTTTATTGGAAATAAGAATCTCACAGACTTTCCTACCTGCATTGACTTTGAACCATCATCCTCCAATTTCAGCCTCTTGAATATCTAGGATTATAAGCATGAGCCCCGCAGGTGTCACATGATCCTGCATACCTTTTGTAAATATTAATTTATATACTCTCCAAACGGTATATGAATTCCATTCTCCATATCCTCACCAAAAGTTAGTTATCTTTTATTTTTTTCTTTTTTTATTGTAATTAGTAAAAGGGTTACATGATATTTGCCAGATAGAAGGTGCATTAATTCACATACATTGATACCCTTTCACATGTCTTGGTACCCATTTCCCTCCCCCCCACACCCCCCACCCGTCTTGGTTTTCCCCCCTTCCCTATCAAATTTCAAATATCCAAATACAAATAAATTCAATATATCAGATAACAAAGTGAGATACTATACCAATATGAGATAACCAAGGGACAGCAAAGGAGATGAGAGACAACATAGTACATTAAGGACAACAATCATTCATTATATGGCTTTTGTTTCAATATCCTGGAGGTCCTTTCAATTAGCTTCACATTATATGGCCTTATGTATCAAGGTTTTGCTGTATTGCAGATCTCTGCTAGTAGAGCCCAAGGTTTCTACTGATTATGACGAATGAGGGAAACCATTGAGAAAAGTTAGTTATCTTTTAATGAATGCCTTTCTAACAAGTGTTGAGTGATAGTTCACTCTGTTTTTAGTTAGAATTTCTTTAATGATTAGCAATTACACACACACACACACACACACACACGCACGTGCATGCGTGCGTGAGGACACACACCTCCTTATTTGGCTATTTGTATGTCTTCTTTTGAGAAATGTCTTCTCATTTCCCTTGCTCATTTTTAGCTGTCTTCTTGCCATGGAGTTGTTTGAATTTCTTGTATACTTTGACTACTAATCCCTTTTCAAATATTTGGTTTGGTGATATCCTCCTCCCCATTCTATAGGTTGATTCTTCACACTATTGATTATTTCTGTTGGTATGGAGAACTTTTTGGTCTGATACAGTCTATTCATTTACAGTTTGGTTGCTGCTGCTTTCCAGGTCAGATCCAAAGTGTTATTTTGCCCAGAGAATGCTGTAGAGAATTCTTTCTCCTCTGTTTATTTTTTTATTGTGTTGGTACTGTATTGAAGTCTTTAAGACATTTTGAGTTGATTTTTTGAATACATGTAGTGGGTGTCTAATTTTATTCTTTTCAATTTTCCTAACATCATTTACCCAAGAGACTGTCCTTTCCTCACAATGTATTTTTCTGAACTTTTGTTGAAATTTAATTGACTGTAAATGCATGGTTTTCTTTTTGGGCTCTTTATTTTGTTCTTTTTGATGAATATTCTGTTTTGATCAGTTATCATGCCATTTGATTACATGCTCTTGGTAAAGCTTTGAAATCAGAGAATGTGATAACATTGGCTTTGTTCTTTTTGCTCAAGGGTAAAATGTTCCAGATAGGAGGAAGACATTTTGAAAGCTATTGTTCAAAAAATTGGCTGTAGTCAATAATAATATATATGTTTCAAATGTACTAGGATTGAATTTTGAATGTCCCATTATAAAAGTGATAACTAATAAGATGATAGACGTGGTTGAACTCAGGCCTTGTACTTACTAGACAAATAAGTGCTTCAGCATCTAACCTCACACCAGCCCGTTTGATTTTATTTTGATTTTGAGATAGTCTTGCTGACTTTATTCTGACTGGCCTTAAACTCATGATCTTCCTGTCTCTGCTTCCCAAATAGGATTACAGCCAAAGAGCACATGCCTGATTGATGGATGTGTTAATTAGTTTGAATTAATCACCACTATTATATATACACATCAAAACATCATATTGTGCTCTGTACTTATATACAATTATTTGTCAGTTAAAATATTGTTAATAAAAACATAGGAAAATATTTTGTGAGTTGTGAGATAAATCCAGTTAAACTAACACTAGTAACACAGTGAACCTCAAATCCCCCTCAATCGCTTTCTCTCTTTTATTTTTTCTTTTTTATTTTTCCAAGACCAGAACTTGAACTCAGTATTGGATGCTTTTGCTCATTGGCTGGTGCTTCATCACTTGAGCCACACCTCCAATCCCCCTCTATATCTCAATATATTTCTGTTTAACTTCTCTAAACTTTAACTCAATTTTAATTGTATTTTCTGTCTTGTGGTATGAATACAACCCTGGGAAATTTCATGCTCCCAATTTTTACTAAATACTTGAGGCCATTAGGTAGTTTTCCTTGGCCAGTCCAGCAGAGTGCCATGTGGAGTACAGGCCAATCATGACGCACCATGGGAATTTGTAAGTGCATTGATAATGATAATACTCAAAGATAGTCTCATACCTTTAGTGTTGTTTTCCTGAAAAAGTCCTCACAATTTCTGTCATGTCCTCTGAGATGAACCAGAGTTGACATGCTTGGAAATGATCATTTGTATAGAGCAAGATCTCTCTCATGGAACTTCAAACACACCATTTTCTAAGTTTATTTAGTGAAAACTTTAGAAGTAAATCTTTAGAAAGACAATCTTACTAAACTACCTTAATTCCTTCATTTCTTCTTTAATCTTCCCTTGGGAAGATTTGTGCTGTCATTTGGAATTATGTGGGTATTCTACTCTGATCCAAATGTGGACAATATTTCAAACTGATTTTTAATAAGGAAAAAATCCCAGCTACCACGCCCACATGCCTGTTAAGCAAGTGGTTTTGCCCTGGGACTTGCCTCCTATCTATGCCTCCAGTATAGCTGATAATATAGATCCTACAGAGTGACCCACAATGCCTGGCTAGGCTAGAACTTGGGGCCTGGGTGCTGTCCTTGAGCTTCTATGTGCTTGAGGCTAGGGCTGTACCACAGGAGCCACAGCGCCACTTCCAGCCTCTTCTGAGGGACTTTTCTGCTCAGGCTGGTTTTGAACTGTGATCCTCAGATTTCAGCCTCCTGAGTAGCTAGGATTACAGATGTGAGCCACCTGCACCTAGCCTAGTCCAAGCCTTTGATGATGAGCTCAATCTAACTCTTCAGCAACCTCAAAAGTTTAGACCATGTTTTCTCCATTCATATTTTAGGGCATCTCTTTTTTATCACAAAAGAGTGATATTCACGAAACACTGACCTATTCCCTTGCTAAGGATTGGGAGTATGATTTAACCTTTTCAAATTATCTAAGAATTTTTTTTCTGCACAGTTCAGGTTTCTAGCTTGAGATATATATCTTACTCACAGAAAATGATAAGAATTATGATAATTGAGATGAGTTAGCTGATCTTGGTTGCTGAAGTTACCAGATCTTCTGTGAGGAAAAACTATCATCATTTCCTTTATCCCCATCCTCACCATCAACACCTACACCATGTTATCAGTGTCACAGCATGACTTGAATCCTGTGACTCAAGCCCTAATCATGGAATAGCCCTCACTGTAGTAGATGCACACAGGAAATAAATGAAAAATCAGAGGGAAATTATGACCTCCTACAATGTGAGAAAAATGATTAGCTGGGCAGGAAGTTTGGCATGGCATGCATGAATACCCGGGTTCAATTCCTTGGTACACATACATAGAAAAAGTTGGAAGTGATGCTGTGGCTCATGTGGTAGAGAAAGAACAATGCTCAGGCCCTGAGTCCAAGCCCCAAGACTGGCAAAAAAAAGAAGAATAAAAAGAAACATTTGCTGATTTTGTGTTTGGCCTTGTGCATGCTTCACTCACCCCATATAATTGTTAAAGTGTTTAATGAGTAGCTATCATTTCCTTTGTCTTAGAGATGCTGAAGGTGTTCAGTGACTTACTAGTTATATCTTAGTTGGCAGAGTGGAGAATAGAACCTTTGAATACTGACTTCAGAGTTAGCACTGTTAAGTAATGCTTTAGTCTTTACCTCAAATGCCATAATAAAATACAACTGCTGTAGTCAGGGAGCAGTTCAAAACTTCTGTTGAATGGATGTAGAAGAATATTAACTCAGATATGGAAAGGCCCCCATTGTTTCTTGTCAACCATATTGTGTCATGAAAAGAATCATAAAGTCAGAACCATGGACAGCAGAGATAAAGACTGAAACTGAGTGCCTAGCAAAATTTGCATGGTCTGATAGATTAATGAATTCTGAGAGTTTACCCATTTATGGATCTTTTTAGTGATGTGAACCTACAACTTAGCCTAATATTTGACAATGTGAATTGATGTTCCCTTTAGCATTACTAAAGGTATCCTAAGAGGAAGAGCTTTGTTTTTCTGTGATTACCAAGAAAAGTCCTGGGCTGGGAATGTGGCTTAGTGGTAGAGTGCTTGCTTTGCATGCATGAACCCCTGGGTTCAATTCCTCACTACCACATTAACCGAAAAAGCTAGAAGTGGCACTGTAATTCAAGTGGTAGAATGCTAGCCTTGAGCAAAAAGAAACCTAGGGATAGTGCCCACATCCTGAGTTCAAGCCCCATAACTGGAAAAAATAAAAATAAAAGCTGGGCACAGTGGCTCATGCCTGTAATCCTAGCTACTCAGGAGGCTGAGATCTGAGTATCAGGGTTCAAAGCCAGCTTGGGCACAAAAGGACCTGAGACTCTTATTTCCAACTAACCTCCAGAAAACAAGAAGTGGGGCTTGACTCAAGGGTAGGGTGGTAGCCTTGAGCTGAAGAGCTCAGGGACAATGCTCAGGCGCAGGGGTAGAGTGGTAGCCTTGAGCTGAAGAGCTCAGGGACAGCACCAAGGCTGAGCTCAAGCCTCATGACCTATAAAAAAATAAAAATAAAAAGAAATTAAAAAAATAAAAGTTGGGGCCAGGAGCATCAAATAGTGGTAGAGTGCTTGCCTAGCATGCACAAAGCCCTGGGTTCAATTCCTCGGTATCACATACACAGAAAAAGCTAGAAGTGGTGCTGTGGCTCAAGTGGTAGGCTATTACTCTACCACTTGAGCCCAAGGACAGTGTTCAGGCCCTGAGTTAAAGCTCCAGGACTGTAAAAAAGAAAAAGAAAAAGAAAAATTCCTGGAATGGGCCCCACACTTAGGCTTCTATACTCCAGTTATTCCTTCTTTATTAAACTACCTGAAGCAATTGCACAAAGCTTTGGAACAGAGTCTTATTTGTCCATTGCTTATCTGTGAGGAGAATATCTGACATCATTCTCACAGACTTACTTACAAATGAGCTCATTTCCTCAGGGGTATTATGATCTCCTGGGATTTCCAAACTTGGTGTTGCTTCTCAAAGGGAAAACAATGTTGTTGAGTCTGGCAAGATACCGTCCCCGCATTTAATTTGGTTAATAAATATTCTCATTTTTAAAATTTATCGGTTGTTTCATTTTTAAAAAGTGTCTTACAAGAAGAAAAGTTCACATTTTAGAAGAAATATACAGCCAGGCATTGGTGTTTCATACCTATAATCCTAGCTACTCAGGAGGCTGAGATCTGAGGATTGTGGTTCAAAGCCAGCCAGGGCATGTAAGTCCATGAGACTCTATCACCAATTAACCACTAGAGAATCAGAAGTGGCACTGTGGCTCAAGTGGTAGAGTGCTAGCCTTGAGCTGAAGAGCTCAGGGATAGTGCCCACAACTGACAAAAGAAAAGAAAAGAAAAGAAAGAAGGCAGGAAGGAAGAAGAAAGAGAGAAAGAAAGGAAGAAAGGAAGAAAAAGAAAGGATAAAAGTGAGGGGCAGGGAGTTTGCCCTAGTGGTAGAGTGCTTACCTGGCATGCAGGAAGGCCCGGGTTGAATTCCTCAGTACCACATACACAGAAAAAGTCAGAAGATGTTCTGTCGCCCAAGTAATAGATCTCTAGCCTTGAGAAATCCCAAGGACAGTGCTCAGTCCCTGAGTTCAAGCCCCAGGATTAGGGAAAAAAAGGATAAAGGATGGGATGCACTTTATGTTGATTTCTTAAAACTCCGAATTCATCACCTATTAGTGTTGTACCATAGAAATTGCTTTGTAGGTGGAGATGTTCTGTAGTGGTGGTACGCAAAATGGTAGCCACTATCAATACATAGTGCATGGGCACTTAAAATAGTACTAGTGTTATCCAGGCACTGGTGGCTCATGCTGTAATGAGCTACTCAAAAGGCTGAGATCTAAGGATTGTGACTTGAAACCAGCCTGGGCAAGAAAGTCTATGAGAATAATATCACCAATTAACCATTAAAAAGCTGAAAGTGAAACTATGGCTCAAGTGGTAGAATGCTAGCCTTGAGCACAAAAGCTCAGGACAGTACTCAGGTCCTGAGTTCAAGCCCTAGGACTGGCACACATATATACACAAATTTCTAGTGTTAACAGAGAAATAAAAATTGTATTAGTTAATCTTTTCAAATTTTTATTGTGATGATAATGTATAGAGGGGTCACGTTACATTCATCAGGTAGTAGGTGCATTACTTCTCGTACATTGATACCCCTTCTCATGTTTTTGTCCCCATTTCCCTCCCCCACCCCCTCCCAATCATCTTCTTCTTTTTTTTTTTGCCAGCCCTTGGATTTTTCTCAAGGCTAGAGCTCTACCACTTGAGTCTCAGCACCACTTCCGGCTTTTTCTCAGTATGTGGTACCAAGGAATCGAACCTGGGTCTTCGTGCATGCTAGACAAGCACTCTACCACTAGGCCAAACTCCCGGCCTGCCAATCATCTTTTTTAAAAATATGTTTTATTGTAATTAATAGAAGATTTACATTATATTCACCAGATAGAAGGTGCATTACTTAACAATCATTGCTACCCCTTCTCATGGTTTTATCCCCATTTCCCTCCCCCACCCTCTCCCCTCATCTTGTTTCCCCCTTCCCTATCTTATTTCAAATAAGCAAATAAACATATATTATATCAGATAACAAGGTAAGATACTGTAACAATAAGAGATATCCAAGGGACAACAAAAATTGATGAGAGAGCTGGGAGTTTGGCCTAGTGGTAGAGTGCTTGCCTAGCATGCATGAAGACCCAGATTCGATTCCTCGGTACCACATACTTAGAAAAAGCCGGAAGTGGTGCTGAGGCTCAAGTGGTAGAGCTCTGGCCTTGAGAAAGTTCAAGGACAGTGCTCAGGGTCTGAGCTCAAGCCCAGGACTGGCAAAAAAAAAAAAAAAAAGAAAAAAAATTGATGAGAGGTAACATGATACATTAAGGACAACAATCACTCATTATATGGCTTTTGTCTCTATATCCTGGAGGTCCTTTCATTTAGCCTCATCCTATATGGACTTACATATCTAGGTTTTGCCATATTGTAAACCTCTGCTAGGAGAGTCCCAGGTTTATACTAATTATGATAAATGCCCCTCCCAATCATCATTTCCCCCTTCCCCTTCCTATTTCAAATAAGCAAATAAACACATATACAATATACCAGGTAATAAAGTCAGATACAGTAACAATATGAGATTAACCAAAGGTCAAAAAAAGAGAAGAGAAATAACATAGTACAGTAAGAACAACAATCACAGAAGATAAAGCTCTTCTTTCCATATCCTAGAGATCCTTTCATTTAGTCTCATCCTATATGACCTTATATACCTAGGTTTTGAGCTATTGTAATCTTCTGCTAGGAGAATCCTAGATGTGTACTAATTATTACAAATGAGGGAAACCATTGAGCCTATGTTCCTTTGGGTCTGGCTTACTTCACTTAATATGATTTTTTCTAAGTCTTTCCATTTCCTTACACATGAGGCGATGTCATTCCTTCTGATGACAGCATAGAATTCCATTTTTCTTGTTGATCCATTCATCTACTGAGGGGCAGCTGGGTTGGTTCCATATCTTCTCTATGGTAAAAAAATTCTGTAGTGAACATCGTTGTGTATTAGTTAATTTTCATTGATATAATAAATTAACATAAATTTACCACATGTGTCTACCACCCATTGCCAGTAATATCATACTGAAGAGTAGAATAGATCAACCACAGAATATAACAGGGTTAATAGAGCAACTGGGGGAAAATATAGCAAGTATGAATCTTTTTCATTTCTTTTTGATTTGTCCAGCCTGGGATTTGACCTCAGAGCCTGGGCACTATGTCTGAGCTCCTTTTGCTTAAGGCAAGCGCTCTACCACTTGAGACACAGTGCCACTTGTTTGTTTTTTCTTTTTATGTAGTATTGAGGAGTTGAACAAGGACTTCTTTCATGCTATGCAAGCACTCTAGCACTGACCACATTTCCTTGCCTCTGTGCATTTTTTTCCCCTAGCTTCTCTTTTATGTAACAGACTAATTCAAACCTACTACATATCTTCAAGCACATATTGCTCCCATTTCCACCTTTTACAGGCACACCCAGTCACAAATGTATTTTTAGAGACTTTTCTAACATTGTTTTAATGAGGTCTTATTCATTTAAACCAAATTAACTAAAGCTGTTTCTAACACTGTTTAAATGAGGTTTTATTCACTTAAACCAAATTAACTGAGACTACTATATCTTGTGTGACCTTGTCTTTTTCTTCATCCATAACACCTGACTAAATTCTATTATCCTTCATTTTAAATGTATTTTAGATATCCCTGTTTTTCCATCTCCATTACCTTGTTCCATTCCTATGTGGCTTCACATTTTAAGAGCTTCCTATTTATTTCTCTTTATCACTACTCTTAGTTATTTCTACTTTACTTCTTATCTGTCCATAGCATTTCTGTTCCAAAACCTACCTCACATCATTCCTTGCTGCATACTGTACTCAAGATGTGGTCTATAATCAGAATTACAGATGATTTGGCAATGCAGAATCTTAGGTTCCACCCACATTGAATCAGAACGTACATTTTAATGAGAAGTAGGTAAACAATTTTTATGCACCTGAATTTGAGAGGTACTATTGTTGATGGATGTGTCTAATCTGCTTCAAATAACTTAGAGGATCAACATGATTCAGTTCAGCTTAGTTATAGCCTCAGTTTTAGCAATTTCTTAATCTCTTAAAATCTTACTCCAAGTCATACAAATAATTTGTAAAAATGATATTTATCATTGTCCTTCTGTGAATTATCTTTCCCTCTGGTTATCAAGATCCAATTGGAAAAACACCTTCTATAGTCCTTCATAACATTTATCTATATTTTATTTGTATTTCCACTGATATTTATACTTTTAATAACGTGCAATATGATAGATTATGAATCCTTGCATGTCTTTTGTACTAGAATAGGCATTATCTTGTATCCTGTTCTGCTATTTTCAATAGTTTATACTATGTGTTTGCTGAATGAATTACATGACATGTCTAATACATATTAGATAATGGTTGTATTTTCTGGAATCATTCCATTAGAAAGATAGAAAGGATATTACTAATCACTTGTAGATAACTTATTTTACAAGAGGAAAACTGAAATCTCCATAGTTAAATGATTTTTCCCCAAATTATCTGCATGGTAGAATTTTGTTGATTTATACGAAGAATCCAATACAATATGCAGCTAATAAGCACTATAAATATATATATATATATATTTTACTTTCTGATAATGAGATGAACAAAATTCACCTTTATTAGTAAGATCAAGCTTAGAAAGATGTTATTTTTTGCTTTCTTCTGCTAATCCTTTCCTCCCCTTTCCCTTGTGGGAAGTGACAGGGCTCTTTTCTATCTCCCTTTTAGTTCAGTGTTACATGACGCTGATCAGGAAGATAGTGAAGTAATTAAGGATGCAGCACCATCAGTACACAGCTGATAGTAGCCATTGCATCTCCTTTCATCAGATCGAGGATGTGGTTTCTTGAATTTCATGGTGTCTGGCAGAGCAAAGGACATGGGGCAAAAGCAGCTGGATCAGGCACCATCTAGATAAGGCTAAAGCAATCCTCAAAGGCCCAGGGCCATGTCTGCAGTGGTAGCCAGTTGCACTGCAGAAATAAACCCATCCTGTGTTAGGCCCCCTTTCTATTACCCATAGCATAAAACCACACCCTGGGCCACATATAAAGAAATGAGGTTTATTTTGACTCCCTATTGTGTCCCAATGTAGCAAAGGTCCATAGCTGGTAATGACATTCTTTTCAAGCTGATGCAGGCCATCACCTAGCGACTGACACACAGAGCTCGTAATGCTTAGGTGGAGGGACAAACCCACTCTTGAGATAACTCATTGACTAATGAATGCATTCGTTATTAATTGGATGAGTAGGCCAATGTATTCATGAAGACAGAGCTCACATCTCCTCAGGGTCCTATCAGGTTCTATGTCTTCTTAAGAGGTCATAGTGGGGCTGGGAGTTTGGCCTAGTGGTAGAGTGGTCGTCTAACTAGCATACATGAAGACCAGGGCTCGATTCCTCGGTAATACATATATAGAAAAAGCCAGAAGTGGTGCTGCGGCTCAAGTGGTAGAGTCTAGCCTTGAGAAAGCGCTTAGACCCCGAGTTCAAGCCCTGGGACTGGCAAAAAAAAAAAAGAGGTCATAATAGGGATTAAGTTTCAAATCAGTTTCCAAGGAGACAGCTTTTATAAGCCATAACACACTTTTTGTTTCTGAAAAATAACTATTTTGTGGAGAAGTACTGGATTGCAGTTGATTCCAAATTTCCTAAATTTTGGCTGAAACATAAAAAATGTTATTATAAAGGTAATATACAGAGGGCTTTCAGTTTCATAAGTCAGGAAATGAGTACATTTCTTTTTGGACAATGTCATCCCTTCTTTCATTCTTGGCCAAAACTTTTGCACTCACTTCTTTTTTTTTATTGTAATTAGTAAAAGGGTTACATGATATTTGCCATATAGAAGGTGCATTAATTCACATACATTGATACCCTTTCACATGTCTTGGTACCCGTTTCCCTCCTCCCCCACACCCCCCAAAGTGCACTCACTTCTTAAATGCTTTAAATTAACAGTCAATATCCTTTCTTGCATTTGGGACACTTGCTACAAGTGAATCTTCTTGCACTGTATTTCAGGCGTATGATTTCTATATCAATTGTAACGTTTATTTTACGAATTCCTGGGTAACTGATCCTTAATTTGGTCACAAATCCTCACTAGAAGGTAATGTTGGTGAGCTCTGTATGGTGATACACACCTGTTAACAACCCCCCCCCCAGGAATGCTTGCCTAGCATATGATATTTGGGTTGAATCACCATTCTCTCTCTCTCTCTCTCTCTCTCTCTCTCTCTCTCTCTCTCTCACACACACACACACACACACACACACACACTCCGGACTACCTTCAGATTTTAGGCATTCACACACAAGGAGACCAAGGGTGGATATTCTTAGGAGAGTAACACAAAGGCGCAATGCCTATGTGCATCTGATCATACAAAATAATGTTTACCAAATGAACCACAAGGAAGAGATACAGGTTTTTTCTTTGTTGCTGTTTTGGTTTACTTTCTGTCTTGTTTATTTATCTGACTTTGGAATGGTGGAGGGGCCCAGAAATGGAGGGACAAAGCGTGAACCAATGTAGCAGTTGTGCTCACTAGAAACTGTGTTGTGGCTGGGATGGGAGAGGAAAACTGGAAGAGAAGCAAAGGGGCGAGGGGTGACATTGCCCAAAAAGAAATGTATTCATTATGTGACTTACATATCTATAACCTTTTTGTAAATCACCTTTGTAATACTTATTTTTTAAAAAGTGGGATGTGCCCATGCTCATGGGTAGGGAGAACCAATATAGTGAAAATGACCATACTGCCAAAATTGATATACAAATTCAATGCAATCCCCATCAAAATCCCAAAGACATTCTTTACTGAAATAGAAGATATAATCCAAAGGTTCATATGGAACAAGAAAAGACCCAGAATAGCCAAAACAATTCTAGGCAAAAAGAGCAGTACTGGTGGTATTTACAGTACCAGACTTCAAACTCTAGTGTAGAGCCATAATAACAAAAACAGCATGGTACTGGCACAAAAAGAGACCAGAAGATCAATGGAACAGAACAGAAGATCCAGAAATAGAACCAAATACCTATAGTCAACTTGTATTTGACAAAGGAGCCAAAGATATACAGTGGAACAAACATGGCCTATTCAATTATTGGTGCTGGCAAAACTGGGCAGCCACATGCAGAAAACTAAAAAATGACCCTAGCCTTTCGCCATGCACAAGCATTAACTCAAAATGGATCAAAGACCTCAGTGTCAGACTGGAAACCTTGAAACTGCTACACGATAAGAGTTGGAGAGATACTGGAACTCATAGGCACAGACAAAAGATTCCTGAACAGAATCCCAGCGTCACAACAGATTGGAAAGAGACTTGATAAATGGGACTACCTAAAAATAAAAAGCTTCTGCACAGATAAAAGCATAGCCACTAAAGTAGAAAGCCAGCCAACCAACTGAGAAAAGATATTTACCAATACTATATCAGACAACTGCTTAATATCCAGTATCTACAGGGAACTCAAGAAACTAATCCCCCCCAAACCCAACAAACCAATCACTAAATAGGCAAGAGAACTAAAGAGAGACTTATCAAAAGAAGAGGTTAAAATGGCGGAAAAGCATATGAGACAATGCTCATCATCTATGGTCATAAAGGAAATGCAAATAAAAACAACCCTAAAATATCACCTTACCCCAATAAGAATGGCCAAGATTTTGAACTCAGACAACGACAGATGCTGGCCGGGTTGTGGAGAAAAAGTGCAGTAGCACTGCCGGTAGGATTGTAAACTAGTTCAGCCACTCTGGAAAGCAGTGTGGAGGTTTCTTAAAGAACTGAAAATTGACCTTTCCTACGATCCCACCATATAACTCCTGGGCATCTATCCTGAACATCATAACCCAAGATATGATGAGGACACCTGCTCAGCTATATTCATCTCTGCACTATTCACAATAGCCAGGCAATGGAAACAATCCAGATGCTCTACTGCAGATGAATGGATACTAAAAATGTGATATATATATATATATATATACACACACACAATCACAGGGAAGTGGATGAATCTAGAGCAAATCATGCTGAGTGAGACAAGTGAGGACCAAAGGAACAAAAGGTGCATGGTAGCCTTAATATGTGGCTATTAGAGCTAAACAGTACAAGAGCGAGGACTCATTATTCACATACCCAACATGGTATTGCAACTATAAACACAACTACGTAGACATAAAAATTTGTGACTCTATAGACATAATGTTTTAATATATAGATTAATATGTATCTATGACATACAAACCCTCAGCCTAATTTTAATTATGTTCTAAGTGCCAGTGATTGTATATAGAAATTCCCTTCTTGAATACTCGTTAAATATGTCATTTGAAATATGATTTAAGAATCAATGTTAATAAATTCTTTAATTAAAAAAGTGGGATGTGGAGAGAATTAACCATTCCCTATTACAATCAAATATTCACAGGGCCAGTTGCAGTGGCTCATGCCTGTAATTCTAGCTACTTTAGGAGGTTGAGATCTGATGACAGTGGTTCAAAGCCAGCCAGGGCATGAAAAGTCCATGAGATTCTTATCTCCAATTAATCACCAGAAAACTGGAAGTGGTGCTGTGGTTCACGTGGTAGAGTGCTAGCCTTGAGCTAAAGAGCTCAGGGACAACACCCAGGCCCAGAGTTCGAGCCTTATGACCAATAGAAACATAAAAGTGAAAGCAAAAATAGAACTATCCACTGGACAAATTTCATTTCTTTTTTCTGCCTTTCTTTCTTTGGCAGTACTGGACTTTGCCTTGAGGCCCACCAAGTGCCTATCAACTTGATAGGCAGGTGCTTTCCTTGAGCTATGCCTCCAGCCCTTTTTACATCAGTTTATTTTTCAGATGGGAGCATTTTTGTTGTTGTTGTTGTTCTGGTTTTGATATGGGGCCTTAAACTCAAGGCCTTCCTCATAACTAGTGCTCTATCATTTGAGGCACACTTTCAGCCTGGCATTTTTGCCAGTTAACTAGACATGGAATCATGAAGACCTCCTACCTGGGATATCTTCAAACTGAAATCCTTCAGGTTTCTGCTTCCTGGGGAAGTACTACCATAGGTGTGAGTCACTGATGCCTAGCTTGGCTTGTGGTTAAGAAGGGAGTCCTGCTAACTTTTGGCCTGGGTTGGTCTCAATTTGCATTTCTCCATATTTTTGCCTCTGAGTAACTGGTATTATAGTGTATACTCTGTACCTACTCTCTAATTCACTTATAGAAGTTTTTTTCCAGTCAATTAAAAAAACTGAACATTCAAATATGACTCTTGAATTACTTATACTTGGTTGATACCTTTTAAGTCTTGTTTAAATTATAGATCTCTTTCCATCTCTATTTATTCCTTAGAATAGATTTGCAAGGAAAAAAAAACCTGGATTTTGTCCTATAAAATGCTCTTAAATGTCCCATAGATTACAATATCATGTTTACTATATTCTTCTGTCTTCTCTGTAAATTGATGGATGGACCTAGATACTATCAACCTCAAGACCAATTGGATTGTTTTATATTTTTCTCTTTTTTTGTGTGTGGGTCATGGGGCTTGAACTTGGCCTGGGCATTGTCCCTGAGCTCTTCAGCTCAAGGCTACCACCCTACTCTTGAGTCAAGTTCCACTTCCCATTTTCAAGAGGTTAGTTGGTATTAAGAGTCTCAGGTCCTTTTGTGCCCTGGCTGGCTTTGAACCTTGATCCACAGATCTCAGCCTCCTGAATAGCTAGGATTACAGGCATAAGCCACTGCACTGGGCTTTATTTTGTATTTGACACAACTTCCTAGGTTGTGCTGAATTCTTCCATCAGATAGTATTGCTGCTATTTACCTGATAGTCATTTGTCCTCTATCCATTTGTCCATTTGGGATTTAAAATTATTTCTGACACAATTAAGATTCTATTTTTTTTTTCAGGGCCTGGGTGCTGTCCCTGAGCTCTTCAGCTTGAGGCTAGTGCTCTACCACAGTGGGCAACAGCGCCACTTTCGGTTTTCTGGTGGTTAACTGGACTTTCATACTTCGAACTGTGATCTTCAGATCTCAGCCCCTGAGTAGTTAGGATTACAGTCATGAGGGCACTTGGCAAGATTCACTTTCTTAACTTCCTAAAGCAGACAGAGTTGTACTTAAGATAAGTATTTAATTAGAAAAAAAACTAATGAGTTATGTATATATATATATATTCATACGCACCATCCTCTAATGTCTTTTTTCACTTGCATGAGCAAATGAAAGTAGAAAAATTATAACACTATAAATAAAAGATGATTGGAATATTATTTTACAAGGCCCTTTGTTACCTAAACCCTACCTCTATAATTTTATGATGTAATTAAGAAATAAATTTATACACTGCTAAATACACAAAAGTAAAATAATCATAAAATTTATTTAAAAGGGAGACATCAATCAAGATACATATATTTTTTCGCTTTGGTAAATATTTTACATGATCAGAGTCAGAGAGGCATTGCACCTTTGATCAATATTTTTGTATTCATAATCTGCTGTTAAATGACAATTCCTTTGTACACTATTTAAATACAATAAAAATATACAAAAAAGTTATCTACACTAATATCCATTAGTTTTTTCATTATTTCTTGAAATTTCAAGGAATTAAATTGCCTAGCTTCTTTTTTTTTTTTTTGCCAGTCCTGGGCTTGAGCTCAGGGCCTGAGCACTGTCCTTGGACTTTCTCAAGGCTAGAGCTCTACCACTTGAGCCTCAGCATCACTTCTGGCTTTTTTCTATGTATGTGGTACCAAGGAATCGAACCTGGGTCTTCATGCATGCTAGGCAAGCACTTTAACCACTAGGCCAAACTCCCGGCCCTGCCTAGCTTCTTTTCCAGGCACAAAGAAGGTATTTTTTCCCTGGCACTATACTCTTTGGTCTTCACTAATAGAATATTGCAGTTTTAATTTAAAAATAACATTATGGTCCTATAACCAATGACCATGAACTTTGAGTTGCTTCTTTAATATTAACTTTGCATGAACTAGCTATATTCTCTCACTCAGTTCCTGGTCATGAAATAATATATTGTCATTTGACAACTGGCAAAGATTAACAATCAGCTGTGGCTATTGCACTGACTGACTCACTCAGGGATTTAATCCATGACCTTGGCCTCATTATCATGCTGTTATAATCTATTAAGCAAAATAGCTATAAAAATAAATTCTGAAAACAGGAAGAAAAAATTCTGCTATTTCTGTCACCATGCCTAAGCGACTGTATACCCGCATCCTTTGAATTATTCTATTAGCAGGTGTCTGAGAGACTGATGAAGAACTGAAGGCAGGATTCCTTCCCCTAACCAAAGGTGATCAGGTCTGAGTGTAAGACAAGTTCAAATTCTTCAGCACAACATCTAAGTTATAGTACCATCTTGCCATGATGTATTGCTCCATTTTGCATGTTGCTACCACTCCCTACCCCCCTTTCATCAGATTTCAGTTAGTTATTTTTTAAATTGGGTTGTTACTGGTCATCTGTTGTTTATGAGACACTTCCTGATAGGCTGGAGACACTGGAAAGAAGGGCATGCACCTTGCTGTTAAAGATTTCATGGTGCAAAGGAATAAGTGGCTATGGCACACTGTGATGAGTACTGTCTATGTGCTCCCTGTGTATGATAAGTAAGCCTGGGGCAAGCAGACAGAGGGAGGAGAAAGGGATGAGCATATGGTCCAGACAAAGAAATTAACCAAAGAAGGCTATGGCACAGGAAGCAGAAAACATAAGCCTAAATGAGGGGAGAGAGGCACACAGAGAAGAGAAATTACACAGAAGTGCAAAAAAGGCTGTCTCAGGTGAAGAGGGACTGGGTTGCAGATTGGGTTGAAGAGAAAACTGAAGACAGGCATGAGCTGAATGACTTCATAATTGCTTTGTGCCCACAATCTCTTCTTTTCAGGTTGTTTTCCCCCCTTTCCTTCCCAATTTATACAAAAAAATAATGACAAATCTTTCTTCCAAAATTCATTAAACAAATATTTATTTGAACACATATATACCCCATATATTATTCCACCTGCTTGGGCCACATAAAAATATTTCTGATGTTACTGGGCTTATGGTAGTAGGATACAGATGGTCAATTAACATGCATTATAAACTACTCAACTAGCAGTACAAATCCAAATGTCAGTGTAGAAAGTACATTGGAGAAAAGAAAAATTGAGGTAGGATGAAAGAGGACCAAGATGAAGGGACAGGCTGGAGAATTAAATACAATGGACGAGAGGTGGGTGTGGTAGTAAAGGCTTGTAATTCTAGGTACTTAGGAGGTGGGGATTGGGCAGATTCTGGTTCAAGCCCAGGATAGGCAAAAAGTTAATGAGACCTCCATCTCAACAAACATGTTGGATGTGGTGGTTGTAAGTATGAGGTCCAAGGTCCAACATTAGCAAGGGCAAAAAAGGGTGACATCTCTTTTGAAAGTAATTGAAGCATAAAGGGTTAGAGGTAAGGATCAAGGGGTAGACTGCTTTCCTATGAAACACAAAAGGCTTATGTGAACAAACATTTGGAAAGGGAATGTCATAGTGGAGGGTATTCTAGGCAGTGAGAATAGCCATGGAAAGTCTTAAGTACTAAGAGAGGAGGTCAGCAAGTTCAAGTGGAACTTGCAGATCATTCAGTGAGTTGAGTTGTAAAATAAAGTGGGGACCCTCATTGCAGGATTTGATGGGTTGGGTGTTAAGATATGACTAATGTATTAGGGTGTTTGCCTTTTCTCACTCTGAACTCCTGGGGTGCTGCTGTTGAGCCCAGAGTTTCATATGCTAGGCAAGCACTGTACCACTTATCTCCATGCTCAGTCCAAAATGCCTGTTCTTCATGCTGCCCTGAGGAGAGACTGTAGAAATGCCAACCATTTATCTGTGCAGAAACCTGCAATCAGCCAGAGCAGTGTGAGTCTGCCAGATTTCTTAGCAGAATACCACGTCTTTAATACATTCTAATGATATGGGTATCTTAGTTTTTAATTTGGCACATTGGTTTGGATATATGTTTTCTAATACTCGTTTAGTAGATTATAAGTAGCCCTTACTCATAGGCAAAAATGGAAGTCTACAGTCAGTCTTCAAAAGTGTCTAGGAGGGGCCAGGAGTTTGGCTTAGTGGTAGTGTGCTTGCCTAGCATGCATGAAGACCTGGGTTCAATTCCTTGGTACCACATACATAGAAAAAAGCCGGAGGTGGGGCTGAGGACAAGCCCAGTTCAAATAGCACTATACATGACAGTGAGATTTGACCATTTAAGCAAAACATAAAACCAGAACAAGAAAACATTTTTAGGGTCCATACTGAGCAAGACCAAGAGTTTTCATGAAGGTATATTTCTTTGTTTCTGAGCATAGGAATGCTAAATTGAGCTATTTTGAATAGCAGCTCTCTTAGGCTGCAGTCCATTAACAATTCTAGGAAATACATTCTGTAGGCAATATGGAAGTAGACAAAGTTTTGTTTTGTAAAGGTCTATGACAAATGGTAGATGATTTTAAGATGCTTCCATTTCTAAGAATTTCCTTTAATAGCAAAAGCTCATCTAGTATAGTAAAGAATGTAAAAATGGAACACAGAAACAGTAAGCCCACTCACTTCCGCTTCAATCCTGTAACGAAGTCAAGTGTCTGGTGACTCAGGCTTGTGCCATTATATAGCTTGTTCTGGCACTGTCTCCAGGGAGGCATGTGAGAAGTAGTGGGGACCGGAACTCATGATGCCAACTACCAGACTGGCCTAGTAGATGAATCTCTACTGTAAAGGAAGCCAAAACTTCCTAAACAGGACTACTACTTTTTAAGCCATAGTATGTGTAATGGAACTACTCAACTGTTTTAACTTCAGAATTTGGGCCTCAAAGTGGTATATATTTTGGCTTCTTTTGCTAGGGGGAAGAGCTAGCTTTAGGTATAATGGTGTTTTTCCTTTTTAAATTCTGAAGCATGAATAGTTGGATAAGGGAAAATGTTGTACCTATCCCTTTTGGTTGTTTTTGATTCTGTCTTTTAAAAGGAGACATTAGTAAGCTGGGCACAGGTGACTCAGGCCTATAATCCTAGCTAGTCAATAGGCTGAGATTTGAGGATCCCGTTCAAAGCCTAAAGGGACAGAGAAGTCTCCATGAGACTCTATCTCCAGTTTTCTCAAAAATCCAGAAATGGTGTTATGGTTCAAATAGCAGAGCACTAGCTTTGAGCAGAGAGAGGCTCAGGGATAGCACTCTCAAGCTCCACAATCACTACCACCACCACCACCAAAAGAAATGGAAAGGGAGACAATGCATTTTAGAGACATCTCCCTATTTATTCTGTCAGTTTCATACAGGTTTAGAAGATGCTGTGATCATATTTACTTCCCCACCATCCTCTTATCTCTCTCCCAGTGTCCATCTTTTATATTCATATATTTTATTTTTAGATTTAGCACCCACATCCGAAAGAAAATATGTTGATATTCACCCGAGTCTGGATTATTGTGCCTGAAATGATGGGCTTCACTTCCATCTTTTTTTTTTTCCTTCTGGAAAGTGACATAACTTCATTCTTCTTTATGGCCAAATAATATTCCACTGTGTATACTAGACATGCATATTACTAATAATTGTCATTGCATGTAACAGAAAAGGAACTATGTTGACAGTAAAATTCCGCATTTGAATTTCAGAGAAAAAGTTCAGTTCTTTTGAGAAGTGTTCTTTTTGCTTAGCTTTCTCAGTTATTAGTTGTGACATTTTTCTTCTGCATTATTGTGTTGTTGTCAACCTTTGATATACATTAGTTACATGGGGGTATTTTCAAAATAAACTCATATCGATTTCTTAATCCTAGAGACTGACTTATTTGTAGTAGAGTTGAATACAGGTAGTGTTCTTGTTTAGTGTTGTTTTTAAACTTTGATCTTAGCCTCCAGAGTAGCAAGTATTAAAGGAGTGAGTCATCAGTGCCCACCTGGAACGCAGATAGTATTTAAAAATAATAACTAGAGTAATTTTCTGTGTAGCCATGATTGAAGACCATCGTGGTTACTAGATTTGTAAGGCCCAGTGATTCTGGTCTTCAGTTTCTCCATGGTGATGAACTCCTGAGATGTAAAAACATTCTTCCATTCTAAAATAAAATTAAGCAAACTGAGATTCACATAATCTCATCTGGTTTGCCTAGTTCCCCAAACCAAATTATCTCGAGTAAGCATCTTATTGAAACAGGTGATTAGGAATAATAACAATGAAGCACATAAGTAAATTTCTTTTTTTTTTTTCCTCCCTGGGAGGGGGGAAAAATGTAGAAATTTAAGTTGGGAAATCACAAGAGACTTTGAGGGCTGCGTCGTCTGTTCCCAGTTCTCTAAGTCCCGAGCTAAGTCAGATGGTGTCTGGGGAACAAAGGGAGGAGGGAGCGCGCTTACTACACGAGAAGGTAAATACAACACAAACCCCAAAGGCTGTACTCACCAGACCTTCCTGCGGCCTGCTACTACTCCGGGCGCACCGACACCCGCGCCGCGCCCCTCCGCCGGGAGCGGGGCCGATCCCCGGCCGTACCCCTCCCAACCCTACCTCCCTGCCCCGCCCCGAGCCGCCTCCCGCCCACCCGAGCCAGCGGCCACCCCAGCCCACCCCGTGTGTTCGTTAGCTTCTCCGAGAAAGCTCCTCCTTCTTCCAGGGGATCCAGTACTTTCACCCTCACACCCAACCCACAGTCTTCTCCACGGTCCGCACCGTTTCCAGAACTTCCTCCCCATCGCTGGCTCGCCACACGGACTGCGCTTCCCACTTTCCACCTCCCTTCAGTCCCCGCCTTCCAGACACCCGAGGGTAGGGGGGCTGCATCTGCCCACTGCCCCGCCTGGGGTGGCTCCGGGGACGCCCGCTCGGCTCTAACGCCCCCCCCCCGCCCGGCTGGACACCCCTCAGCGGACCCCCTCACCCGGCTCGGCGCCCTCGCCCCTCTCTCCCTCCTCACCTGCCGCATCTGGCGCCCCGCCCCGCCCCCCACACCCGCCGTCCCCCCGCCCCCCCCGGTTCCCGATCACTCGGGTGCCCCCCACCTCCCACCGGGCCCCAACCCACAGTTGGCGCTCGGGAGGGCGCCCGGCGCGGCCGGGCCTGGGCTGTGACGCGGCCCCCGCGGGAAGAGCCGGGGAGGCGGAGGGCGGAGGTGGCGCGGGCGGAGGCGCTGATCGGCGGTGGTGGCGGCGGCGGCAGCGCGGCGGAGCGGGCCCTGGGCGCGGACTCCACGGACCCCAGGGGAGGCGGCGGCGGCGGCGGCGGCGGCGGCTGAGGGACCCGGGCGGGCGGGCGCGTGACGACGAGGGGCGTGCTCCCGACCCCACTACGCGTCGGAGCTCCTGTGGGTGCGGGCGTGGGCAGCCGCGGCTCCCTGACCGACCCCGGCTGCCACTGGCCCGGGCCGCTCCTCCCCGGCCCCGGCGGCAGCGCGCTAGCCCGGGTGGGGGCGGGGGTCTCCTGCCGCAGCCCCGGCCGGGCCCTGCGGCTCGCGGCGCGCCTCTGCCGGCGGGACAGCCGAGCGGCTCTCCGCGGGGGACGTGGGTGGGGGGGGAGCGCCCCGTTTCCTAGCGCTCCTCCTGGCTCCCGCCTCGGGGATCCCCGGCTCGCAGGACGCCGCCCCCGGGCGCGCCCCCCCTCCCCGGGGAGGGGGCGTTCGTCCGAACCCCTTCCCCCGGCGAGCTCCGCCGCGGCTGGACGCCCGTCCGGCCCGCTCCCTCCAGTCACCCCACCCGGAGTCCGTCCCGCCCGCCCCGGCCGCGCCGCGCTCCGGCGTCTGGGCCTCCGGCTCCTGTCCCCGCCCGAGCCGCTCTTTCGCCTGCTCACTTAGCAGCCCTTCGCCCCCGGGAAGAAGAGACATTTCCCGGCGCTCTCCCCCGCCCGCCCGGCTCCCGCCCTCCCTCCTTCCCCTCCCCCTGCCTTCTCGGGGGGAGGGGGCTGTCGCTTCGGATTGAAGGCCGTTGATTTGTATGCATTTGTCCCGGCGCCGGAGGCTGCCCCGGCCGCCCGCGCCCGCGCCGCCGCCGCCGCCCGTGGAGCGGCCTCCCTGCCGGTCTAGGGTGCTTCGGCTCCACCAAACATGTCGGCTCCGGTCGGGCCCCGGGGCCGCCCGGCTGCCACCCCGGCGGCCTCTCTGCCGCCTCCGCAGCCCGAGATGCCCGACCTCAGCCACCTCACGGAGGAGGAGAGGAAGATCATCCTGGCTGTCATGGATCGGCAGAAGAAAGAAGAGGAGAAGGAGCAGTCCGTGCTCAAGTAAGGACCCGGCTCCATCTTCCCGCCTCCCCTTCCCCCCTCCCAGCCCTCCGCCCCTCTCGGCCGTTGCCCGCCGGCTGCCCGCGCGCCCCGGACCGCCGCCCGCCTCCCTCCGCCGTGGCGCCCGGGCCACGAGGGCGGCCGGCGCGCCCGCGGTGGGGCTGTCGGGGCGCGGGGGTGTGTGTCAGGACGGGCGCCGGGGGTGACGGAGGCGCCCTCCGGCGTTCCCCGCCAGTCCGCTCGGCCCCCGGACCTCGGCGGGGCAGGGACGGAGCCCGGGCTCCGCGAGTCCCTTTTGCTTTCCCGCCGCCCCCGTGCGCGGTGGCTGTGACTGGGGCAAGGAATCCAATATGGCCGTGCACAGGTGCTCCGGGCCGGACCAGGGCCAGGGCGCGCCGGCCCGGGGTGCGGGAGCCGCCGGGGGCCCCTCGTCCCTCGCGTCCGCGCTGTGGCTCAGACTCCCCGCGCCGGGAAGAGCGGGTCCGGCTAGCTATGACCGCCGAGGGCAGGAGGGCGGAGGCGCGGGCGAGGGGCCGAGGCTGGGTGGCGTCTCGGGTGGGTGTGCGGCCGCCGCCGCCATCTTCCAGCCCCTCCCCCGGCGGGTGCTGACACCCCGCACTCCGCGGCTCGTCCGAGGGTCGAATCCCGAAGGCACGCCAGCTCCCGGCTCGCAGAGTTCTGCCGTCCGTGCTCCGGGTCCGGGAGGGCCGGGGGTGGCCGGGGGTGGCGGGCGAGGGGCGGCTCGGGGCGTGGGGCCGGCGGCCGCGCCACTTCAGCACCGGGGAACTGTCCGCACCGCGCGCGCGCTCCAGCTTTCGGCATCCTGGAGCTGAGATTTGTCCCTGAGAGCCTTGTTTTTTTTTTTTCAAAAAAATGTTTTATGGCTGTGTGTGTGATTTCTCAGTTACTACGGGAAGAGACTGTGCAGTTGTGCAATCTGTGTGTGTGTGTGTGTGTGTGTGTGTGTATCCAGCGCCCTCCTCTCTTTCTTCTTCTTTTTTTCTCGAAAGGAGTTGTGCACTCACAGAACCCCTCCTGCGTCCCCAGTGGGACCTTCACTTCACATGGCTTCCAGCGTACTTTTCCCGTTCTGCATTAGAAACGCACAATCCGAAGTGTAGAGTTCCCCTGTGCAGGGAAGCACGCTGGCCTCGCTGTGCACTTGACACAAAACAGCTTGTTGAATTCAGTGTTCTTTCATACACTTGCAGAGGTACACTTGGTCTTGACGTGTATGTTTTTACAAATACGCTTGGTCCAATTTGCGGCCATCCCAGATGTTTCTCACAGAGTGTAGTTTCTCACCGGGCACCCTTCTCCGTAGAACACTGGAGGCCTTCTGACCTATCAACAGAAGAATTGCTTCTTCAAAGCTACTTTGTGGGTTTTAATATTTATTTGAGAATATAGTTTATGAAAAAATTAATCAACTTAAGCAATTTCAACTCATGGTAAAATACCGATCATTAAAAAGAGTTGTTTGGGCATACTCAACTTTGTTTATTGATACCATGACTTACTATTTTATATGTAGATATATGAGTTTATACTTTTTTAAACTATAAGTGCTGCCCAAATTATGCTCAAGTAAAAAAGTTTCATTTCTTCGACAAACATTTTAATATAAAATGTGTTTTATTTATTGTCAGATCATAGTGTTTCTTGGCTGATTCATGGTATATACTTCTGTATTGTCTTAACATGTAGAAATTTAAGTGAACTTAAGAAATTAAAATGAATTTAGGGAAAAATAACGGTAACATTCTGCAGTGTAAAGTTATAGGACCCATGTATAAGGCTGTGATTAAACTACCCTTTGTCTCTCTGTAGTGATGATTACTTAACTGTACATTAACATCTTTTCTGAGCAAAGGTTATGGGTACAGAGAAATGAGATGAAATTCAAATTTGTGCCTGATACCTTTTTTTTTTAACCAGCCCTGAGGCTTGAACACTGGGCCTAGGTAATGTCCTTGAGCTTTACGTGCTCTTTCAATTGAGCCACAATAACACTTCCAGCTTTTTCTGTGTATGTAGTATCAAGGAATTGAACCCAGGCTTCATATATGCTAGACAAGCACCCTACCACTAGGCCACATTCCTGGCCCTGGCCCTGCCTGATACCTTTTAACATCCATATTAAAAAAGAAGTTGGATATGTCAAGTAATTGAAACTTGGTTAAAGTGTTTTTACATGATCTGTGAATTTCAATATTAATGTTAGTATTATGCAAATTCAAATGTGCATACCCTAGGGCATTGCAAGATGATATACTGGAATGCAGTAAGAAAAATATTAAAACATATTTCTATTTTTACTTAAAAATAAAGCTTCATTAATATTTAATATATTAGTAGTACTAGTGTGCACATGACATCTTAATAAATTTGGGTATATTATGAGGTCCATGTCTGAGATATTTTTCAGTAACATAGGTGAGCTATCAAAACAGATTGCGACTACTGCAATAAATGTCCTCCTAAAGATCATGAATAATTAAGAGTGAGTTAAACTTAATTGTCAGTAATTTCCTCGAAGCCCAGTTGAGTGTACACATACTCAGGAAGTCCTTTGTCTTTATCACATAATAGCATTTTCATTTGTAAGTGAGATACTATAGTTTCAAAAGCATTTTTATGTTGCAATAAATACTTAAAAGTTACTTAAAAATTCTAACATGAATTCCTATAGAAGTCAATAACTACTTAACAAGTTTTTACATGAATTCCTGTAGCAGTTTCAGTTTGGATCTATAAAAATCTGTGTTCTTTTACTGACCAGTGTTTTTAAACTTTGCCTTCCAAGACTAAACTTTTTAAAGGAAAGAATTATAATTTGCCCATTCTTATGCTTATTTTGCATAATTCTTAACATCTGTACATAACAGACAATAGGTACTGTTAAGTTGAATTGTGATAATTTGAATGAAATAGTTTACTAATTTCATGGGAAAATATGTAATCAGTTTTTGAAAGCAAAATATAATTTATTAAAAGTTGCAATTTCATTAAACTTTTTTATTTTGGTGAACTATTATGAAAAAAATATGAAGAAAGCAAATCTATTAAAATCAATAAAAAGTATTTTTTGTAAATACAGAGTTTTTACTATATATACATAAATGAAAAGTTATATGTTTCTTCCTTTCTTTTTTTTTTTTGGTGTTTTAGCTTTTTAAAAATTGTGATTAAGTGATTGTACCAAAGGATTGTTTTGGCTCGTTTGAGACAGAATTTTGGTCATGTAGCCTACTCTAGCCTTGAGCTGGTCATCCTCTGGTTCATTATGTGTTTATTGATGTATATATTATCATAGATATTTGTCACCACAAAAAGCTGTTTATGAGTTTCTTCATGTAATTATTATTTTTCGTCCTGAGTTTGGACTTGCTATTAATGTTAAAGAGGTAGTTTGTTCCCCAAATAAAGGATGATAATTAGTTTGTTCAACATACTAATGAACAGTTTTAATTTTGTTAATGATTTAATTTTTTGAATAGTTTTAAAAATTAATATATAATTTTTTTGGCCAGTCCTTGGCCTTGAACTCAGGGCCTGAGCACTGACCTTGAGCTTTCTCAAGGCTAGAGCTCTACCACTTGAGCCACAGCACCATTTCTGGCTTTTTCTATGTATTTGTGGTACTGAGGAATCAAATCTGGGTCTTCGTGCATGCTAGGCAAGCACTCTACCACTAGATCAAACTACCGGCCCAATAAATTTTTTACATAATAGGCAATTCATAAAAAAGGCAACAAAATGCCTTTACTGCCTTTACTTGGAGGTACTTTTTGTTACTCTATATTGTATGCTTTTCCAGAGAGCACTATCTCAGCTACCTTATGCACAGAAGTAGATGTGTGAGTAATATCTAATGTTACATGCATCTGCATGCAAACACAAAAGGCCAAATATGCCCTACAGTTTGCTATTTAGGAAATAAATTCAACATCTGCTAATATTAGCTGGCTCACTCATCTTAATGACTGCATAATATTCCATTTAATGAGAATTTTGTATTTCCTTTAGCAAGTGCCACATTTATAGGTAACTAAATTGTTTTTAGGTGTTTTGTCATTAGCAACAATACTTTGACAAGTATTTTCGTATAAACCGCATTTTCCACATTTATTTCTGGGATAAATTCTCAGAAACAAAATTGCTGCTTCAGAGGGTCAATGTATTTTAAATTTTAGTTAAAATTGTCAGCTTTACTTTGATCAAGGAAGTGATATGTACTGTGAGATTTTTTTCTGTTAGTAATTTTTAGAGATTCGTTGAAGATTTATGTTCTTTGTGTTAGGATTTTTGTACCTTTTCTGTTTACTGGTCAAGATTAAAAATGCGTTTAAATTTATAACATTTCTGTTTCATAGCTTTGGGTTTGTGATCATTTTAGGGTGGCTTACCTCATCAGATTAAAAAAAACATTTTCTTTTGTAACATGTCAGATACATTGAATTATGAAGAGTTTAAGTGAATATGACTATCCTAACATAGAAATAACCATTGATACTGCCAAAACCCAAAAACCTACGGTTCTTAGATTCAAAGTACATTCTAAAAATTGATTGGCATTTTATAAGAACATGACTCATAAAACTTTTATTATATTCTGTATTTTAAGGTAACAATAATTATGTATCTTCTACTTAGCAATACATTTTGTAAAAAGCTAATCATACTATGTGATAAAGCAGTTGTAGAGGTAATGTGACGTTTTATGTATAACTTTGCTAACTCACCGTTGTAAGATCTAAGTATGGATGATTTTCTTTTTTTTTTTTAATTTTAATGAAAACGTTTCTTTTATTTTTTTTGCCAGTCCTGGGGGTTGAACTCGGCCTGAGCACTGTTCTTGGACTTTCTCAAGGCTAGAGCTCTACCTCTTGAGCCATAGCACCGTTTCCAGCTTTTTTTTTTTTCTATGTATGTGGTACCAAGGAATTGAACCTGGGTCTTCATGCATGCTAGGCAGGCACTCTACCACTAGTCCAAACTCCCAGCCCAGTATGGATGATTTTCTTTATCCATACTAGCTGAATTGAAGGATTTTGATGGTCACTACAGGACAAATATCCTGGAATAGGTAGGCACTCAATAAACAGGTATTCTTATTGATTAGTCATAGATAACTTTCTTTAACTTAGAATTTTTAAAAATAAAATTTCTGGGTGTGAAACCTTAAAAATGGAAAGATTCTTGGGCTGAGAGTATGGCCTAGTGGTAGAGTGAGCATGCACGAAGTCCTGGGTTCGATTCCTCGGTACCACACACACAGCTAGAAGTGATGCTGTGGGCACAAGTGGTAGAGCGTTCACCTTGAGAAAAAGCCTAAGGGCAGTGCTCAGGCCCTGAGTTCAAGCCCCAGGACTGGCAAAAAAAAGGAAAGATTCTTTTCTTTACCTACTGGAAGTTAAAATGTACTTGGTGAGATCTTTTTTTTTCCCTACCCAGTCCTGGGACTTGAACTCAGGGCCTAGGTAATACCCTTGGGCTTTTCTGAAGGCTAGCATTCTACCACTTGAGCCATAGCACCACTTCTGGCTTTTTCTGTGTATGTGGTACCAAGGAATCAAATCCAGAGCTTCGTACATTCTAGGCAAGAACTCTTACCACTAGGCCACACTCTCAGCCCTTGGAGAGATTTTAAGTACCTACAAAACTAGGTCTAGGGAGAAGGAAGTGTGACGACTTGGAAGTAGTTTCTTCAGAAGCAGCCATTTTTAGGAAGCCTGATAATCAGGCAATAGAGGTGAAGCAAATACTGACACCCACTTATTAGTTACTGACAATATTGGATTATCAAAGGTGAAAAGAGGGACTTAATGTATGGAAACTACTTTGTGATTATCTTCAGAATGGCCTGGGATCAATATGTTTACTTTTGTATTTGACTACAGGTGTACTTATTTGTCTTATCGATATTGTAGATGAAAATTCACAGAACTCTATCAGATTAATCTCACTCGTCCCCCCCCCCCCGCCCCCGGTGGTACTGGGTTTGGAATTCAGAGCCTTCTGCTTGTTAGGCAGGCACTCTATCACTTGAACAATGTTCTCAGCACTTTGGTTACTTTTGGGATATAATCTTGTGTCTTTTACCTGGGGCCAATCTGAACCATGATCTATTAATTTACATTTCCACCAAAGCTGGATCATGGATGTATAGCACTCTATTCTACCTGTTGGTTGAGATGGAGGTTAGCTAACTTCTTGGCTGGTCTGGCTTAAACTATCTTTTCCCAAACAGCTATGATTATATGTGTAAGGCATTATGCCTGGTAGGTTAATGTAATTCTGAAGCATGGTTATGAGAGCTTAGAATGCTTATCTTCACATTGTCTCACAAATATGCTCAATCTTTGCATGACTGCCTTTCTCATCCTTCATTGTCATAGCTCAGTATTGTGTATTTAAAGATCTCTTTTCAGACCATGGTTTTAAAACCAGGTTATTTTATTTATTATTTATTATAACATAGTTTACTTTTTTACAGCCTATTTTTCTCTCATTGTGCTTATCAAGATTTACAATGATTTGCTTTTTCACTTGTTTATGGTTTATTTGGCAAAATTATACTCTCACAAAGAGCAGATACTGCATCTGTTTTGTTCATCATTATACCCCCAACTTCTATTTAATACAATGACTTACACACAGTAGTACTAAAAAATCTAGTTGAATAAATATCTTCATTTAGGTGACACATTAAGACAAAATCTAATAATATGAAAGATTGTTTATGTAGTTATGTACTTATTTCTGAAGTTAAATGTAATTGTTAAACATACGTGTAATTTTATTCATTTTATTTGGAAGCAGACAGTGTATTTGTGTGTAATTGCAATAGTTTTTAGATTAATAGACCATCTGTTTTGACTAGAAAACAGAATATCGTGATATTCTATCATTTGTAGAGTTAAGGAGTATCATGAATTATGGAATATTTTGCTTTAAAAATACCTAGAGAGGGTTAAAATTTTTTTTCCTTTTGTTAAGTAGGGCTGAATGATGAATGCACAATTTTTTTTCCTACCTTGGTTTTTGATATGGAATCTTGCTGTGTAGTTCAGACTGGTCTTGAAATTGTAATCCATGTTTCAGTCCCCCAAAAGCTGGGGATAGGCCTGCCATACTACACTCAACTTTTGACAGCAATAGTTCATGTCTTTCATGGGCAGAAATTGTAAGCCGTCCTATATCATTTGAAGACATAAAAATGTAAAATGGCTAAGGATGTAGTTCAAATGATAAAGGGCTTGTCTAGCAAGTGCAAGATCCTTAGTTCAAACCTCAAGTACTGCTTACCCTGGAAAGCACCTTGAAAAAAATACATTAATGATGTTTTAAATACAGTGTATCCAAAGTAAAAAATAATCAGTTTAACATTGTAAGCAGTTTGTTGTCTGTGTCAGTTGAAGGTGTCAGTTTATTAAGATATCTAAAAGTTTTGCTCTAAACGTTTGCATTTTTCAGTCATTGATGAGATGCAACCATCTTTCAGAATACTCTAAACTATTCTCAGTTAACCCTTAGGGAATTCATTGTAAGCGACAGTTGAAATTTTGTCTGATAAATGCTGGAAGAGTACTGTATACAGTGTGTCATTGATATATGCAGATGAGGGAAATTTCTGATCCAGCCTTTGGGAAATGACATCTCTTCTGTTTGAATGGATGCACAGATGTTAGCTGGGCAGATGGAGTTATTCCCAGAAAAATCTCTAAAACCCTCAATTCTTCTTCTCTCACAGAATTCATGATTTGTAAAGTATGTATGGCATGGCACGTGGGGCATGGTTACCAAATTCACTCCAAGTCTTTCCAGAGGAGCATAGGATTGAAATGTAGATGAGTCAGTACAGGACTGGGTTTTGAGAAGTGAATGATGCGAACTTAAAAGGCATTAAGTATTAAGTCTTTGGATATGGCTTTAGCCAGAAGGCAGCTGCAAAGTCCTGAAGAGATTTTAAGCAGCAGTATAATCTAATTAGACTTTTGTTAGAAAAAAAAATTTCTACTCTTGTTGCACTGATTGATGAGAAGGTGTAATTCTAGAGACAAGGGCACATGTTAATAATAATCAGGTGATAAATGGTGAAGATATGAATTAATACTTTAAAGGTCGAAAAGGAGTGTCAAGACAGATTTTTGAGATATTTGAATGTTAAAATTTCAAGATTTGACAACTGTGTGAAGAGTAAGGTAAACTTAGAATGAATGACTTGCTAAACTGACTGCTATATATAATGTAAACCTGTCTCTGTCAGTCTCAGTAATGGCTATCTTATCAGTATCTTAAGACTAGAGTCCTTCTGAAGGAGCAGTTATGAAGTGCTTTTTTGGTTATTTTAGTTATTGTAAAATTATTTAAATTGTTATGTAGTTATACAAAGAAGTTTTAATTCTGTAAGTCAGAATATGAGTACAATTTTTTTGTTTTATTTTTATTGTTGTGGTGATGTACAGAGGGTTGCAGTTACATTCATCAGGTAGTGGGTGGTGGGTGCATTACTTCTTGAACATTGTTACCCCTTCCCATGTTTTCTCCTATTTTCTCTGCCCCCCATCCCCTTCCAATCATCTTGTTTTCCCCTTACCTTCCCATTTTCAAATACACAAATAAACATATATATATATATATATATATAATATACCAAGTACCAAAGTCAGGTACAATAACAACATGAGATAAATCTTAAGGGGAAAAGAAGAAAAAAGAAATAGCTTCACATAGTACATTAGAACAACAATCACAAAGATAAACCTCTTGTTTCCATATCCTGCTGTTCATTTCCCTTAGCCTCATCCTATATGGACGTATGTACATAGCTTTTCAGCTATTTGTGATCTTCTGTTAGGAAAATCCTAAAGGTATACTAATAGTTACAGTAAATGAGGGAAACGCTGGGCTTTGTTTCTTTAGGTCTGAAAGTACAATGTTTCTTTCTTTCCTGTTTCGTTTCCTTCCTTCCTTCCTTCCTTCCTTCCTTCCTTCCTTCCTTCCTTCCTTCCTTCCTTCCTTCCTTCCTTCCTTCCTTCCTTCCTTCCTTCCTTCCTTCCTTTCTTTTTTTGCTTGCCCTGGGGCTTGAACTCAAGGCCTGGGCACTGTCTCTGAACTTTTCAGCTCAAGGCTACCGCCCTACCCTGGAGCCACAGCACCACTTCTGGCTTTTTCGGAGTATGTGGTAGCAAGGAGTTGAACTAGGGCTTCATGCAAGGTAGGCCAGCACTCCACCACTAGGCTAAGTCCTAGCCTGAAGGTACAGTGGTTCTTGACCAGTGTCCCCCCTTTCATTGTTCTTCCATTTCCCTCTCCCATCTCTACTCTCATTGTAGTATGAAATGAGTATAAGTACTGGAAGTGACTACAAGAGATATGATGGAGTGTGGTGGAAAATAATAGAGCAGTATAGCAAAAGTGGCCGAAAGAGAAAGAAGAGAAAACAAATTCAAAAAGGGAAGAATGAGAAAGGCTAGGGCTCTTTGAATGAATTCCTATTTGGTATCTTAAACCAAATGTGTATGCCTGCTTAGTTTTCCTTTCATCAAACATTCTTTATTCCTATTGATAATGATTCTTAAATATTCTTGTTTTTTTCTTTCATCAAACATTATTTCTGTTGATAAAAATTTCAGTGAATTTTTCACTGTGTGGTTTTGCTTCATTCTTTGGATATTTTATTTTATTTTTTTTGCCAGTCCTAGGCTTGAGCTCAGGGCCTGAGCACTGTCCTTGGACTTTTCTCAAGGCTAGAGCTCTACTACTTGAGCCTCAGCACCATTTCTAGCTTTTTTCTATGTATATGGTACTGAGGAACCGAACCCGGGTCTTCACGCATGCTAGGCAAGCACTCCACCACTAGGCCAAACTCCCAGCCCCTCTTTGGATATTTTAAACTACCACATAATCTTTGTTTTATATGTTAGACTTATCTAGAAAAACCATCCTCTCTACATATATTTTTATGTAACCTCCAAGGAAATTTGATAATGTGAAGCATTTTAGCTATGGACATATGTTGAAATTACTGAAGATTTTGTTCTTCTCTTTATTAGCTTTGTGAATTATTGTAGAAATGCAGAAATATGTATATGAAAGGGAGAGAAACTTTGACTTTGTGATGAAGTTCTTGAAATAATATTAGAAGTAAGGTTATCAAAAGGGGAAAGTTACAAAGATGTTTAGACACAGGGGTGACATAGCTCATCTATTGTATCCTTCATACTACTGCCTAAAAGATAGAGGGCAATAGAACAGTATCAATTAGTTGGCTAAAAACTAGCAACATTTATATAATTAATAAATTGTGAATATTTAATATATGTGTATATATATTGCTTATATGGGCAAAAGTTCAAAATTGTATTTTCTTTACAAAATGAACTAACGAAATGTGTCATAAAGACATTTAGAATTAACATCTTTCACATAGTTTATGTGCTATTAAATGTTTATAGTCAATAAACATTTAATATTTTTGTAACACATGCGATCTGATAGGTTCTGTTAAACAGTAGAACTGGATATATGCTCCTTTAGGCAGAGGAGAAAAATGGAATTCTTTAAACCCTTTAGTGTTTGTCTACCAGCCAAACTTATATTCAGCTGAGAGGGAAAAATAGCTTGGCAGTATCATGTACCCAGGAAGCCAGGCTCCTGGCTTCTAACACTGAGAAAAAGGAATATGCTTAGCCGTATAGATAGATAGTGGAAAAGTCACAATATATTGGTGCTTTGGTATTGTTCAGTTGACATATGGAGATGATGCTCACATCCATCTTGTCTTGTTGGCATGTTCAGGTATCATCATTTTTCTAATAGTTTGCGTACTAGCCACAAAAATGAAAAATGTGTTTTGTCACACTTAATTCCTGTTAACTAAAAGCTATCTTTAGTCTGAAATAATTAATGGATGCTTTTATTAGAATGTATTTTTCTGTCAAAAATGAATTTTGTACTGAAGATGGCGAGGTGTTCACTGGGAATTTGTAATGTTCTCCTATAGAGCTGTTGCTTTGAAGGAGCTGCGTAGCCCTGAACTGCCATTATCATCTCTTCTGTGTGCCTGTGTGACTGAGTTTTGGTGGATAACTCCCTTCATTAGACTTTACATGAATAAGAGATACATATCTGAGTTCAGTCATTGTAGTTTAGGGGGTTATATCTATGACAGTGGCCAATATGACCTCAATAATATATTCTCTTATTATTTTGTAGCTTACCCAGCTTTGAAAACTCTTTATCTTTTGTAACTGTATAGAGGTAGGCTACAGAAGTACTTGCATAGTTCTGAATTTTATTACCACAGACTGATTTCTTGTGACTAATTGGTCAGTCTTTTATTTATTTATTTATTTATTTATTTAGCATGTCCTGGGGCTTGAACTCAGGATCTGGGCAATGTTCCTGAACCACTGTATGTTCAAGGCTAGCACTCTGCCACTTGAGCCACTTCCATCTTTTCTGTTTATATGGTACTGAGGAATCAAACTCAGGGTTTCATGCCTGCTAGGCAAGTATTCTACCAGTAACTAAGCCACACCCAGCCCTCCCCCCTTTTAAATTATATTTTAATTTTATTGTCAGGGTAACATATAGAGAAGTTACAGTTACATTTGTCAGGTAGTGGGTACATTACTTCTTGGACATTGATACCCCTTCTCATGATATTCTCCCACTTTCCTTCTCCCCCCACCTCTGCCCAATCATCTTATTTTTCCCTTTCTTTTCCTTATGTCAAATAAACAAATAAACATATATACAGTATACCAGATAACAAAGTCAGATACAGTATGACATCACAACATGACATAAACCATAAGGGGAAAAGCAAGAGAAAAGAAATTCTGGAATGCAGAATTTACAACAAAGGGTTTATTTCATCTGTGACAGTTGTACCCTATTTTTATCTATTTGGATTGCTGGCATAAACCACAGTAAATTTGGTGGCTTACAATTAACAGAGATTTATTTTTCTCAGTTCCACAATCCAGGAAATCCAAGATCAAGGCACATTCTTCATGTGTTGAGGCCTGCTCTTTGGCTTATATGGACCATCTTTCTGTGACCTCATATGGTTAAAGTACAAATAAACTTTTTAGTGTTTTATATTTTATAGACATTAGTGCCTCATTAGTAAGGGTTCTGTTCTCATGATGAAATCATCCTACAAATGCCCCTCCTTCTATTACTATCACACTAGGAAAACAGGGTTCAAGGTATGAAATTTGGCATTAGAAAAATATTTAGTAAAACATAATGTAACTGGAAATTTGTTGAGGGTATGTATGCTATATCTTGACAGACTTTTGGAAATGGATATAGTATGAAGACATTAATGACACAGAAAAAGTCACAAATGTAAGGAGTCATTTCAGAATCAACTGAAGCTTCATATAAAGTTTAAGACATTTATTGCTACTGGCTAAACTAAATCTCAAAAGTAAGGGAAGAAAGGTTTACAAGGCAAGAGGGAAATACAGTTGAACTTCACCATTGCATGTTACATTACATGTTTTTCCATCACCCTTGAGATATGCTCCAACTTTCTTTTTCTTTTAATATTCTGCTGAGTATGAGAAGAGTCTGATTTTGATGAATTGCACCAGTGGGCTCTTGTATTCTCTGATTTCTAGTTGGAATCTATCAGGGATAGAGGAGACTGAAGTCAGATTCTTCCTCTGCCTCTTTCTCTTCCTCTTCTTCTTCCACTTTTGTTTTTTCTGTGTATATGGTACTGCGGAATTGAACCCAGGGCTTCGTGCATGCTAGGTAAGTACTCTACCACTAGATCACCCTCCTGGTCCCTTTGTAGTACTCTTCTATACCGGGTGTTTGCTTGTGGCTAAGTCTTTCTACTATAAACACAGTTGGTTGCCTGAAAATTTTTCCTCCTTAGTTTCTGATAGTGAAATTCCTGTCCTTTTTGTTTTTGTTTTTTATTTTTTTCTTGTCCTGGGGCTTGAAGTCAGGCCCTGGGCATTGTACTTGGGCTTTCTCAAGGCTCAAGTGCTACCACTTGAGCCACAGCACCACTTGTAGCTTTTTGTGTATATGTGGTACCAAGGAATTGAGTCGGGGTCGGGCATGCTAGGCAAGCACTCTACCAGTAGGCCAAACTCCCTCCCCTCCCCCGCCATATCCAGTTTGGTGTTTTTTGCAATGGTAGGTGTAGAGAACTCCTACAGTCTCCATGTGGTATACATGTATCATTTTAGGACCTAAGAAGAACATAGTAACAGGGAGGAAGAGATGCTGGATTGAGGAATGTGAGATTAGTATTTAGTTTTGATCTTGAGGGTTATGTTTGAATTGAGTGCATCTCTAGACTTTTAATAATAAATAATAAGGAGCTAACATTTGTTCCTAGTCATAAAACTTGTCAGTACAGAGACACTGATTTGTACCTAGATTTTTCAGAGTCAGAATCTCATTCTCTCACAATACCATTTAGTGTTATGGAAAACAACAAAAATACAGAGCTCAAGGGATCACACTCCAGTCAGACAACCTGAATTTGAATCCCATTGTTCTTGGTAGCTGTGCATGTCAGTGTGTCTGCTTCTAGAATGATGATTATAATAATATCTATTTCAGGGGCTGTTTTGAGAACTGAATTTAGATTTGCAAAACCTTTAGAAAAATGCCTAGCACATAAGTACCACATGAGTGCCAATTAAAAAAAAATGAGTGGCCAGGAATTTGGTCTAGTGATAGAGTACTTGCAGAGCTTGCACAAAGACCCAGGTTCCTTTCCTTGGTACCATATACATAGAAAAAGTTGGAAGTGGTGCTGTGATTCAAGTGGTAGAGCTCTAGCCTTGAGAAAGCCCAAAGACAGTGCTCAAGTCCTGAGTCCCCAGGACTGACAACAAAAATGAGTTACTTGGAGAGGGGAGCATTAATAACTACAGAGGAAAATACTTTTTAATGAGCACTTTTAATATCTATTAGTAAACAGCTAGATCTTCAGGGTTCTATGTAGTATTCCTTGTGTTAGTGTTCTATTTCTCCTGCAGTGAACTTAGTGGTTATAGAAGAGCACAAGTTATTATCTTATACTGAGTCAGCCAGAAATGTGACATAGTTTTAATTGGAGTAAACTCAAGATATATACAAGGCTATCATTTTTTTTTTCTTGAAGTTCTACAGAAGAATCACTTGGATTGTTCATAGAACTGTTTTCTTAGCATGCAGGACTGATTCCTATTTCCTCATTAGCAGTCATGTGAAGTCTGTTCTTACTCTGAGAGACTGTCCTAATATTTACATATAGCCCTTTACATAGCCAGCAATGGAGAGTTGAATGCTCACAATGGTAGCTCTAACCCTTTTTCTATCTTTTTTTTTTTGCCAGTCCTAGGCTTGAGCTCAGGGCCTGAGCACTGTCCTTAGACTTTCTCAAGGCTAGAGCTCTACCACTTGAGCCTCAGCACCACTTCTGGCTTTTTTCTATGTATGTGGTATCGAGGAATCAAACCTGGGTCTTTGTGCATGCTAGGCAAGCACTCTACCACTAGGCCAAATTCCCGGCCCATCATTGTTTTGTTCTCTGCTCATAGTTAGAAAACATTTTTCTCTTTTAAGGATTCTTGTGATTATTTTGGACCCACTCAGATCAGATATTTCAGAGTATTTTTCTCTTTGTAAATTTCTTTTACCATGGAAGGAAACATTTATACATCGGTGGGATTATCATTTTCCTTATAACATTTCTCTGTTAAGATTCAGTAAAAATAAATTTGGATGTGTGGTTTTTATAAGATAGAGCCTATTTTACTCTTACTTTTGGAAGCATAATTTATATCCAGAGTCAAATTATAGAACGAAATCTCTGAAATACTATTTTATATTGTATTTTTTCTTGGAAAATGTAGTGCCAGTCTGTTCTTTGCTTTTTATTCATTTAATATTTTTTTTCTGAATTAAAAATATTGTTCTTACTGGAGGTTGCAGTTTAGGAACTAAAGGTAAAAAATCTAAATTTTTCTGTTTTACATAGAAATATTAAATACTCTCCCTAAGTAGCCATTTTAGTCAAAAGTATTCTTTTAATAGGGTGAGAAATAGATAATTTTACCCTACAGCTAACATAGTAAAAGTTATTGAATGTTATCTTTGGTTATAAAATTGTCCATAAATCTTCCATTTTCAAATGCAGTGCTTTCACTATCTAATGGTCATTTTATAGGTTCAGCATAAACTTTATATTGCAGTAAAAATTTAAACAATCTTTTCATAAAGATGTGGTTTAGGTTGGCATGTTTGAATAACCATTTTTTTCTTGCAATAGATGCCTTCATGTATTATTTTTCTTTTTTGTAATTATATAGCTAAGAGTATGGATTATTGGAAACACATATGTGTAATCTGATTTGTACTTTTTGACAGTTTAAATATAATTAGTTATTTTTACTTAGGTAGATGAACATTGGGAGTGGCTTTGAAATAAAGTAGAAAAATAATGAAAGTATTGATATAAATGCATATTGCAATGTATAGTTTTATATGTTAGTACAGATAAAGTATCACAATATATAATTATTATAAAAATAATCTGAGCAGGAACATATTAATATGGAGGTTATTGACCAGAGGCAGAGAGCAGTGTTTTCTTCTAGTGCTTTGACAGAGATTCTTCCCTCCCCTCCTCCAACCCCCATAACCAAACCAAACCAAACTTGGAAGAAGCTGGCTCTGGCATAGCTGAGCCTGAGATTCAACCCCCTGTGGAGCAAGCAAGCAAGAAATTGTCTGTGAGGTTGAGGGATGTAAATTGCTGATATGTTGGCTGGAGTGCTCAAGAAGTGTGTTGGCAAGCTTATCAAGATATCAGCCAGACTTACTGAGAAATTGCCTGTGGTGGAGTCACTAAAACTTGCTGAAAGATGACTTCCAAGGTGCTAGTGAAACATGCTAGGATGCTCCTACCAGGTGTCCTGAAACTCTAGGCAGCCAAGTGCTCAGAACCATAAGACAATCTTTAATGTCTCTGTGGCTCCCTCTACGGAACAGAGCTTAAACACCGTAGGAACTGGCAAAGGAGAAATGGGCAGAGTTCATATGAAGCAGGATGTTTCGAGGACAAAGGCAGTAAATTTGTAGTATACAAAACTTGTAGTAGACTGTGCTAGCCTCAAATAGCCATAAACTACATAGGCTCCCTTTTCATGCTGCATATTTTTTTTCTGGGTCATTTTGTGACACTGTCATATATCATTCTCTTTCTGACACATAGCTGTTAGACAATCTGCTATCTGAAAGTGTGAACATGTGACAAGGGACGCTGATGAACTGCAACTGGTTTCTTGATGTTTTTCCTCTCAGTAATATGCATATAATTTTCTCCCCCCCCCTCTCTCTCTCTCTCTCTCTCTCACACACACACACACACACACACACACACACACACACACACACACACACACACACACATTTTGTTCCAGTCCTAGGACTTGAACTCAGGGTCTGGGCACTGTCTCTGAACTTTCTGCTCAAGGCTAATGTTCTGCCATTTGAGCTATAGCTACACTTTTGGTGGTTAGTTGGAGATAAGAGGGTGTTGGCTTCAAACTTTAGTCCTTAGATCTCAGCCTCCTGAATAGCTAGGATTATAGGCATGAGCCACTGTTTTTTTCCCCTCCCAAAAGTAAGTTATGACTAACCAAAGGTGGGGAGAGTAATTTAATACTATCATATTCAAAGAAATATGTATTGACAAATGTAACTACCACAAATTTGATAGCATTTGCATCAAATTGGTAATTCCTATATAGGGTACTTAAAATTCCTCCTTTGAAAATTTTCCTTTTTTTTTCTTTTTGCCAGGCCTGGTGCTTGAACTGAGGGCCTGAGCACTGTCCTTGGGCTTTCTCAAGGCTAGAGCAGGCTCTACCACTTGAGCCACAGCCCCACTTCTAGCTTTTATGTATGTGGTACCAAGGAATTGAACCCAGGTCTTTGTGCATGCTAGGCAAGCTTTCTTATCACTAGATCAAATTCCTGGCCTGGAATTTTATCTTTTTTGCTCTGTAGTTTTTATGAATTTTCATGAAAAATTGTATTGGTGTAAAAACTGAGGTACTCTTAGCTTCTGTGTTAGAACTGGAAAATGAGACAACCATTTGTATAAAACTAAAGCTGAGAGAAAGTGTAAGCAGCAGGAAATTTTTTAGAGGTTAGATATAAGTACACCTTTTTTATTAAAATATTTTATTAACACTGATTTTTATATCATATTTGAAATGCCATGTTTAACAAACAAGTATTCAAGAAGGGAATCTGTGTATAATCACTGGCGCATAAATTTTAGAACATAATTAAAATTAAGCTGAGACTTTGTATGTCATAGATACGTATTGATCTATATAACATGTCAATAGAGTATATATCCCATCATAGATTTTTATGTCTATGTACTTAAATTTACCGTGTCAATAACCTTGAGTACCCGAACATTGAGTCATTGCTCTTGTACTGTTTGGATTTAATATCCACATATCAAGGAGACCATGAACCTTTTGCTCCTTTGGTCTTGACTTATCTCGCTCAACATGATTTGCTCTGGTTTCATCCACATCCCAGTGAATGCCATTATTTTTATATAAGTATACCTTTTTAAAAATTCTACCTTTTAGAGAATTTGTTATGCATGTAAGTTATTATATGAAGTATAGTCTTGTATGTCTGAAAGGCTTTTTTTTAAAAACTTGCGGGCAGGATTGAATAGGAGATAGAAAACAAGATTTAGACAGATAAGCTAGAGTTCTAGCACTCCATATAGCTAACTGTGTTAGCTTGAAGAGGCTACCGAATCCCCCTAAACTGTATAAAATGAATATTGGAAAGAAAGGCCCACAATCCCTTCTCTGAAACTTGTGCCAGATATGTTTAGATTTCAAGTATTTTAGTCCTTTATAAATGTAATGTAGTATATGCCAAATAACATGTCATCCTTTTTAGGGTTAGGGCAGCAGTTTCTAATCAAACACAATATTTTCCTAGTGAAAGCGTGTGGATATTAAGAAGTGTGTTAAATAAAGACTATAAATAGCATCATCTCAATTTAGGTCAGGAGTTTTGGCCCAGACTTAGACAATAATGGTCATCAACCACCTAAAATAACATATATGCGTATATATATTTCATCATGGCGCTTGAACTCAAGGCCTGAGCACTGTCCCTTTACTTTTGCTCAAGGTAGTGTTCTACTACTTTGAGCCACAACTCAGATATTTAAAGGAAAGAAGTAGGCTGGCAAAGTGACATGCACCTGTAATTGCATCTAAGCTCTAGCTCTTAGGAGACAGAGTGGGAGGATCATGGTTTGATTGTGGGACTATTCTGAGGCACAAGAGTTTTTAGTCCTGTGTGATGCTTATGTAGCATGACATGCCCAGTTGTCTTACAGTTGCAACTAAGTGCTGCATACCAGGCACTTAATTATCTGTCATTTTAATGAAGAAAATGTCAGGAAAAGTTTAGTGTGATTTTAAATATCAGAATATTACCTTATTAAATAGACCAAGTCAATACATTCTGAAAGTAAAATAATGATTTGTAAATAATTAGAGTGTCTATGTAAATCATCTATGCTATAACTCTTATTACATAGTAAGCACATATATATGTTTAAGTCTGTAGTTAATTTGGGCAAAGAAAGATTTGTTTATTCATTTTAATTTTACTTTTTTTGCCTATCCTGGGCTTGAACTTAGAGCCTGAACACTGTCCTTGGGCTTTGTCAAGGCTAGAGCTCTACCATTTGAGCCACAGCACCACTTCCAGCCTTTTCTATGTATGTGGTACCAAGCAATCAAACCTAGGTCTTCGTGAATGCTAGACAAGCACTCTACCACTAGATCAAACTCCCGGCCCAAGAAAGATTTATTTTAAGTTCATATATTTATTAATTTAATAGTATGTCAGTTAAGTACTTAGAATCAATGTCATACTAGCTAAAACGTTTAAATTTGTCTCATTGGCTTGTTTGACATGAAAAGTAGATTTTGACATAATAGTGAAAGATTTTGAAATAGGGGCCTGATATGTCAATGAATGCTATTGATTTAATTTCAAAAATTCTTTCTTGTATGAGAATTCTTGCCAATGTCTTTTCTGTATGTCCACTTTCTGTGTTCTGGGATCTGTGTCTCTATCTTAGGTTTGCCCTCCCAATTTACAGTTTCTTCTACACACACACATACACACACGCACACACGCACACATATATATATATATATAGTATATATATATATACTTGTATATATATATACAGCACTACTTCTGGCTTTTTCTATGTATGTGGTACTGAGGAATTGAACCCAGGTCTTTGTGTATGTTTGGCAAGCATTCTACCACTAGGCCAAACTCCTGGCCCAAAGCTTATACTTTGTAACTATAGTGTATATGTTTATACTTATTTGTAATACACATTTTACTTTATTTTTATTAGTGTTTGTTAATTGTACAAAGTAATGGATTTCAGTGTGACATTCTCATATAATATATTTTGATCGTGTTTATCTCTCAATTACTCTGTCTCTTGCTCTCTATTGGTCTTCTTTCTCTTTCTTGATAGAGTATCTTCTGAAAAATAAAAGTGAAGTCACTGGGCACAGTGGCTCATGTCAGTAATCCTAGCTTCGAAAGAGGCTGAGAGTTGAGGATCATGGTTGGAAGCCAGCCTGAGAAGAATAGTTCCTGTGAGACTATCTTCAATTAACCAAAAATTGGAAGTGGTGCTAGGTCTCAAATGGTAGAGCCTTGAGCATAAAGACGTTCAGGGACAGAGCCCAGGACCTGAGTTCAAGCCCCATAACCAACCAAAACAAAACAAAATAAAAAAACAACAAAAACAAAACAAAACAAAAAGACCCAACATGAAATCTTAAATCTTTCAGTTGTTGGCATAGACAACTCTTTAGGCTTCCTGTTTGTTTGAATAAAATTTAATTGCATAAATTTTGCTTATGAGGTCCTTCATAGTCTTTTTCCAGCTTCATTTCCTATACTTCGCTTTCGTATGTCTTTCCCTTTAGAATATTTCACTGCTTCAGGAACATTGAAGGAGAAAAGAGAATAAGGACAATACATATGGTATAAGCCTTCTAGTGAATTTTTATAATGTACTATATACCCTGACATATTTCATAGTTAGACCATATCAGCACTTTCTTTTCATTGAAAAGTTAATTAAAAATGACTTTTGAAGGAAACTCTAATACTGTAAAGGTCATAGAACTCTCATTAGTCATTTTTTTCAACTTCAATAGGAAGTCTTATGGAATTGTTTTGAAACACATGCTTCCAGTCTGCCACCAGATTTTGCAGCAGGAATTTATGTAATCATGCCATAGCTCAAACTGTCTCACAATTTACCATATGTTTCAATATTTCCAGTGTTTTCAAACACTCTTCTCTCTTTCTCACCCTTCCAGTTTACATTTCTCAGCTTTGTCCCAGCATTTTTCCCCTACAATTTTCATTCATTTCTCTGATTCATGAATAATCCTAGTTTAAAATTAGTTCTATACTGGTTTTCTTTCCTGGACTGTTTTCTACAATGTTAACACGAGCAATGTTTAATCCTAAAGTTAGAATTCTCAATTCACAGTCTGAATTCTTCCTACTCATCATTTGTGTTTTTCTTTAAAAAAAAAAAAAGCTTTTTAGTGGGTGGCTGGCAGTTGAACCCAGGGCCTACAGCCATTAGGTACCTTTCCTGACCCTGAGCTATAACATATACTGCTTGTCTTTTGCTTCTTTTTGTTACTTAGGAACACAATGGTGGCTTTTATGACAGTATAGAGTAGCAGATTTAGTAAAATTTTCCCTCTTTTAAACTTTTTTTTTCATCTGGTTAAACCTTAGAGAATTTCTGAAGTGTAAATTTAATCAGCTAAGATAGCTTTGCATAAGTGGCTGAGTTTTTAATGACTGCAAAGATTGATTTACTGCTTATTTTCCTTCTAATCCTGTTTCCTTAGCTGATTTCAAGGTTTGAAAGCAGCACAGTTGTGTTTAAGAAAAAAAAGATTTTACATTTATCAACTGGAAGCACCCTAGTTTGTCAGTTACTAATTATGTGACCTTTAGTCAGGATTGTGACAAGTCTCAATCTCTTGGACCTTCTGTCTTCTTATGTAAAATCAAAGACAGTAATGCCTATTCATATGGTTGTGTAAGGTGCAACTACAGTACATATAATAAGTTCACTGGAGAAAAAATAAGCATCATACATTTTAGGTTACTACTGTTCAGTTATTCTGTGTTCCCCATCTCCATCTGAAGTTATTTTTATATAAAAGTCAGTTTTGAGAAAAGGTAAGATAAGAGTGAAAGGAAGCTGGGTGCAGTTGCTCACGCCTGTAATCCTAGCTATTCAGGAGACTGAGATCTGAGGATCGTGGTTCAAAACCAGCCAGGGCACTAAAGTACATGAGATTCTTATCTCCAATTAACCACTAGAAAACTGGAAGTGGTGCTGTGGCTCAAGGGGGTGGTAGCCTTGAGCTGAAAAGCTCAGGGACAGTGTCCAGACCCAGAGTTCAAGCCTCACAACCACCATCACCAACAACAAAATAGTGAAAGGAAGTGAGAGCTCAATAAAATTTATCCGAGTATTTGTCCTTCACCTACCCCCCCCCCCTTTTTTTTTGCTGGGCATTGAACTCAGGGACTTGGGTTTGTCAGGGAAGTGCCCTACCACTAACCTACACATTTAGTCCACTAAAATGTTTTTGAGACTGTTGATAACAGCAAATAGTCTCTTGGGACTAAAATGTACATTTTTTTTTTTTTGCCAGTCCTGGGCTTGAGCTCAGGGCCTGAGCACTGTCCTTGGACTTTCTCAAGGCTAGAGCTCTACCACTTGAGCCTCAGCACCACTTCCGACTTTTTTCTATGTATGTGGTACCGAGGAATCGAACCTGGGTCTTCATGCATGCTAGGCAAGCACTTTAACCACTAGGCCAAACTCCCGGCCCCTAAAATTTACATTTTTAAAATTAATTTTTAGAATGTGTTGAATAGTTAAAGAGATTCTCATTTGCCTATATTACTGCTGTTAGTAACCTGAAAAATTATATTTCTAAAGTCTTCATTACTATCTTTTAAAGTAATAATTAAAAATTGTTCTCAAAGTTCTGTAATTTACTCTGATCTAAGTCTTGATTTGCAATTATACAATTTGATAAGCATATATGTTTCAAGATATATTCTCTTTTAAGTACTGAAATCATTATCTTTTAAATATATTCACCTAGGACTCTCACTATAGTATATAAAATTCAAAGAATACTTATTTGATTTCAGTTTTATCATCAGAATGGAATAATAGGGGCCGGGAGTTTGTTTTAGTGGTAGAGTGCTTGCCTAGCCTGCACGAAGACCCGGGTTCGATTCTTCAGTACCACAAATATAGAAAAAAATGCCAGAAGTGGTGCTGTGGATCAGGTGGTAGTGCTTTAGCCTTGAGAAAACTCAAGGATAAAGCTTAGGCCCTCAGCCCAAGCCCAGGACTGGCAAAAAAAAAAAAAAGAAAAAAAGAAAAAAATGAAGTAGTAGGCATTTTAGAAATGAAAATTTCTATAAAACATAATTTATGTATACAACTGTTCACTTTTACATGTTCCCTTATAGTTATTACCCATATGCATTGTATGTTTTCCTACTCTAGTGTGGTATATATACAGTTTTATTTTAGTAGTTTTATTTTATTTAGTAATTTGTATTTAGCAAAATTTTTTTTTGAGATAAGGATCTAGCCAGGTACTCGGTCCACTATGTAGCCCCAAATGGTTGAGTTCTTGATTGTTCTGCCTCAGCATTTGAGAGCTGAAGATATAGGTGAATGCCATCATACAGTTCTATATATCCTTTTCTACTTAGTAGAATATGAATATTTTACATAAGTATGTTTTCTTAACCATCAGTCTCAGTATTTGTCACATGACAGGTGTTACATTTAAATAGATTCTCATCCTTTCTAACTCTTAATTCAGAAAATTTAATTGAAGCTTAAACAGCTATGATCAACATTCTATTATTTATTTTCACTTTGTTTGATTATTTACTTTGTTTATTTATTTGTTGCCTTTATCCCTTTCCTTGTATTAAGTCAGTTGTAGGTCACAGTTCTGTTTTCTGAATTATAATTTATTTTTTCAGTTGAGACCTGGACGCTGTCCCTGAGCTTTTTTGCTCAAGGTTTCAATTCTACCACTGAGATCTAAAGCTGTACTGCCTAGGCTGGCTTTGAAATGTGATCTTCAGATCTCAGCCGACTGAGTAGTTAGGATTCCAAGCATGAGCCACCACCACTGGGCCTGCATTCTAACATTTTATATGTTTTGGACAGCTGTGTTGATAGTATTTTTCTGTAGATTTGGAATAATGATTCAGGGTGAATAATTTAAATATTTTCTTGTTCTCTCTTTTCTTACTCTTAAAAGGATCTTTTAACAAACATACCTACTTACATTATGTTGTTAGACTTCCTTCCCTACTACTCTTTCCATTTCTTTTGTACTCTCCAATTTCTATTAATTTTTCTATATATTGTTAGTTTGTTTCTTTTCTACCTTCAGTCATTTCTCTTGGTCTTCCCCTTTAACTGTGAATTAGCTTATTAAGATGTTTTCCTAATTTTTTTGTAAAGAAAAATCTTCCACATCATTTGATAAAATATTTTTCCTTCATCCTGCTGAATTGTTTTTTTAAAATTGTTATTGAGTGGAATTTGGTTTGTTTTTTGGGATTCTTGCAGCTCTGTGATTACCTGAATCATAGGATAAGAGTTTTGTTGCATCTATCTAAGAGAAAGCTTATGGGTATTCTTGTTCACTTTATAATTAAATTTTAGCAATGTTTTCCTCTAGGTTCATAGATTTTCCTACTAGGTGCATAGTAGATTCCTTGATGATCAAGTCCTCTGACAATACAATGTAGATCCTTTATAGCATTCTGAATAAAATACAAAGAAATCATTATCTGGAATAGTTGTGATTTTTATGTTTCTGTTTGCTGAAAAGGAGGGTGGAGTAATGTAATAATAGTGAATTTTGTGGAACTTACTAAATATAATCTTCCTAGTTTTTCCATTTGATATCATTTGCTACTTTTACAGATAACTTCCTCTTATCCTTCTACTGATTTCATACTCTTTACTTTCTCTTCAATCTTCAGCAAATTAGAGAAAAGAGTATATGATTTCAATGGCATAGTCAAATGTACTTGTATTTTAATAATATAGTAACCCTGTTTTTTATGAAAGAATTTATTAAAATTGATTTTTACATCATATTTCAAATGACATGTTTAACAAACAAGTATTCAAGAAGGGAATCTCTATATACAATCACTGGCACTTAGATTTTGGAACCTAATTAAAATTAGGCTGAGGATTTGTATGTCATAAAAAATAAAAACTTAATAAACTTGAACAGATATGGACTTAAATTTTAACTCTGATAAAATTTTTGTGAGGACTGAGGGTAGGAATTATGTGAGATATATTTCTGTGGTCTATTTTGAGCTTAGCACAATGTTTGGCACATAGTAGATGAACAGTAATGAATTGTGAAGGAATTAGGACATCTTGTTTAAAAAGTTTCAAGGGACTATTAGAAAAAGGGGTATAATGACAGGGAATTTTATTTATTTATTTATTTATTTATTTTTACCACTCCTGGTGACTGAACTCAGGGCCTGAGCACTCACTGTCTTTGGGTTTTCCCTCAAGGCTAGTGTTCTACCATTGAGACACAGTACCACTTCCAGCTTTTTTCTATGTATGTGGTACCGAGGAATCAAACCTGGGTCTTCGTGCAAGCTAGGCAAGCACTCCACCCATTAGGCCAAACTCCTGGACCAATGAGAGGGAATTTTAGAGTTGTCTTAAAAATACTTTAAAATGTGATTGCATGTAGCTTCCCTTATTGAATACTTGTTTGTTAAATATGTCATTTGATACATGATGTAAAAATCAATCTTAATAACTTCTTTAATAAAAAATGCCAAAAAATACTTTAAAAGCTGACCCCTAAATTTTAAGAAAAAGGAATCATTTTGAAATGATTAGGAATGAGCATGATGTATGTGTGTATGTTGTATGTATATATGAGAGAGAAAGAGACAGACAGGGAGAGAAAGAGAGGAAGCATAAAGCATATAGAAGATATGGTTTACTTTTTATCCTACAGAAAAAAGCGTAGATGTCTTGAGTCTTCAGTATCCATTCTTAGTTTTAACTATCAAAGTGTACATTTATTCTTTCCACCCTTCAATTTTGGGTTCAGCATCAGCTCCTTTCCCATCTGCTACTTGGCTAGGAAAGATAAGATTAACTTTGAGTCAGGCTTCTTCACTGGAGGAAGTGGGTTAGAAGATAAAATATCTGAGGAATAAAAGAGCATAGGAAGGTCTTACTCAAAGACTGCAAAACTGTGTGTGTATATTCATATGTGTATATTTGCAGTGATTAGGATTGAATCATTTTGTGACAATCTTATATGTATATGTATGTATATATGTATGTATGTGTGTATGTATGTATATTTGTGTGTGTGTGTGTGTGTGTGTGTGTGTGTGTGTGTGTGTGTATGTGCTGATACTGAGACTTGAACTTACTTGGGTTTCTTGCTCATGCCTGGCATATTACCACTTCAGATGTACTTCTGGACCAGCAATTTGCTGTTTAATTGGAGGTAAAGTCTCCTAGACTTTTCTATAGGATTTGCTTCTCTACCACTACCCCCATTTTCAAGATTGTCTTTGAATTAAGACCTACAGGTCTCAGACACCTGAGTCTCTAGGATTATAGGCCACTAGCACTGGACTTCTATCAGTCTTCTTAGGAGAATAGATACATTGAGATTGGAACAGTAGGAGTGACCTAGCTTAAGCACACACTTATATGGTAAGATAAGGAGTTTTGTCTTATTCTAAATATAGTTGACAATTTAAGGAGGTCGGGTTGAATAGTATAATATGGAAGTGATGGTGGAGAGTGTTCAGATTGAGGCAAGAGAGAGAACATATTTCTGCTCAAATAAATTTATGTTTGTACAAAAGTCAAGTTTGATTTGTGATCCCATATATATATATATGTATATATATTTACTTTTCAGATGTGTTAAGACCCTGTGATATTGTCTTATTGCTATCTTCTAAAACACTTATCAGACTTCTTTCTTTGCTTTTGGGATAGTACTGACACATCAAAACAATCTAAAAACTATAGCCTATGGAACAAGATATGCTGTAAAATTCACTTGAAAGTAAGAAGCAACCAAGAGAGCACATGGCAACTCCACATTCAGCAGTCCATTGATAGGCACAGGTTGCAGTGCAAAAATTCTGTATGGTAGCTCATTGTTTCCTCACTCTAAGAAACCCAAGTCAGAGGGTTCCTTGAATTCCTCAAGATACTTTCCAAAGGGGAAATGTTACAAAACTTTTGTAATTTAATCTTACCTTTCTATAATCCAAGGACCTAGGACTTTTGGGTTTTTATGTGCCTTTGGCAAGTGATTTTAGTGACATGACAAGCTAACTCTATTTATGCAAAAGGCTACAAAACCGTATGCTGGGAATAAAAGGCTACCTGGGCGCAAGGCTCTCTGCTGCTCATTAGCAATCATAGCATTTCAATCAAGTCATTCATACTAACTGAGCAGATATTTCCATTTTTCCGATAAGGAAACATCAATGACCCTTTCTCTCAAAGCTATGTCAGGTTTAAACAGAACTAAGTGCTTAGGGAAAACAGAACATGAAGAGCTCTACCACTTGAGCCACAACATCATTTGTGGCTTTTTTCTATGTATGTGGTTCAGAAGAATTGAATCCAGGTCTTTGTGCATGCTAGGCAAGCCCTCTACCACTAGGCCAAACTCCCGGCCACCACCAGGTATTTTAGCAAAGAAATTTTAATGTAGAATTAATTTTTAATTGTTTTAGTAGGGCAGGAAAGTAAAATGTGATTATGAATTTATTAAAAGCTTAGCAATTACAGGAAATTATTACTCCAAGGGCTAGAGAATGAAAAAAAAAAAAGGAAAATAGAGCACACAAGCGCTGAAATTACTAGAGTACTATTACCCTATAATGCTACTATGCTTATAATGCTGCTGCTGCTGCTGCTGGCCTCATCTCAGAGGATGCTGGAGCCTGGAGCTACTCATTGCTACCCTTGCTATTATTCCACTGTATTTTGTAGTAGCTAGCCTTTGCACAGTAGTATTTTTTTTTTTTTTTTAGTACTTATGTATGCTCCTGTGTCACAGCCCGTGAGCATTCTTCTCTGGAGTTTCCTGGAATGCTGTTGTTATCCTTGTAGGATCCAGTAACAGAAGAAAGAAAATAATATATCTTCTACTGTCATCTTGATGTTCAGTGCTTCTCAATGACAGGATCTAATTAGAAACCATGCATCAAGGAGGTATCAGAGATGTAGTCTTCATGTAGGCTTTTAACTTCCTGAAACACAGAGGGGAAATTATGAGAGGGCAGAAATAGAGCTGAAAACCAGAATAGGATCAGAACAGAGAGAATTCTAAAATATAATTCTTTAGTAATGTTAGGAAATGTAAACTTTTTTTTATGTGTACAAGTTTCTTAAGTAATGTTGACCAGAAATTTTTTCCCCCAATTAAAAGGAATGTTTAGGCGTGGGTGGTGCATGACTAATCTCAGCTACTCAGAAGCCAGAAGCAGGAGGATTGTGAGTTTAAGGTTATCTTGGGAAAAGGTATCAAGACCCTATCTTAAAAAACAAAAGCAAAGAACAAAAGGCAAAAAAGATTTGTATAATGCCATTGGCTATTTCTCATAAAAGTCAAATAAGTCCTGCCTGAAAATGGCAGAAAAAGGCTGAGGAGGACAAAAGAGGCAATATCTCCATGGACAACCATACTGTTATTGTATTTAGTAACTGAAGACTAGTTTCTTGAAGAAATTTTGAGATATCAGAGAGAAATTACTACTGGCAAGCAAAATTTACAACATATCTATTAGTTTTGAGGCTTGTTGTGAGTAAGCATGGCTCAAAGCCATGGCTGAAAATTCTTGTGCACTTAATATATCATAGGCGCTCTGATCTCTTTTAATAATACCTTTGAGGAAGTTGTCATTATTATCCTCATTTTACAGATGAGAAAAATTGAGAGGTGCACTTCTGATGATGGTGGATTAGGCAATTTGGACTTACTTCCACTGAGAACAACTAGAAAGCTGGATCAAATATAACAATCATCTGTTTGAAAGTATCAGAGAGCTAACACTTCAGTGAAGACTATGGGGACAAGATCCTGGAGAAGAAGGAAATCTAAAAGGTGAGCTGAGCATTTGAGGCTTCTTTCCCTCAGGGGAACCTGATCTTTGCAGTAAAGGTATCCAAGACTCTGACAAGTTAAGAAGAGCTTTTGATACATTTGTAGAGGTGGGGCTGTTGGAGTAACAGTTTGAGTTCATAGTCTAATAAACATGAAGAGTCTGCTAATTCCTCCAGGTTTTGAGTTAGAACCTGAAGGGTTACACATGTGGAGTAAAGATGGTCAGAAATAAAATGGTGGGCGGGGAATGTGGCTTAGTCCTAGAATGCTTGCCTAGCATGCATGAAGTTTGATTCCTCAGTACCACATAAAGAGAAAAAGCCAGAATGGTACTGTGGTTCAAGTTGTAGAGCCCTAGCCTTGAGTAAAAGAAGCTCAGGGACAATGCCTAGGCACTGAATTCAAGCTCCAGGACTGGAAACAAATCCCTTTAACAGAAATAAAATTGTTTTCTTTTAGTAGAATAAAATTGACTTTGAATTGCCTTAACCCCAGATTTAGACATCTAAGAATGTTGATGAAATTAGCCACACATTTGAACAGAATAAAATAGTATCATCCTAGACCTCAAAGAGTTTCTCTACTATTTATGTATGACATTTTATGAAACACAAAGTAATAAAAATAAAATCAAGAAAAACAGCATATCACTGAGAAATGAGATGATGGAGCTCTCATGAACTGACTTTAAAAGCACAAGCATGTTTATTTGTTTGGTTGTTATTATTATTATTATTATTATTATTATTATTTTGCCTGTCCTGGGCTTGGGCTCAGGGTTTGAGCACTGTCCCTGGATTTTCTCAAGGCTAGGGCTCTACCACTTGAGCCACAGCACCACTTCTGGTTTTTTGCTACTTATGTGGTACCGAGGAATCAAACCTGGGTCTTCCTGCATGCTAGGCAAGCACTCTACCACTAGGCCAAACTCCCAGGCCTTGGTTATTATTTTTAACTGTATTGTTTTGTCTTTTTTTTTTTTTTGGCACTGGGGGCATTGAACCCAGGAAGTTGCACTTGCTAGGCAAGTGCTTTGCCTCTGAGCTACATCCCAATCCTATAAGTATGTGTAAGACTGAGAATTTATTCAGAGAACCATACAGAATTTAAGTATGTTGAACTATAAGAGGCAATATGAAATTAACAACTAAACTTATTTAACAATATTTTAGATAAATAAAACGAGAAATAGGGAACTGAAAGGTAAGTTAGGGGATATAGAGTTAACAAGGGAAATGTACTATGTTAATAAAAGACATAGGTATACAGTTGGAGTTTTTCTAGAAAGGACAAGAGAAAGAGTGGGAGACACAATGTTTGAAGAGGTAAGTGACAGATTTTCCCACCAAATTGTTAAAGACACAGATTACGAAGTACTAAAAACCCAGGAAAAGTAAATACAAAAAACACACAAAACCATAACTAAGCATGTCATAATAACTGTTAAAAAAACAAAACAACAGAAATCTCCATAGGGGGAAATAGCAATTTTCAAAGTAGGTTCGATAAGAATTATATCTGACTCAGCAGAAACAGTGGAGGCCATAAGACAATGGAATATATTCAGAATCCTGAAGAAAAAACATTGTTTTTCTTAGTATTTTTTTTCTGAAAAAATGATGGGGATCTTGATATTACTCAGGCTGTTCCTGAACTCCTGGCCTCAAGTTTCAAAGATTATCTCATTTTATAGTTTTAATAATTCCTTAATGTAGAGAAAATAATACTGTTCCCATGTTCAGATTAGGGAACTGAGACTAGAATAATTAGGTCCAAAATCATACTAGGAAAGCCAGAACTTGAGCTATTGAATTTGTATCATGAAATTTTTTATATTAGCTAAAGCCAGCACAGTGCTATGTCTATGCCATTTTATCATTAGAATTCAAATATTTTGTTAGTCATCACACATATGTCTTTTGAGATACTGACAAGCTACTACTAAGGAATTGAGTCTATCCTCAGTATTTCTATTTTCTTCATATACCAAATAAATACTTATACAGAAAAGAAGTTACAAAGATTAGGTTTCCCTAGTTAACAAATTCTTTGACATTTTTAGCAGGGCTTCTTACTCTTTTACTCATTTCAGCATTATAGTATTTTAGCTTTAGTTGATTAGCTTGGAGACATGAAGGTTATTCTGTGGGCATAAGCAGTCTGGTTGTTACCAACTACTAATTAAAGGAAGATCATTTTTGAATACTATGCATTTGGAATTTAGATTTCAACTAATAAAGACTTCGGAGCATTGATACCAGAAATAGAAATCTTTTTTAGAAAGGGAAAGTTTTCTTAGTGAAATGATGAGGATTAAAGGAAATAATAAATGAGGTAGTGTCTGATGCAATGCTCACCTAAGAAATGTTAGATTTCTTTTCCTCTCCATTTTTTTTTTTTTCGGTCATGGGCCTGAGTGCTGTCCCTGAGCTTTTTAGTTCAAGGTTACTGCCCTAGGCCTGGCCTGGGCATTGTCCCTGAGCTCTTCAGCTCAAGCCTTCTCCCCTACTCCTGGAGCCACAGCACCACTTCCAATTTTCTAGTTGTTAGTTGGAGATAAGAGTCTCATGGACTTTAGTGCCTGGGCTGGCTTTGAACTTTGATCCTCAGATCTCAGCTTCCTGTGTAACTAGGATTACAGGTGAGAGCCACCACACCTGGCTTTCCTTTCCATTTTATCTTTAATATTTTTCAGCACTACTTTATACAACCTCTTATCATGTTGCCTGGCTAGGATAGTGCAGTCTTATCAGAACAATGTACTAGTCTGTTGTCAAGCCTCTTTAAGGATCTTCTTAACTTCTGGCCTCAATGTACCACTCACTTTGAGTATGCTGTTGAGTCCGAAGATTTTTATAGTTTTATTTGTCTTTCTTGGCATTCTCACTCAGAAGAAATGTTCATGTTATGTTCATTCTGATTTTCTTACATTCTTTAGCATTTTTAGGCAAAACCAAAAGAATAAAAATTGCTGTATGTTGATGCTGGATATTGCTATATTAAAAATGTGCTTTATATATCACTTAGCAAATATTTATCACCTACTATGTTCCACATGCTATTCTAAAAACTTGGGACATTGCAGTAAGTGGAACTTAAATAAGTCAGTTAATCATTTTTACTGTATAGGATTTTACACTCCATAGTATTCTTTTTCTTTTTCTTTTCTTTTTTTTTTTTTTTGCCAGTCCTGGGCTTGGGCTCAGGGCTTGAGCACTGTCCCTGGATTTTCTCAAGGCTAGGGCTCTACCACTTGAGCCACAGCACCACTTCTGGCTTTTTGCTACATATGTGGTACCGAGGAATTGAACCCGGGTCTTCGTGCATGCTAGGCAAGCACTCTACCACTAGGCCAAACTCCCGGTCCTCTTTTTCTTATTTTGATTGTCCTGGGTTTGAAATTATAGCTTCATGCTTATTATATTGCTGAAGGCACATTGTCAGCCAAAATTAGTCAATGCTAATTTTTTAAGGGATGATTGTAACAATCTTCAAATTTAAATGTGGTTTCGTTTCAAAACTTCTAGTTGTAGTTGAGGCCTTAATAAGCCTTAGTTTTTAAAATTTTGTTTTAATATATAGAGGGATTAAAGTTATATTCGCCAGATAGAAGGTGTATTACTTCTCACACATTGATACCCCTTCTTATGTTTTTGTTCCCATTTCTCTGCCCCCACCCCGTCCCCTCATCTTTTTTGCCCCCTCCTATTTCAAATACACACACACACACACACACACACACACACACACACACACACATAATATACCAGGTAACAATGTCAGATACTGTAACAATATGAGATTAACCAAAGGGCAACACAAGAGAAGAGGAAAAAAAACATAATACATTAAGAACAAAAGCCATTTATAATTAAGCTCTTGTTTCCATGTCCTGGAGATCTATTAATTTGGCCTCATCCTATATGGCCTTGTGTATCAAAGGTTTGAGCTATTGTAATTCTCTGCTGGGAGAGTCCTAGGTTTGTACTAATTATTAAAATGAGGGAAACCATTGAGCCTATGTTCATTTGGGTCTGACTTACTTCACTAAATATGATTTTTTTCTAAGTCTTTCCATTTCCTTACAAATGGGGTGATATAGTTCTTTCTGATGGCATCATAGAATTCCATTGTGTATAAATACCACATCTGGTTGATCCAGTTATCTACTGAGGGGCTTGTGGGTTGGTTCCATATCTTTGCTACGGTAAATAGTAATGTCTTAGTTTTACAAATGTACATCAATCAAAGATTTTACAATAAAAGTTTTACAAATTTTTCAAATTTTATAAATGTACATCAATCAAAGTAAGAAAATAGTTTCTGGTATTTATAGAAAGAATACTGAATGTCTATTTTTAGTTCTCCTCTAACTGAATAAATTCTTAGTATATGTACAATTAAAAATTCAGTTGGGATTTTCTCCAAGGTACCTTCAGGTCTAATAATTTCTATAATTATAAAAATTTAAACAAGATCTATAAACTACCTTCTCCATAGACTCTGTTCTTTTTCCATGACATTGTCAGTTCATGGAGGAATCAGAATTCCTAAATCTGAATTAGAACTGCAGTACCTAGTGTAATACTAAGCTCAAAGAAGATATTCAATAAAATACTGATTGTCCTACATCATTTTATTTGATTATCAGCTACATCTGTGAAAGGTGTGAGATTATCCTTTTATTTATCAGATAATAAGTTATCCTGTCACTGTTGTAAAATGTGAGTAGAAGACATAAAAGACTGAGTCAGGTGAAAGACAATTGGCTGCTCATGGCACTAGTGATATTCAGTATTGTCATCCTGTCTAATTCCACAGTGTGACATGAAGAGTGTCAGGTAGTGTCTACACAGGCAGGGTGTTGAATCATAGAGAAGGATGTCTGAACTCCAATTGATTATTTTTTGTGCTGGTCCTGGGGCTTGCTTGAACTCAGAGTCTGGGTGCTGTCCATGAACTTTTTTTGCTCAAGGCTAGCACCCTACCTCTTAAGCCACATCTCTACTCCTGGCTTTTTGGTGGTTAGAGATAAGAGTCTCATGCCCAGGTTGGCTTTGAACTGTAGTCCTCATATCTAGCCTCCTGAGTAGGTAGGATTGCAGGCATGAGCCACCAGTGCCCAAATAACATGTATTGAGCATGCCTTTGCTTTTGAAGGAAACATTATTTTTCAAAACTGTCAACAAACCTCTCTTGGTTTGAAGACAGAGCTTATTTCCGTTTCTTTACAACAAACAAGATAGTCAAGAACAATGAGACGTCCAGGCCTCTGTTCACAGGACATACAGAAATAAAAGATGTGTATGAATTGCTCCATATATATGTATTATTATTATTATTATTATTTTTGGCCAGTCCTGGGCTTGGGCTTAGGACCTCAGCACTGTCCTTGGGTTTTTCTCAAGACTAGAGCTCTACCATTTGAGCCACAGCACCACTTCCGGCTTTTTTCTATGTGGTATTGAGGAATCGAACCTGGGTCTTTGTGCATGCTAGGCGAGCACTCTACCACTAGGCCAGGCCAGACTTCCAGCCCTGATACACACACACACACACACACACACACACACACACACACACACACACACACACACATATATATAATTTATATTATTTTATTTTTTTTTGCCAGTCCTGGAGTTTGAACTCAGGACCTGGGTACTGTCCTTGAGCTTTCTCAAGGCTAGAGCTTTACCACTTGAGCCACATACACAGCTTTTTTCTGTGTATGTGGTACCCAGAAATCAAACCCAGGGCTTTGTGCATGCTAGGCAAGCACTCTACCACTGGGCCCTGCAAACATAAATTTTTATTTAGAATTATTGCAATATTAACAGATTAAGCTAGGCACCAGTGGCTCCTGCCTGTAATCCTAGCTACTCAGGAGGCTGAGGTCTGGGGCTTGAGGTTTAAAGACAGCCTGGGCAGAAAAGTCCATGAGACTTTTATCTCCAATAAACTACTCAGGAAAAGCTGGAAGTGGCACTGTGGCTCAAGTGGTAGAGCAGTAGCCTTGAGAGAGAGAAGCTAGGGACAGTGTCTAAGCCTTGAGTGCAAGCCCCAGGAGCAGAGAAAAGAAAGAAAGTTTATATGTTATTTTACTTATCAACTAAGAGCTGATAAACATGAGTCCTTCATGTATCTACTATCTTCAGAAAGGAAAGATACTTTGAAAGAGGCATTTAAGTACATTCTTTGAATCCTGTTGATTACATACATCAAATACTTAGTACACTTACAAGTGAAGGGAGAGCAAGCAGTTACATTGCATTTCAACATCTGTGGACTCAGATTGTTCCAAAAGACAAAATTAAGATGTGATTTTAAATTTCAAAGTAAGTTTATTTCAAGAATTTCTTGAAATTCTTGAGTTACTTTGTCAAGTACCTCAGTGAAAAATACCCCCCAAATTCCAAATACTGTATTTATATTATTCTAAAGTTGTATTAATAAACATTAATGTTCTCTTAATGTCAAAAGGATTTGTTAACAACTTTTGATGGGTATGAATCCATACAACAAACAAAACTCCCAATCTAGATAGAGGTCAATGAAAGCAAATCAAGAACTGAAATTTCTGTCTGTAGCTTTAAACTGCTAAGTGTTTTTTGGAATTTGTTAGAAAAAGTTAGGTTTGTTTTAAATTTTAGCTTGGTGACTCAGTTGCAGCTGCTCAGAATAATTGGTCATGAGCTTTTTATACTATCTGGCTTAATCTAACAGAATGCAGCTTCCTGCCATTTTCTCCATGCGGTGTTCAAGAATCTGACACATACATATTTTAAGAGATTATGTTAATTGTTCATATTTAAGAATAACTATCTGGTTATAGTTTCCTTAACTTTATTTTAGATACTTTCTATAAGTATGGATTAAAAATAACAAGAGTTCTAAACAACAATGAATTTTAAAAGTTAGACAATAGTCTGTGAGTTTAAACAGTTGCTTGAACTTTTATGGAGATTCCCCTGTAGTAGAGAGAACTCAAACTTAAGTTCATAATATTGACAAAACCTATTGTTGTCCTACACAAATAACACTAGTAATTCAAAATATTTTCTTTAGAACCATTTCTAAATGCTCCAATATTATAATTACTAATTGGTTTACTTGAAAATTCCCCATCTATTTGTATTTTCTTACTATTTTATTTCCCCTCCCATCTCTTTTTTTCTCTCTCTCTCTTTCCCCCTCCTCTTGGTGGTGTTATGCATGGGAAGCAAGACATTGAGAATACTAAGCAAGTGCTTTACTAGTGAGCTACATCCACCAACCTTTTATGTTTGTCTTACTTGTTATCAGTGTTATGTTTTGAGAATGCAGAGGTGGACATTCGATAATAAATTCCACAATGCAGTGTCAGGAGCATATGGTGTAGTAGAGTGCTTGGCAATAGGTGGTATATCCCTCAAGTGTTCATTGACTAAATAAAAAAGTCGTGTATGTTCAACAAAAAATTAAAAACCCTTAATATGACATCCAAAGTTTATGATAGTGTTTTCCTTTCAAACTGTATCTGCATTGTATCTTTTCTTCTATTGTAACCCATGCTAACTTGCTAGTGGTTTCTTAAAAATCTTAATGGGATGTTAACAGAAATGAAATACTAATTTGTCATCTGAGATTAAAGAACAAAGTTGCTTTCTTGTATGTATATATGTGTGTGTATATACTTTGACAACAAATGGGAAGACAATACACTCAGACCTTGTATATGTCATATATGGAGGTTTATATTTCTGTACATATGTTTGTAGATTTATGTTTACTTATTTTTGCTTTCTGATGTTTCCCTCCCTGCCCGCCCACTGCCACTGCCACTGCTGCCTGCCTATCCACCCACCCTTCCTTCTTTCTTTCCTTCTTGTATTTGTTTTCAGTGCTGGGTATTTAACACAGAGCCTTGTGCATGTTAGGCAAGTGCTTTACTGAACCACATCCCCAGCCTTAGTTAATATGTTTTTTTTGAAAAAGACAAAAACAAATTTCTAAAAGCCAACTTAAACTAACCTAAGATATAAAAAAAGTATTGACTTATATAACTTATCAAAAATTTTGAAAGAACGTTTAAAAGAAAAACATAAATATAATTTAACCCCATTTTACTTATATGTATTATATATACTTATTTAATTTTCATTTTATATTAAAATATACATTACTTTAAATAGCATGATAATCAAAAAGTAATATACCCACTATCTGTAACCCCTCTATATATTACTCTTACATTAAAATACAATACAAAACATATAACTACAATACAATACAAAACAAAATAAAATACAAAACATTTTGAGTGTGATGTCACTCAGAATGGTTTGTTTTTATGTTTATTAGTTTACAATCTGTCTCTTACTTGCTCTGCAACTTGCATTTGTAACATCACCAACAAAAACAATAACAGTAATGTTATTAATAAAATATTTCAGTGCTTTTTCATATTATAATTAAGTAGTCATACAAAGGGATAACTTATTCCATCCTTTTTATTGCAGTTACAATATTGAGCTTTAATGTTTTAGGATATACAATAATTATAATAGTGTTGTGAGGAAGCTTTTTTTTCATATGTTTATTATTGTAATTAATAGAAGGGTTACATGATATTTACCAGATAGATGGTGCATTAATTCCCATACATTGATACCCTTTCACATGTTTTGGTTCCCATTTCCCTCCCCCTCCACCCCTCATCTTGTTTTCCCCCCTTCCCTATCCAATTTCAAATAAGCAAATACAAATATATCCGATATATCAGGTAACAAAGTGAGATACTATAACAATATGAGATAACCAAGGGACAGCAAAAGACATGAGAGATAACATAGTACCTTAAGAACAACAATCATTCATTATATGGCTTATGTTTCTATATCCTAGAGATCCTTTCATTTAGTGTCAAACTATAGGGTCTTTTGTATCAAGGTTTTGCTCTATTGCAAATCTCTGCTAGGAGAGCCCAAGGTTTCTACTGATTGTGACAAATGAAGGAAACCATTGAGCCTAAGTTCCTTTGAGTCTGGCTTTCTTCACTTAATATGATATTTTTCTAAGTCTTGAGGAAGCTATTTTTATTTATTTTTTTAAAGAATTTATTAATGTTGATTTTTACATCATATTTTAAATTACAAGTTTAACAAACAAGTGTTCAAGGAGGGAATCTCTATTTACAATCATTGGGACTTAGTATTTAGAACTTAATCAAAATTAGGCTAAGGGTTTGTATGTCATAGAAACATTAATTTAAGAAATAAAACATTATGTCTATAGAGTCGTAGGTTTTTATGTCTATATAGTTATGTTTATATTTCCATTACCATGTCCATAGCTTTGGGTATGCAGTTATTGAGTCCTTGTTGAGGAAGCTATTTTTAATGGATACATTTTAAATGAGGAAACTAGGATAAAACCTAAGTAACTTGCTCAATCATTTAGCTACTTAGTGATAGAGCCAACAATTACAGTTCAGGTAGACTGTGTATGCTTTCCACTATGCCATATAGTATGTCTGGTTAGTATCAGTCCAGAGAAGATCTCTTATTTCTGCTTTAGTCATCTTATTCTTAAGTCACTGTAGAAGGAAAATAATGTTGCCAAGTTTACTCAGAGGTAGGTTAGCTGCTTAGCTCCACTGCTGATCTAATTCTAACAACATGGCATTGAGGGGAATGTTTTCTTAAAGAAAATATCCTTGGGCCTTAAAACCTGCCATATATGACCATTACTAAACAAATAACTTTGTTGACTGTGCTGCTTAGCAACAGAGTAGCTTATCAAACACTGAAAGCTCAGATGCACCTGTCAGAGGTTTAACAATATCATCAGTCCTGATTATAGACTAATTAAATGGGTTTTGTTTCTTTCAGGACAGATTAATAACTAGTAATACATTGAATGGTTAAATTATGCAGATTGTAAACTAATAAACTTATAAAAACAAATCATTTCAAGTGATATCACAATGTTTTTTTCATTATATTTTATTGTCGGGGTAATGTATAGAGGGATTATAGTTACATTTGTCAGGTACTAGGTACCTTACTTCTCAAACATAATCAAAGTGTTTTAAAGTAATGTATATTTTATTTTAAGATTAAAATTAAGTAAATGTATATAATACATATGAGTAAAATATGTAACTAAGTTATATTTATATGTTTTTCTTTAAAAATTCTTTCAAAATTTTTGATAAGTTTGATATATTTGTAACAAAATATTAGGAGAAATTAACTACTCTTACATCTAATTAACTAGCCGACAAGTAAAGTAAAAAACAAAAACAAAACAGACTCAACTGGTAGAGCTCTAGCCTTGAGAAAACACAAGGACAGTGTTTAGGCCCAAGTTCAGGCCCCAGCACTGACTGGCAAAAACAGAAAAAAAAAATCACCACAAGCTAAGGTTATTTAGTGAGTTCCCACCAACTGTGATGTCCACCAGCTCCTTGAGGAAATGGAAAAGGGAAGACAGAACTCGTCTTGAGCCAGCACAGTGGTTCATGCCTTTAATCCTAGCTACTCAGGAGGCTGAGCTCTGAGGATCAAGAATCAAAGCCAGCCCAGGCACTAAAGGACCTAAGACTCTTTATCTCCAAATAAACTCTAGAAAAGGAAATGGGGCTTGTCTCAAGAGTAGGGCAGTGCCTTAAAGAGCTCAGGGACAACGACCTGACGTAGTTCAAGCCCCATGACCCATCAAAAACAAAAACAAAAACAAAAAGAAAAAAGAAAATGAGAATTTGAATTACCATGGAAGAATAAACTACACCTGAGGTCTGTTCAACTTTTGGTGATTTACTGTGCTTTTATCCCTTATGTAGACAAGTACCAGAAATGCTAGATGTTTCAATATGTTAAAGAAATACTATAGCTCTTATACTGAATATATGCATTAAAAGGGTATTACAAAAGAAAAAAAACAAAATAGTAGGAGAAATGCTCTAGACCTAAAACCTCTGCAGTATCGCTTTATCATTTTTAAACTGTTGGGTATAAGAAATGAGTTTTACTTGATTTTTTTTTGCATTTTTTATTGTAATTAGTAAAAGGGTTACATGATATTTGCCAGATAGAAGGTGCATTAATTCATGTACATTGATATCCTTTCACATGTCTTGGTACCCATTTCCCTCCCCCCCCACCCCCCACCCGTTTTACTTGATTTTTAAAGCCTGTTTTGGTGAGCTCAGTAGTAATATTAATGATGTGGTTTTTAAAATTAGTTATACAAAGAGGTTACAATTCCATGTAGGTTATGAGTATAATACATCTTGATCACTGCCATGTTTTCCATTGTGCTCCTCTAATTTTTGATATTATTTATTGTTATATGTCAATATTTCTGAGACTTAAAGAACTTCTTGTGAATGACCACTGAGTACTAGTACAAAATTTTGCATAGGCAAAAACATGCATTGAATGCAGAAGATGAACTGAAAGATTTTAACATAATAAGGTACAGATAGTTCATTAAAGGAGTTTTGGTTTTCACTTGCAACCTTACAAACCTACCATCTGCTATTTTTTTTTATACTATCAAGTAATGTATACAGTGCACTGAACAGGCTGTCAAGTTACTGTTTCTAATTAAAGCAACCATGTCTTTATTTATACCATCTCAAATGTAACATCATAGATAGATTGAATGCAGAAGCAGACATCTGAATCCAGTTGCCTTTGAAAAGGCAGATTTGAAAAACAGTGAAACAGTAAAACAGTATTTCTCATAGGTGGAAAGTTGACAAAAAGTTTAGAGTAGAAGTGATGACTGGGAAGGAAGACCATTATGTATGAGGTGTGAATGGAAGAAAAACGATGGTTATGAGCAGTGCATTCAGTGTGTGTGTGTATAAATATCCCAGTTAATCCTCTTAATACTTATAACTGGTAAGTATTAATAAAATAGATTACAAAACAAAAAGGAGAAAGGACTGAGATATTTGTTGGAAGTTTTCTCAACTTGATATTCATGGTTCCAGAATGGTAAAACTTCTGATTTTTTTACTTGAAAGCTCAATTTTTAAAATATTTTTATTATAAAGATGATGAATGGGGGTTACAGTTACATAATTAAGGTAATAAGTACATTTCTTTTTTTTTTGGCCAGTCCTGGGCTTGAGCTCAGGTCCTGAGCACTGTCCTTGGACTTTCTCAAGGCTAGAGCTCTACCACTTGAGCCTCAGCACCACTTCCGGCTTTTTTTCTATATATGTGGTACCAAGGAATCGAACCCGGGTCTTCATGCATGCTAGGCAAGCACTTTAACCACTAGGCCAAACTCCTGGCGTACATTTCTTTTTAAACACTGCTTTCCCTCATTTTCTCCCACTTACCCTTCCCTATTCCTTTTACCCTCAAGAGTTAATTTCTAACATAGTGTCTACTGAGTATCATTGTTGCATTAGTTCATCCTTTGTCCTGCGGTTTCTGTGATTCTCTTTCCCTTCCACCGATCAGATAAGCTTATATACAAGACAAAGGGTACAGAAAATTAAAACAGGAAAAAAAAGAAATAAAAGAAATAACTGCATATAGAACATAATAAGGACCTCTTTTTTCCAATTCTTGAAGTTCATTTTGATATCAGAAAGCTCAAATTTTATCACTGTTAAGTAACATATAGATTTTTTCCCGTTTGTGCTTTTTTTTTTAATTGATTAAAAAACTAAGAGTTGCTGGATGTGGTGGCTCCTACCTGTAATCCTAGCTACTCAGAAGGCTGAGATCTGAGGATCACAGTTCAAAGTCAGCCCTGGCAGTAAAGTCCATGACACTCTTATCTCCAATTAACCACCAGAAAACTCGAAGTGGCCCTGTGGCTCTAGGGGAAGGGCGGTAGCCTTGAGCTGAAGAGCTCCAAGACAGCACCCAGGACCACCACCACAAACAAAAACAACAAAAAACAAATACTTGAAAGAATTCATAGTTTAGCAACATTGTTTCTTGTATTTATCCTGTCTCATCTTACCTGAGAGTAGATATTCTATCTTGTTTATTCTTTCTGTTGTGTTCATCACTCAGTTCATGTGTTTTGTTTAAGCTCTATTATTAAGCAGTTCAATGAATTTTTTAAAAAATTATCGGGATAATGTATAGAGAGGTTACAGTTACATTCGTCAGGTAGTATGTGAATTACTTCTCACACATTGATACCCCTTCTCAGGTTTTTGTCCCTATTTCCCTCCCCCTACTCTCTCTCTCAATCATCTTGCTTTCCCCCTTCCCTTTCCTGTTTCAAATAAACAAATTAACGTTTATACAATATACCAGGTAACAAACAGTAACAGTATGAGATTAACCATAAGGGCAAAAAGAGAGAAGAGAAATAACATAGTACATTGACTCAGGACCTGGGTGCTGTGTTTTTTTGTTGTTGTTCAAGGCTAGTGCTCTATCACTTTAGTCACAACACCACTTCTCTTTTTGGTGTTTAGTTGAAGAGAAGAATCCCATGGACTTTCCTGCCTTGGTTGGCGTTGAACTATAACCTTTGGATTTCAGCCTCCTGAGTATATTGGATTATAGATGTGAGCCACCAACTCCCGAGTGTAATGATCTTGAACACTGTCACTTCTTTATTGTCCTCTGTTTTCCCCTTTCTCTTCCCTATATTCTCCTCCATTTTCCTCTTTCCTATTTCAAGTTACATAATGTACTTTGCATATAATGACTTATCCTTCTTCTGTTCATGTTCCTCTGCCATTGCCCATCTCCTGAATATAATGTTTCTTTTTCATAGTGAATACTGAATTTCACAAAAATGAAAACCAATGCCGCTCTTCTATTTGAGTATATTTAAAAATATTCTACTGATGGTATATGTAAATCAATATAAAATAAATATATATTGATATATAAATAAAATTAAATATAAATCAATATATATGCATAAGTCAGTATATATCAACACATTGATTTATAGATCAACATATAGATATATAAATATATGATGCTATATTAATATATGATATATTAAATACATATTGATTTATTACATATAGTAGTTTAGAAATAAATGTTTCAAAACTTAGTTTTGATATATAATACTTATAATAAGTTAAATAACAATAGCTCTAATTCATTAAACCAATGTTCATTGGGATACTCTTTTTTTTTTTTGTGCCAAGACTAGAGCTTGAACTTAGGGAGTAAGCTTGTCCTTTAGCTTTTCTGTTAAGGTTGATGCTCTACCACTTGAGCCATATCTGTACTTCTGGCGGCTGATTGGAGATAAGAGTCTCAGGGGCTTTGTGATCCTCAGAACTCAGTCATCATCATTGTCTCCTCCTCCTCCTCCTCCTCCTCCTCCTCCTCCTCCTCCTCCTCCTCCTCCTCCTCCTCCTCCTCCTCCTCCTCCTTCTATTTAATTTTTTTTGTCAAGGTGATGTGCAGAGGGGTTAGAATTACATATGTGAGGTAGTGAGTACATTTCTTCCTTGAACACTGTTACTCCTCTCTCGTTTTTCTTCCATTTTCCCTACCCCCAACCCCCCCCTCCAAGTTGTAAAGTTTATTCCTAGCATATTGTCTTGAGAGTATTGCTATTGCATTGGTTTGCTGTTTATCCTTTGTCTTACCATTTTGTTGTTCACCTTCCCTTCCCTAATTCAGATGAATGTATATATAACACCCAGGGCACCAAAATCAACTACAGTGACTACAAGGGATAAGCCATAGGAAAGGAAAGGAAAACAAAATACTTTCATATGATACATTAAAAGCAACAACCACAGAGAAAAAAAGATCCAAAGAAAGTCCGTGTTTTCCCTCATTTGTAATAATTAGTACATATCTAGGATAGTCCTAGCAGAGGATCACAATAGCTCAATAGCTATGTAAGTATGATTATATAAGTGATGCTAAGTGAAATGAACTCCAAGATGTGGAAACAAAAACTCCGTCTTCTGAGTAGGTAGGATTACAGGTGTAAGCCACAGTGAACTCAATAATTTTTTTTTAAAGCAAAGGTATTTTGAGGGAAGAAACTTTAAAAATTTTTAAGATAGTGGAATAGCAAAGGATTTTAGATATATCATTGTTGTTTTTTATGGATTCTGTATTTGTGAAGTTACTTATTTGCTAAAAGTTATTTAAAAACCTCTAAGTCAATCCCAGGTGAAGCTGAACTAAGTAATACTCTGACCTATTGCTTCAGTAGTTGTACAGTTAATATATTTATTTTGTGTTTTATGTAGTGACATATTCCTTTGCCATTTTTCTACTTGAATTAGTTCCCAAATGTAATTCTGAGTGCTGTGTAATACTCCTAAGACAAGGAGTATGTCAGCAGAGAAGCTATAGATCAGATATGCTTTATTCTTATATTAGTTATAGTACCATTGCTTATTTGTTCAACTTTAATGAATGAACAATAGATATTAAGTAAAGCATGTTTAAACAGGGACACACATAAAAGAAGTTTGTGAATTGATGGATGGGTTGATGGAAATATTGTGAATATAGGTTGCAAGAGTGCCAACTCATTTCCTCTAGGAGTAATGGTTCAGTAAGTGTTAATTCACTGTTTGCAGTGGCTTTATACAACCTAGAAATAGTCTGTGTATAATTAGAATCATCTATACTTATGTTCTCAGATGAAAGGGAATATAGGTTGTGATTGGATAATGTGTCATAGATAACAGATTCCTGAGCTAGAGGCAAGTTTAATAAATAATATTAGACTTTGGAGTCTTGGTATGTGAGTCTTGGTAGGCAGAAAGAAGAAGGGTTAAGGATGACAGGAGTAGATTTATGTTCATTGAAGATAGAGATAGACTATAACTGGGGGTATCATTTAGAATTGTACTTAGGTATGGTGAACTTCAAAATTAGAAATTCAATAGGAAATGCAGTTTTTTTGTATGAGGTCACTGGGTCATTTCTGAGGAAAAGGTGGAGCATTTCAATGGAAGAAACAATGGTCCTGCTTACGTTGGTTCCTTAACCCAGTACTTCAAACATTATATATTTGGGGAAGAAATAGTTTCTCCTCTTCTACTCTATCCCACCATAAATATATCTCCCATCCTTTCCATTATTCATTTTTTTTAGCCCCTTCTCATGTTGGGATGATGTATAGAGGGGCTACAGTTACATTTATCAGGTAGTAGGTGCATTACTTCTCACATTGATATCCCTTCTCATTTTTGTCCCCATCTATCTTTTCTCACCCATTATTGTGTGAGAAATAATAGTGAGTTTTTTGTTTTGGTTGTTTTTGGTAAGCCATTATCACATTGATACTTCCTTCTTTCCTCCCTCCTTTTTGCCTTCCCTCCCTCAGAGTCTTTTCCTTCTACCTCATACATGCTTCTAAGAAGTCTTTAAGCCATTAGCCCATTTACTTGAGTTTTGTTTCTTTGAGGTTTTATTTTTTGAGAGTTCAGTTTGGGCATTTATCCAATAGAGCACAAGGATACATTGAAGCTACCACCATAACCACGTTTATTGCAGTATTATTTATCATCACCAAGATATGGAATCAGCTCAGAGGCCCCTCAATGGACAAATGGATAAAAAAATGTGGTGTATGCAATGGAATTCTAGGCTGTTGTCAGAAAAAACGACATGGCCCCATTTGTTAGGAAATGGAAAGACTTAGAAAAAATCATATTAAGTGAAGTAAGCCAGACTCAAAGGAACTTAGGCTCAATGGTTTCCCTCATTTGTCATAATCAGTAGAAACCTTGGGCTCTACTAGCAGAGATTTGCAATAGAGCAAAACCTTGATACATAAGGCCATATAATGTGAAGCTAATTGAAAGGACCTCTAGGATATTGAAACAAAAGCCATATAATGAATGATTATTGTCCTTAATGTACTATGTTATCTCTCATCTCTTTTGCTGTCCCTTGGTTATCTCATATTGTTACAGTATCTCACTTTGTTATCTGATATATTGGGTATATTTGTATTTAGTTATTTGAAATTGGATAGGGAAGGAGGGAAAACCAAGAAGGGGTGGGTGGGGGGGGAGGGAAATGGGGACCAAGACATGTGAAAGGGTATTAATGTATGTGAATTAATGCACCTTCTATCTGGCAAATATCATGTAACCCTTTTATTAATTACAATAAAAAATATTAAAAAATGTGGTGTATGTACACAGTGAACTTCTACTCATCTATCAGAATAACACTGACCAATTTGTAAGGAAGTGGAAAGATTCGGAGAGGATTATGTTAAATGAAGTAAGCCAGACCCAGAGAAGCTTGCATGGTTTCCTTTATTAGTGGGAACTAGTATGAGCCTATAAATCTAGAAGTGAGCACCCTGAGTGACTCAAGTGGTTATAAATGAACTCAAGTGTAATAGAAGCTATGGAGAATCCAAATAGTATAATTTGCTAGAAAGACTAAATCAAAACCTAACAAAATGAATACCAGGAAATGGGTACTTGCTGGGGTGTGGGGGCAGGGTCAAAAGGAGAGGGACAGAAAATGAGCAGGGGAATAGGAGTCGAATGCAGGCAAGAATGCATTGTACATGCCATAAAACAGAAAAATAAGGGAATGGGTAGGTACAAGGTAGGGGGTGGGTGAAGGGAAGACACAGATCAAGGTGCATTGTATATATAAATTGCTTTGTTAAATGCAATTTAACAAAAAATTCAATATATAACCTAAAAATTAAGAAATGTTAGGGAAGGGGTGGGCTGGAAGGGTGGATGAGAACGTTAAAAGGGGTGACATTGATTAAGAGGCACTATATTCATAAACTGCTCTATTGATTGGCAACTTCTTTGTACAACTAATTAAAGAGAATAAAAATATATTAAAAAACTTTTATATGTTGTGTCAATAAGTCAGTCAACTAGGGTCCCTTTCTAAATTTCAAACTTGTTTAGTCATTATTAGTACCATATAAGTTTTGTGACATAATTATCCAAATTGGTACATGTGTAAATGTTGATAACTGGATTATTGAAATTATTTATCCATAAATACTACTTTGTGGGTTTCTTTAGGATTTTATCGATTAAGATGACAAAAAATACCCAAATACTACAGCAAATACTATATGCTTAATGAAATTGCTTAATGAATTGGATTTGATATCCTTTGGTGAATTACCAATCGCTAATTAGTTCTGCTTATAAATTTAAATGTTTGATTTTTATAAATTTAAATTTGGGTTCAATTTAAACTTTAAAATACATGTTACATAAGTACTATTGCATTTTTCCAAAAGACTAATAAGAAAATGAAAAAGATTAAAAGTTCCACCCAAAACCCTGCTTAAGAATTTTGCTAGAGGAATGCAGTAGCTCACAAGCTATGCACATATGGCCATATAGGAAAAGCCTAAGCCAAATGAACCTCTAAGGTAGGGAAACAAGAGATTTATCCTTGTAGTAGTTGTTTTTAATGTACTATGTGAAGCTATTTCTTTATTCTTTATTTTTATTTTTTCTCTTTTTTTCTTTCTCTTAAGGTCTATCCACTGTTGTTGCTGTTACCTGACTTTGGTACCTGGTACCTGTGTATACATTCATTTGTTTATTTGAATCAGGGAAGGGAAGGGGATGATGAGACAAAGGACAAAGGATGGACCAGTGTAACTGTGATATATACAGGACTATGTTAGAAATGTACTCTACAACTTGGGAGGGGTGGGGGAGGAAAAGTGGGAGACAAACATTGGGAGGGGTAACAGTGTTCAAGAAGTAATGCACTCACTACCTTAAGAATGTAAAGGTATGGGGCCGGGAGTTTGGCCTAGTGGTAAAGTGCTTGCCTAGCATGCACGAAGACCCAGGTTCGATTCCTTGGTACCCCACATACATAGCAAAAAGCCAGAAGTGGTGCTGAGGCTCAAGTGGTAGAGTGCTAGCCTTGAGAAAGTCCAAGGACAGTGCTCAGGCTCTGAGCTCAAGCCCAGGACTGCAAAAAAAAAAAAAAAAAAAAAAAAAGGAATGTAAATGTAACCTCTCTATACATCATTCTGTTAATAAAATAATTTAAAAAAGAATTTTGCTAAATGGCATAATGGAAATTATTTTGTAATTATATATTTACTTCATTGGACTCTTGAAAATATTTTTTTGTTTAAAAAGAAGATGAAAGACAAAAATATAGCTTCTATGGAATGTGAACTCAGGACCTGAGCACTGTTGTTGGGCTTTCTCAAGGCTAGAGCTGTACCACTTGAGCCACAGCACCACTACTGGCTTTTTCTACGTATGTTGTATTGAGAAATTGAACCAAGATCTTTGCATATGCTAAGCAAGCACTCTACCACTAGGTTAAACTCCCGTTTCGGAACCTGCCCCCTTTAGTTGGTTGTAGGGCTTTAACTCTGGACCTATGCCCTGTCCCTAAGCTCACAGCTAGCACTTTACCATATTGAGCCACAGCACCACTTCTGGTTTTCTGGTGGTTAATTGGAGATAAGAATCTCACAGACTTATGTGCCAGGGCTGGCTGTGAACCATAATCATTGTATCTCAGCCTCCTTGAGTATCTACGATTACAGATATGAGCCACTGGCTTCTAGCTACTCTACATTCTTTTTTTTTTTTTTTTTTTTGGTCAGTCCTGGGCTTGAGCTCAGGGCCTGAGCACTGTCCTTGGACTTTCTCAAGGCTAGAGCTCTACCACTTGAGCTTCAGCACCACTCCTGGCTTTTTTTTTTTTCCCTATGTATGTGGTGCCGAGGAATCGAACCCGGGTCTTCGTGCATGCTAGGCAAGCACTCTACCACTAGGCCAAACTCCCGGCCCCATACTCTACATTCTTAACTAAAAGAACAGTTATTTATGTAGTATGTATATACAGAGATAGGAAACCATTTAATTATCAAGGAATCAAAACATCTAGGGAACCTTTTTTTGTTGTTGAGTTTTTTTTTGTATTAATGTTTGAACTCAGGGCTTTGCAGGACACTCTTGTACTTTGAGCCATCCCTCCAGCCTAACTTTAAGGATCTTTAAGGAATCATGAAACAACATGGAAAATATTGGATTGAATTATAATGATCAAATCAATAAATCACAAGCATTCTAATACAAATACTAAGTATTCTAATAAAAATAGGTCAAAACCATTGGTAGGAAATAAATGCTAATTCATAGAGCATGACAAACAATGTCCACATTTTCTTTACAGTGAGTTGAGCTGCTTTATGAAGTTCTAACTTTTCCCTAGCCTGAGAAAACTCACATAATTGTTCAGATCCGTATTTTTTGCTCTCATAAGGCAGCCAAATGTCATCAGCCTTTTTTCCTTTCTGGCATTGCACATCATTTTTTGTTTGGCCTGTTTCCTCCTGTGTGCTGTTTTCTGCTTTCCCTTCTGGTTTTGGCTGTGCTTAACCTCCTGCTTCAGGTTCTGCTTGTTTTTCTGGCTTGGTTTGATGTTTATCTTCCAGTATCTGCTTCTTTTTCAGCACAGTAGGTCATCTACCTCCTGCCTCTCTATCTACTTAATGTACATTTCGTTTTTTCTACTCAGTATTATTGCTTCCCTTGTAGCCTATTACATCCCCTCTTCTGCACTACTTTACATAAAATAAATTATTACAATGATTTGAAGCTCATAAGGAGACCTAACAATCTGCCACTCTGTATGTACAAAAGGTATAAAGGCAACTCATATTATTTGGCTATTATTTTTTTTTTAAGTTTTAGCAAGGATTTTAGTGTAACAGGGTTAAAGTAGGAGGAACAGAAAAGGAAAAACATCTGCTCTCCATGCAGGAAATGAGAGAGATGCTATCATTTAAATCTTAATCTCTTATAACTTAGAAATGTTCTGAAAGTCATATAATACTCAGAGACTTGGATTTTGTCTGACATTGTAAATTATAATATATTTGTAGTTTTTGCATTAGTACTTTTTAAACTATGTATCATGAAATCAGTTTAGTGGAAGTAAAACTAGTAAGAGGTAACAATAAAGATTTAAACTGAAAACAGTAGGCAGGATGATTGTATATTGCACTTAGTATAACTTTATGGAATTTCATTGTACAATTCCACTTATATAATTGTAAATGCATTTACAAATGTGACTTAAATGTGATTCTTACTATGGGTCAAGTGAAAGAAAAGTTTAAAAGTCATTGTATAGAGGGTTACTTTTAATTTTGGCTGCTTAAGGAGTATGGTTTCTCAGAGACCACTCTTTATGGCTGGGGAAAACTTGAGAAGCATACATACAAAGCCTCTGGGGTATGTCTACCCCAGATCAGATTTACTCTAGGAGTAAATCTATTTGTACCAGCTCTGCAATGTTGCCTTCTCTGAGATGTCTAACTATGTTAGTATTGAAATTATTCAAAATTTGAGGCTCTGTTTCAAGCCTTTTGGTCCACTGCTACAATTTAGAAGTGACTGTTAGGGTAAGAGGGATGTATTGAAAGATGCTAGGATATTAAATCCTCATATTCCTATGTATAATCTTACAAGACTGAATTTACTGAGGTAATGGTTTTCTTTGTCAGAAAAAATATGCTGTAGGTGATTGTGTACTGTTTTTGGATACGAATTTTGGCTGATTGACCTGACAAGTTGCCAAGAAATTAAGAAAAGTGTTAGAAGTATAAATTTCTCCATATACTGAATCAGTAATAACATTTTGTTTGTCAATTACTGATTAGGGCCAGTGTTTTTTGACAGGATGGTTTTCATCAGCCATACTGTTATTCAAACCTTCCAGATGAAGGGCATCTCTTCCTGTTTAAGGTAAAAAATTCTGGACTCTCAACTAAATAATTATTTTAAAGCTTGACACCGCCACACTTTTTTAAAAAAAGAAATATTGGCTTTGCCTGTAGGTAATACAAGAGTTTACTTCTGTAGACTTTTGCAGGATGACCAAAACAGAATTTAAATATTGGTTATCATTATCACTCTTGTTATCTGGCAACTATATTGTACTGATTCCTTTTTTTTTAAAAAAAATTGTCAGTCCTAGGGCTTGAACTCAGAGCCTAAGCGCTGTCCTTGGGCTTTCTTAAGGCTAGAGCTCTGCCACTTGAGCCACAGCACCGTTTCCGGCTTTTTTCTATGTATGTGGTACTGAGGAATTGAATCCTAGTCTTTGTGCATGCTAGGCAGGCACTCTACCATTAGGCCAAACTCCTGGCCTTTGTACTGATTCTTTCATTAATATTGAAGGCCTATTCTTAGCCATCTCAGTCTTGAATGTTTAGTTTGTCAATTTTTGCCACGATCTAGGGAGAGACAGGTATGTAAAAGTTGCCTAAAAGACATAAGGAAATGTTCTTTTCTTCCTCTTAAGAACAGCAAAAATGAGTACTTTTATTAACAGTTGTTGAGCATGTAATAAATGAACCTAGACCTTTCTACTCTTTATATATTATTCAAATATAAACTGATTGATGTAGGTATTTTAACCCCATTTCTGTAACTGAAGAAATCCCTGTTCAAGGAGAGAGGAGTATCACAAGCAGTTAGAGGTGAAATTAGGATCCAAATCATGATGATTATAGTGACTCATTTTTCTTCTCAAACTTCAAGTTGATCTAGGGAGAAATTTCCAGGAATTGCATATCTAAATCTATCTCATTACCTCCCATCAAAAGTATTTAATATTATTTGAAACAATTGCAGAAATGAAGAGCTGCGCATATTTCTTTGTTCTGGGGTAATGTTATTGAGGATATTGTTGATATATTGTTCATTGCCCTTTGTATGAAGACAGTTGTGGTAAAGTTTTAATAAAGATTAGAAAGCTTTGACTTTACTGGCAATATGGCATTTTGGGGAGAATTTTGTATTGCATTACATTTCTCTTTGAAAAATAAAACTAACTACATCCTGCCAATGGTTACCATAATAAATCATGTGTTTATCGTATCCTAGCTATTGGGCTAAGAAGTTTTCTTGCACTATCTCCATTTCTACAATGACCCTTGGGCATTACCTGTGTTTCACAGTAAAAATTTCTGAGGCTCAGAGATACTAAATGACTTATTCAAGTGACCATGAAATGGTATTGACTGGATTAGAATCTAAGTCAAATCCAACTTTTGACACAATACCACAGTTCTTTATATCTATTGTTTTTATGGTTTATAAATACTTCACAAGGACTATTATTATTAATAATATAAGATGTACATTTAAAAGATGAAAGTTAAATTGAATTCTTACCTAAGATCATATAATCAACATTTATGCATGTCATCTTCTAGGAACAAAGTGAACCCAAAGTGTATATGCTCTTTATCATTAAACTTTATTGTAAACCAAAATACTTTTATTTTAAACCAATTCAATACATTAATTCACTTATTTAAAATAGATGAACAGAAATAGCTGTCCATACATAAAATGGACAAATATGGTAATATATTAGGAAATATGTTTATATGTGCTTAGCAAATACTTGTTTGAATAATGAATAAAGGTATTTCATTTCGTTTTTTTTTTTTTTGCCAGTCATGGGGCTTGAACTCAGGGCCTAAGCACTGACCTTGGACTTTTCTCAAGTTTGGTGCTCTACCACTTGAGCCACAGCACCACTTCCAGCCTTTTTCTATGTATGTGGTACTGAGGAATCGAACCTGGGTCTTCATGCATGCTAGGCAAGCACTCTACCACTAGGCCAAACTCATGGCCCCAGTATTCCATTTCTTTTGTGGAGGACAGGAGAACTTTAAAACTTGTGGTGGATATACAGAACTAGATGATTTCTACACCTCTGTTAAGGTACCTGTCCTCTCTGAATGTAGTAGTATTCGATTTGTTGTAATATTTGAGGTGATAACTTAAAATATTGTTGCCATCCTACTATAGCCATACCCTTATATCTTTTTAATATTACTTTACGGTGAATTTAGAGAGACCAGGGAGTTCAACCCCATTGTTTATCCTTTGCTATGATGACAGTGAATAAGAGGTTAATAATAAATAAGCCTCAGTCAAAGAGACAATTTACTGCTTATACATATTATTATGCTTATAATGTGGTATTTGGACATCTTGCTCCTTTGTAAGAGATATGAAAATAATATTATTGCTGAATGACTAGCTACTCGAACACAGTTGCTCATGTGCTGTCATAGTGGTGTAGTACTGGTGGATGTTTATTACGTGTAAACCTTGTTGTATAAGGTAATACTTTATTCTCAACTTATCTGTTGAATAGAAGCCCCTTCTTTTTTAATGTCTTTTATTTCGTTTTATGCCTTTTGTTTGCCACAGATGTTATTAACCACACACAACACACATGCACACTGCTCAAGGATACTTTTAGTAGATATAAAATTCTGAGTCAACTATAGTAACAGTCCTTTTGTTTTAGTACTTCAAAATTGTTTTTGTTTCTGGTCTTCATGGTTTCTGATACAAAACTTGTTATTCAGAGCATTCTAATCATATTTGCCCTTATTTAATCATTTCTGTTTGGTTGCTTTTCATGGTCCTTTTCTTTGCCATGGGTTTTTAGAAATCTGACTGATTGTGTCTTAATGTGGATTTATTTTAGATTATCCTGTTCATTATTCACTCAGTTTTTTGAAAGTGCATAGTGTGTCTTTCTCCCATTTCTGAAAGTTTTCAGATATATTTCTTCCATCATCACCTCTCTTTTCCCAGATGTGGGGGCATCTGAAGACATGAATGTTTATTTTCCTTGACTATCCTGCCTGGGTCTTCTAGGCTCTTCATTTTTCAGTCTGTGTGTGTGTGTGTGTGTGTGTGTGTGTGTGTGTGTGTGTGTGTGTGTGTGTTCTTCACATTTTAAAATTTGTAGTGTCTTTCAATTTATATTTTTTCTTATTTATTCTACTATTGGGCTCATCCAGTATGATTTTAATTGTGGTTAAATTTCTACTTTTCCCCCCAAGATATTAGGGCTTAAACTCAGGGTCAAGGTGCTTGGCTTTAGCTTTTGTGCTCAGGGTTGATGCTGTACCACTTGAGTCACAGCTCCACTTTCAGCTGCTTCTGCTTCTTCTTCTTCTCCTTCTCCTCCTCCCCCCTCCTCCTCCCTCTTCTCTCCTCCTCCCTCTTCTCTCCTCCCCCCCCTTTTCCCCCCCTCCTCCTCGTCCTCCTCGTCCTCATCCTCCTTCCCTTCCCTTTTAATATTTAGAGGCTCATGTTGATATATTTTAGATATGAGGCCTTTGTCCGTTGTTTGGTTGGTGAAGATCTTCTCCCATTCTGTAGGCTTGCTAATTAATTTACTAGCTATGTCCTTTGCCATACAAAAGCTCTGCAGTTTAATGCAGTCCCACTTATCCAGTCTTTCTCTGTTTTGTTGTGATTCTTGGTCCTTATTAAGAAAGTTTTGACCTGTGCCAAGGACGCCTAGTGTATCTCCTATTCCTTCTTTTTTTTTTCTATTTTTTTTATTGTAATTAGTAAAAGGGTTACATGATATTTGCCAGATAGAAGGTGCATTAATTCACATACATTGATACCCTTTCACATGTCTTGGTACCCATTTCCCTCCCCCCCCACACCCCCCACCCGTCTTGGTTTTCCCCCCTTCCCTATCAAATTTCAAATATCCAAATACAAATAAATTCAATATATCAGATAACAAAGTGAGATACTATACCAATATGAGATAACCAAGAGACAGCAAAGGAGATTAGAGACAACATAGTACATTAAGGACAACAATCATTCATTATATGGCTTTTGTTTCAATATCCTGGAGGTCCTTTCAATTAGCTTCACATTATATGGCCTTATGTATCCAGATTTTGCTCTATTGCACATCTCTGCTATTAGAGCCCAAGGTTTCTACTGATTATGACGAATGAGGGAAACCATTGAGCCTAAGTTCCTTTGAGTCTGGCTTACTTCACTTAATATGATTTTTTCTAAGTCTTCCCATTTCCTAACAAATGGGTCGATGTTGTTTTTTTCTGACAGCAGCATAGAATTCCATTGTGTACAAATACCACAACTTGTTGATCCACTCATCAACTGAGGGACATCTAGGTTGGTTCCATATCTTTGCTATGGTGAATAGTGCTGCAATGAACATTGTTGTGCTAGTGGATTTAGTATGTCCTTGTTTCTGGGTGGTTGGGTAAATGCCAAGTAGTGGAATTGCTGGGTCATAGGGGAGTTCTATGTTTAGCCTTTTGAGGCACTGCCATACTGCTTTCCATAGTGGTTGAACGAGTTTGCACTCCCACCAACAGTGTAGTAGTGATCCCTCCTGGCCACATCCCCTCCAGCATCTGTTGTCATTCGTTTTCCTGATCCTGGCCATTCTAACTGGAGTGAGGTGGAATCTTAGAGTTGTTTTGATTTGCATTTCTTTTATGACCAGAGATGTTGAGCATTTCTTCATGTGTCTATAGGCCATTTTTGTTTCTTCTTCAGAGAAGACTCTCTTTAAGTCTTTGGCCCATTTTTTAATGGGATGGTTGTTACTTTGGAGGTTAGTTTTGGAGTAATTCAATTTTTTGAGTTGTTGATATATTTTAGATATGAGGCCTTTGTCCGTTGTTTGGTTGGTGAAGATGTTCTCCCACTCTGTAGGCTTCCTGATTAGTTTTCTAGCTATGTCCTTTGCCATACAAAAGCTCTGCAGTTTAATGCAGTCCCACTTATCCAGCCTTTCTCTGATTTGTTGTGATTCTTGGTCCTTATTAAGAAAGTTTCGACCTGTGCCAAGGAGGCCTAGTGTATCTCCTATTCCTTCCTGTAAAGTTTTCAGTGTGTCAGCTTTTACCTCCAGGTCTTTGATCAGCCTCTTCAACAAGTTGTGCTGGCAGAACTGGTTAAGCACCTGCAGAAAACTAAAGCTGGATCCTTCTTTGTCTCCTATTCCTTCTTGTGTTGGCTTTTACCTTGAGGTCTTTGATCCATTTGGAGTTAATCCTGGTGCAGGGTGACAAAGAAGGATCCAACTTTAGTTTTCTGCAGGTGCTTAACCAGTTCTGCCAGCACCACTTGTTGAAGAGACTGTCTTTCTTCCATTCTGTTTTTTTCAGCTCCCTTGTCAAAAATTAGGTGGCCATAGGTCTGTGGTTTAATATCTGGGTCCTCAGTTCTATTCCATTGGTCTTCAGGCCTGTTTTTGTGCCAGTACCAAGCTGTTATGATATTTATAGCTCTGTAATAGAGTCTAAAGTTTGGTATTGAAATTCCTCCTGCGCTGTTCTTTCTGCTAAGAAGTGTTTTTGCTATACGGGGTCTTTTATTATTCCATATGAAATTTTGGATTGCCTCTGCTATTTCTTTAAAGAATGCCATTGGGATATTGATGGGTATTGCATTGAATTTGTAGATAGCCCTTGGCAAGATTGTCATTTTCACGATATTGATTCTTCCAATCCAGGAGCATAGGAGGTTTTTCCATTTCCTCAATTCTGCTTTAATTTCCTTTTTCAGGTTTTAAAGTTTTCATCAAAAAAGTCCTTTACATTCTTAGTTAAGGTAATTCCTAGGTACTTTATTTTCTTTGAGGCTATTGCAAAAGGAGTTGCTTTCCTGATTGTTGCCTCATTCCTCTCACTGTTGGCATAGAGGAAGGCAGTTGATTTTTGAGGGTTAATTTTATACCCTGCTACCTTTCCAAAGTTTTGAATCAGCTCAAGTAGCTTGGGAGTGGAGTCTATAGGATTCTTTAAATACAGGATCATATCATCTGCAAAGAGGGAAAGTTTTGCTTCCTCTTTCCCTATTTGGAATCCCTTTATGCTTGCTTCTTGCCTTATTGCTCTGGCTAGGAATTCTAATACTATGTTAAAGAGGAGTGGAGAGTATGGGCATCCTTGTCTTGTTCCTGTTTTTAGAGGGAATGCTTTAGTTTTTCACCATTAAGTATAGTACTAGCTGTGGAATGTTCCATGGATTCCTGGTTTCTCCAGATTAGCAGTACTTTTAATATAAAATATCTGAGAAACCTCCACATGGAAGTTAAAACATTTACTTTTATACTGTGTATATTTCAGACATTGTATGTATGGAGAAATTTATGATTTAGTTGTTTAGCACACTTTTGTTGGGCATGTATTATGTGATAGGCATTGTGTTAGGTGTTGTAGTCACAAAGTTGAATATGACATGCTTTTTCTTACATTGATACTATAGTAAGACATAAAGAAGACAAATATATGAGCAATTATTCTGATATGGTATACATATATATGTGTTTACTATATCAGCATAAAATACATATATGAATATATGCATGTATCATGGTCTGCTTTGTGCTACATCATAATATTGAATATCTGAGCTTGGGGAATTAAGAAAAAAAAGCTTATTTTTTACATTTCTCAAGGCTGAGAAATCCAATATCAAGGGGCTGGCAGATTTGGTATCTTGTAAAAGTGTGATGCTTGTTTCTAGTAAGGTATCTTGTTACATGCTTTACGGAGGAGGGACTTCACATTGCACAAGAACTGCTGGTACCAATTCCACCACTGATAACTGAGTCACCTCTAAAATGTTTCACATCTTCAGATTATCCCATAGACAATTAAATTTCAACATGAATTGGAAGGGACACGTATACCATAGAAAGTACGTATGCCTGGATACGTGTGTGTTTGTGTGTGTATGATAAAAATAAAAACACATAAGAGTTATGAAACTATCAAAAATACATTCTATATATTTCACCAATGGACAACTATAACTACTATGATTCTTGTATACAAGAAATAGTTATTGGTTTGAGTAAGATGGTGCATAAAGTTTTAGCTACTAGAGAAGTGAAGGTAGGAGGATCATGGCCGAAGGGCAAAAGCTTGAGACTATATGCAATATAAACTAAAAGCAAAGGGACTGGGGTATGCTTCAAGTAGTAGAGTGCTTTTCTAGTAAATGAGTTTAATCTTTAGAAAATACCAAAAAATGGTATATAAAAAGCCATTTAATAAGACTGAATTAACATAGATAATGTTCATTTGCTTTTTAAAAAAAATCATTGAACCCATCATTACTGTGATCTTGAAGATGGTATAAAAGTTCTATGAACTTCTGGGGCTGGGAGTTTTGCCTAGTGGTAGAGTGCTTGCCTAGCATGTGCAAAGACCCGATTTGAATTCCTTGATACCATACCTACAGGAAAAAAGAAAATCTAGAAATGGTGCTGTGGCTCAAGTGGTAGAGCTCTAGCCTTGAGAAAAATCCAAGGACAGTGCTCAGACCCTGAGTTCAAGCCCATGACGGGCAAAAAAAAAGTTGTATGAACGTTAGTTCTCAATGTGTTTGTTATATAGGACTCTATTATTATAAATAACTTTGTATGTTATTGAAAGGATTAAGTTAATTAATGCATGGGTAAGCATTTAATGACTTTTAAGTTACTCTGTGGCTGAGTGTGGTGACAGCATATCTGTTTGAGGACAGACTAAGCCATATAGTGAGACTGTGTTTCAAAAAAAAAGTTATATTAGCTGCATAATCTTATCCTTAATTTGTATGCTCTTGCATAAATACAGAAAGCATAAAAATAGTGTCTTGTTACTGTTGTATTTAGTAGTGCTTTGTCTCAAGTGTAAGTTTCCAGTGGAATAAAAGCCTTTTTAGGGCAAGATACTCTTGAGTCTTTTTGTATCTTTTTCTCTCACTGTCTTTCACACAAGAAAAAATTATTATTATTATTATTATTGGGTGAGTCTTAGGGCTTGAACTCAGGGCCTAGGCACTGTCCCTGAGCTTTCATTGCTCTAACCTAGCTCTCTATCACTTGAGGTACAGCTCCACTTCTGGCAACTGAGGCTGCCTTCAAATCATATTTCAGCCTACTGAGTAGCTAGGTTTACATGTGTGAGCCACAGGTACCTGGCAGGTCTTTATATATTTTATACAGTTGTACAGTTCAAGTGTCTAGAATTATGCTTCACGTAATAGGTGCTTAAAAATATTTGTTGATGGACAATTTAGCCTTGTAGTTGTGTTCTAAAATAAATAAATGAACTCTTCCCACCAGCTTTTTACATATCTATCCTCTTTCCTCCTGGGACTATTTTATAGGTTTATGCTAAGATAAACAAAAAAGTTAGACCATTGAAACTGAAAACATACCTTAGATAAAAATGCTGACAAAAAGCATAGTGGCTCATGCCTGTAATCCTTGCTACTCAGGAGGCTGAGATCTTAGGATTGTGGTTCAAAGCCAGCCTGGGCACTAAAGAACCTGAGACTCTTGTCTCCAATTAATCACTAGAAAATGGGAAGTGGGGCTGTGGCTCAAGGGGTAGGTGGTAGCCGTAAGCTGAAGAGCTCAGTGGCAACGCCTAGGCCCAGCAATAGGGTGGTAGCTTTCAGCTGAAGAGCTCAGGGACAGCGCCCAGTCCCAGAGTTCAAGCCCAATGACCTGTCCCCCAAATACTGACAAAATATAAACTCAAGTTCTATTGAAAAAAATCAGAATATTACTTCTAGGGATAGCATTTTAATTCTCTATTTTCTTTGATCCCTCCAAGTCCCTCCATTTAAAAGTGACTATTTTGGGGGAGGGGATAGTCCTGAGGCTTGAACTCAGGGCCTGGGCACTGTCCGTGGGGTTTTCTCAAGGCTAGTGTTCTACCACTTGAGCCACAGCACTACTTCTGGCTTTGTCTGTGCATGTGGTACTGAGGAATTGAACTTAGGTCTTCATGGATGCTAGGCATATACTCTATCAGTAGGCCATGTGCCTGGTCCTTAAAAGTGCCTATTTTTTTGGTATACTGTTCTATTTGTTTTTATGTGTATATGTATGCATGTATCATATTACTTAAAAAGAATCAAATATAGAGAAGTGTAAAGACAAAACCTACCCTTATGACATGTCTAAAAAATGAAGATAATCATAGTAACTATCACATAAAGTTAAGAGGATTAAATGAGTTATATTTGTAAACTTCTTAAAGTAATACATAGCAGTAGTACAATAGAGTAATAAAAAAAAACCCTTGTAGAAAGGTTTATGTAGAACAAGTTCCCACAAATGAATGGTATGTAGTATCACTATTATATCCATGTGCATATGTACCAGAAGTCAACTATTCCTTCAGTATTTTTCAGTGACCTTGAGGGAGAGAAATTCTGATTATGATGTATATGGTGTATATGCTCAGCCTAGCCACTATGGCTTTGTGTGTTTTAGCATTTATACATGAGAGGTCTTTCGAAGTGACTTTTTCTTTTTTTTTGCCAGTCCTGTGGCTTGAACTCAGGGCTTAAGCACTGTCCTTGGACACTTTTTTTTTTTTTTGCTCAAGGCTAGCACTCTGACACTTGAGCCACAGCACCACTTTCAGTTTTCTCTGTGTATGTGGTACAGGGGACTCAAAACCGGGGCTTGGTGCATGCTAAGTGAGCACTCTACCATTAGGCGATGCTCCTGGCCCTCTGACTTCTTCTTTTCTTTTCTTTTTTTTTGCCAGTTGTGGGGCTTGAACTCAGGGCCTGAGCACTGTCCTCGGAATTTCTCAAGTCTAGAACTCTACCATTTGAGCCACAACACCACCTCCAGCTTTTTTTTTTCTGTGTATGTTGTACCAAGGAATCGAACCCAGGTCTTTGTGCATACTAGGCAAGCACTCTACCATTAGGCCAAACTCCTGGCCCCAATCTGACTTCTTATGCTAATTAACATCACCTCTGTTCATTCTCAGATTATACAATAATTATTTCTTTATAACTCTTTTTACTTACACAATGAGAAAAGTCCCTCTGTGTCCTTGTGTTGGGGTCATCTGATGATGTTTATTTAATGTGATAAATTTGCCCAAGGTATAAGTTCATACTTGATACTGATTGGCATCTAGTTACTTCCTTCCTTTTTCACCCATTTTTACCTTCATTTGTAGCTTTCAAATGTTATCTATTTTACAAATCATGATAGGGTAAGTAGCTTGCCAAGTACTGAAGGTTAGAGTGAGTATTCAGACCTCAGTTGGTTTGACTATACAGCCTAGACTTTTACATATAACAACTGGGAGAATCATGTTTCCTAATTAAATGACAAAATGTTACTACCCCTGTTTTTTTAACTCTAATCATTTTCTTTGAAAATGTCTTATGGATGGAATGTAGACATTTAGTGTTTTTATTCTTTTTAGGTCATTTCAGAGAAACTGTTGTTTTAAGTGTTCTCATATGTTGCGACAGCAGGTTTCTCTGTCAGCCATCCTGTTCAGAATAAATAATCTGTGTTATGCCAGCATGATTTATGGCTGTTACTTCCTTTCTTTATGTTTTGGGTAATTTTATCATGAAAGGATATAAAGCATTTTAGACATGTGCAAAAGCCTGAGTGGCTTTTTAGCCAACTGTCTTTGGGTAGTCCTTCATTTACTAGCAGGGAGGAGGAAATAGGAGAACAAATTAGGTTTCTCAAACAAAATAGGTTTATTGAACAATGTCCTATTTAATGAGCAGGTGCTGCTGACTGCATAGCTCTCTTCTTTAAAGGACCTTGAAAATGGATTTTACATCTGTCTATGTGACATTGCTTAATATTTATAATACCTAAAGCCATAAGATATATTGAATGCTTTTTAATTTTAAAAGTAGATGGCATCCCAATAATATTTTTTTTCCTCACTGATTTTTAAAGAATTTATTAACACTGATTTTTAGATCATATTTCAAATGACGTATTTAACAAACAAGTATTCAAGAAGGGAATCTCTATATACAATCACTGGCACTTAGATTTTAGAACATAATTAAAATTAGGCTGAGGGTTTGTATGTCATAGATACATATTAATCTATGTAATAAAACACTATGTCTATAGAGTCATAGATTTTTATGTCTATGTAGTTGTGTTTTTATTTCCAATACCATGTCCATAGCATTGGGTACACAAATATTGAATCCTTGCTCTTGTACTGTTTGGACCTAATAGCCACATATTAAGGATACCATGTGCCTTTTGTTCCTTTGGTCTTGACTTGTCTCACTCAACATGATTCACTCTAGATTCATCCACTTCCTTGCAAATGCCATTATTTTTATCTTTTCTGTTGGCTATGTATTCCATTGTTTATATTTACACCACATTTTCTGTATCCATTCATCTGCAGTAGAGCATCTGGATTGTTTCCATTGCCTGGCTATTGTGAATAGTGCAGAGATGAACATAGCTGAGCAGGTGCCCTTATCATATTCTGGGTTATGATGTTCAGAATAGATGCCCAGGAGTGGTATGGCGCATCCCAATAATATTTTATATGGATATATAATTATATAATTATGAGAAAATTTGGAACTTAGTGACAGAATAAATTCACCTATCATCTCTTTTTACCATTACTTAGAGAATACTTCATTGGTTTCTGCAATAAAACCTATGCATATAAGATCCTGCATCTTGAATACAATGCATTTATATTGTACAATTGGGAAAAAAACTCAAGGTTGGGGCCACGAGTTTGGCCTAGTGGTACAGTGCTTGCCTAGCATGCACGAAGGCCTGGGTTCGATTCCTCGGTCCCATATACATAGAAAAAAGTCAGAAGTGGTGCTGAGGCTCAAGTGGTAGAGCTCTAGTCTTGAGAAAGCCCAAGGACAGAGCTCAGCCCCTGAGCTCAAGACTGGCAAAAAACAAAACAAAACAAAACAGAACAGAACAAAACAAAACAAAACAAAAAAACCTCAAGGTTAATGTTTCCAGATCATATGGCTATTAAATTCTGTACAATCCAGCTCAACATGGTTAACTGAGATACTTTTCCCAGAGTTGATGACTCAGCTAAAGTTTTCAAAATTCAAATTATATATATATATATATATATATGACCAATATTAGCAGCAGCCACTTTTCCAGGTTTACCTACAACCTTGATGTGTCAGTAGAAATTCTACTATTTTGATTTGTTTTGTATGTTTATTCTTCCAATAAAAAAACCCTTGTACTAATTTTTTCTAGACTCAACATTATCATCTATCTATAGTTACAATGCTAAAAAATTTCAAAATGTATATCTTGGTGTCATTAATCAGATACAGCTATCTCTTTACCACTGACTAATTTGTTGTCTTTTCCAAGTAAGACACTGTCATTATTAACATATTTGTGGTATTGGGAATTGATTCCAGAAGTTCATGTATTTTAATCAATTTAGTCAGTGGCTTACATCCCCAACCTACTCCGAATTCTTCTGTTTTGGATTTCTTGTGTTATTATTTTTGTTTAATTCTTATTTATTTACTTCAAATACACAATATGTTCATATAGATCCAGATTTACAAAAAGTATATAGTGAAAACATTTTTAGGAGAATATATGCATAGAAATGAAATTAAATATTTTAAAGAAATAAATAATACTTTAAATCTAGTTTAGAGAATGAAATACATATTTAAAAAGGTTCTCATTTATTGTATAACAATTATGTGTCAGGAAATTACACCGACTTCAATTTACTTATTACACATAATCTGGTATTTTCACAGTTTATTAACTACAAACTGAGGCTCAATTAAATAAAAATAGTTGACAAGCACATAAATACCAAATAACGTAAGAATAGCAATTATGTCTGTCTTAACTTCTCCTGGGTCTGTTTTTCTCTTTATTCAGCTATCTTAAATAAAATTATTGCTTTAGAATTTGCGCTGTGTTTCCATCTAAAACGTTACTGTTTTTCCCCAATCAAATGAATAGAAACAATTTTTTTTACTCCAAAGTTGGAGTAACTGACAAAATTATGGAGCTAAATGACAAAATATATGAGCCTCTTACTCCCACTTAGCTGGAAGACACATCTCAACTTCTGACTGCTAGTTAATTGGAGATAAGTTTTAGGATTTGGCTGCCTTGGCTGACTTTGAACTGTGATACTCAGATTTCAACCTGTGTAAGTATTATAGTCACAAGCCATTGTTGCCTGGCCATTTTTGTTGAAGCCTCAATTTTGAGTCTTAGTTGTAAGTACTTACACATTAATAATTGTTATGTGTTTTTGAGCAGTTCACCTGTTGTCATTATGGAATTCTCCTTTTTATTCTTGCTTATTTTCCTTTCTTGATAGTTGGGCTTGTTTGAAATTAATGTAGCTAAATCAGCTTTCTCTGTTATTGTTAGCATGTTATTTATTCGCATTTTTTTACTATTTCTTTTTTTTTTCTTAATTTAAAGTGGGTTTCTTTCAAATAACATTGTTCCTTGCTTGTTTCTTCATAAGATACCTTTCAAACTTTCCTGTCATGGCTCTTCTATAGTTTGAATGGGATATTACCACTGTGATAAATACCTGAGCCCAACAGTTCAAATGGGCAGATTTATTTTCATACAGTTGTAGGTGATTGAGTCTACAGTGACATGGGTGCATTGGTTCAGGTTTGAGGTGAGTCAGAAAATCATGCCGAAAGAATTACAGTTGCTTGTTGCTCATTCCTGGAAGCCAGGAAACAGAGAGTGAGAAAAACATGCCTGTGCTAGTGGGATTTCTTCTTCTCCCTTTATCCTATCTTTCTCTCTCTGCTGTTGACTAGTACCTCCCACAGTCAGAGTGGGTCTTCCCTTCATAAATTATCTCTGAAAATGCCTTCATAGATATATCCAGAGTTGTGCTTTATTAATCTCTGTCTCGTTTATCCATCATACAGTTTAAAATAAAATAAATTTATTTTAGGGCCAGGAGTTTGGCCTAGTGGTATAGTGCTTGCCTAGCATGAACAAAAACTGGGGGTCAATTCCTCTGTACCACATACTTAGAAAAAGTTGAAAGTGGTTCTGTGGCTCAAGTGGTAAGGCTCTAGCCTTGAAAAAGCCCATGGACAGTGCTCAGGCCCTGAGTTCAAGCCCCAGGACTGGCAAAAAATTATTTTAAAGAGATTGAATTTCTATTGTTAGTATAACTTTGTGATGAAAGTCCTAGATACTAAAATTAGTTATCAATTCTTAGACATCCTTTGAAGGCTAATCAGCTGAATATTGAGCCACAGGTATAGTTCACTGGACCAATTGTAAGCAGCTCATGAGAAAGCTAATTTCAGGAGTCTTTACTATAGTGCATGATCCTTCTCTTCCTTTAAAATATGTAGTTCATATACATATATATATTTCTGTATATTGGCCAGTTCTCTCCTTCATTTCCCAAATGTTGTGAAAAGAATATATACTGGTAGGTATGTAGAATGAATAATGTGATTTTAATAAAGGAATATAACAAGAAGTGAATCATACTAATCCCAAGAATGTCTTCTTCACATTATGTCTACAATAATTAATTGTCTACTTATAAACTAATAGTTTTGATCCTGAATCCATGTAAAAATTATTTTCTTCTTATTTGTGAATCAGAGAGCAGAATTTCTTTTTCTACAATGTTGGATAAGACCATGGGACTCTGAAAACTACAAGTTCGGGGCTTGATTATAGTTTTTTATGTAGTATTTAACTAAATTATTTTTCACAATGGCATAGTTATATAAATAATTGAGTTAAACCTATGAAAAATTCAAACTGAATACACTGGTTTTTCGTAGGTGCTTTTAGAGAGATTAGAAAATGATCACCCTGATTTTCTTCCTCTGTTTCTTTACTTTTTGAAGTGTAAGAATTAATTAGTAAGATTTAAAAAAAAATCCACTCATAAGCTCCTGTTCTTTCAAACCATTTGTAACTTGACTTCAGTTTGTATTAAGGAAGTTTATGCAATAAATAGGAAGTTATTTTTAATTAAATGTAACTTTAATATAATACCTTAAAACTACTATTTTTAAAAGCTTAGTATCAATAAAACATGCAGACAATCTCAGGACTAAATTATTGTTTTAAAAGAGAAGTAAAGTTTTAGGATAAAAAACAAATTATTTAAATTCTGGTTTTTGTGTATAAAATTCATTTAAATATATGATGCTAATATATGTTGAAGAGCTAAGTTTTTCTATGAATAATTCAAATTCTCCATGTACATCATATATGACCACAAATCTGTAGATAGAAATTGCTTCCTCATACATTGCACTCAGTTGTGCAAACTTATCTTTTTAGGGTCAAAGAAGAACACAAACCACAACTGACACAGTAAGTAAATGGAGTGCAGTAGAGTGACTTCTGTACTTTCTGCCACGTTCTGCTTCCTGCACCTCTGATGGTATTAGCATACACTAATACTGGATAGGCTGCAGCTAGTGTGTCTTCTGCTTTCTGACTCTCTGGCTTGTAAGAGAGCTGCCTGCAGCTTCTTACTTCATCCACATAGTGACTGGATGTAGTTTTTTGCTGCCTGCTTGTGGACTGGTTAAATGTTGAAACTTAATTTCCCTATATTCTGACTGCCTTGATGATAATTGGAGCTCACATTTCCATTGGCTGTAGCTTTTGTGCCTGTGTATTTTTTATTATTACATTAAACCTATATTGTTATTCATTTGGTTATTCAGTCACATTATTTGCTTATTTAAACAGGTGGTTTCCCTTTAGTGGGATCACTGAACTGGTAAATAACGTTCTTCAGCCCCAGCAAAAACAGCAAAATGAAAAGGAGTCCCAGACGTAAGTAAGCTGATCTATACAGACTAAATATTATCTCTGATAGTATAACATACTGAAGAGTAGGCATTAAAATACTACCCTTGGAATAATAACCCCTCAGAGAGGAAATTATTAAGTTACAGTCTGATTCTACCTGTTCCATAGAAATCTTAAAAAAATCTTATCTCCCAATTAAGCACCAGAAAACCAGAAGTGGCATTGTGGCTCAATGTGGTAAAGTGCTAGTCTTGAGGTAAAAAGCTCAGGGACAGTGTTCAGGCCCACAGTTCAAGCCCATGACAGGGAAAAAAAATTATTGCTGTAGGAAAGTCTCCAACTATATTATTGCATACACAAGGAGATAGGCAAGTTCTATACAGTAAACAGTAGCAACAAAGTCCTATAGTTAATTAATATTTGATTCTCGTTTATTTTCTGAGATGGGAATTTCAGAATGTCCCAAGTTAAAGGTTTGTCCCAGAAGTTATTGTAACAAGAAGAGCTCCAAAGGGCCTTGAGTGTAGCCGACTGGTAGAATCCTTGCCTAGCATGCATGAAGCCCTGGGAACTACATACATAGAAAAAATTGTAAGTGGCACTGTGGCTTAGGTGGCAAAGCTACTTGCCTTGAGAAAAAAAAATTCATTCTCATTTCAGGTACTACTAAAATCCTGTAATGACTTAGATTAAGTAATAATTTCTTACAAGATTGAAGGTTACAGTTAGTAATGTGAAGAAAATGTAAATACTAATATGTCTGAAGGAAAGAAATTTACCATTTCTAGTATTCCTAGTGTTTCAGAGAATATTTATGAGGTTTTGTTAGTGGGATTATAAGATTTTTAATTTCAAGTGATACTGTGGCTCAAGTTGTAGAGTGCTATCCTTGAGCTGAAGAGCTCAGGGACAGAGCCCAGAGTTCAAGCCCCAGGACTGACAAAAAAAAAAAAGATTTTTAATTTCTCCTAGATGGTAATGAATGATTAAGGAAATTAAAAGTGATAGCAACAAAAATGTGTGAAAACATACTAAGAAATATTTGGTGATCACTAGAGATCATTAGGAATACTGAAGCACAAGAACATTAAACAAAACCTCTTAAAGAAAAGAGGACCACAGATTTTTAGAAATACCTCTTCTAAGAAAATCCTCCTTTGGTCTCAACTGTGTAAATGTCTGAAGTCCATACAGAAACCTTATGGACATTCTTCCCCTGCTTTTATGTGCCAGTTGTGGAGCTTGAACTCAGCGCCTGCACAAGACAGTAGTCTTCAGCCACAGCTCACTTCTAGCTTTCTGGTGTTTAATTAGCTCCTTTTGAGCTGGCGTTGACTTGGGATTTTTAGATCTCAGACTCCTTAGTGGCTAGTATTATCGGAGTAAGCCACGGATGCCCAGTTATGTATACTTTCCTAAAAGATGAAAATAAGCAATCACAAAATAAATGAATAAAACTGAAATATAACTCTTACCCATGGTTTCCTTGAGAATGAATTATAAATTAAGGTGGAAAAGTTTGAGTTAAAAGTCATCTGTAAGGCCAGCAAAAACATTTTTCACTTCGAGGATCACCGATAAATGGAGACACTTGCCATGTTTGTAGATTTACTCACCATTGTAAAGATTTATTGATTCTCTAAAACTAAACTATAATCGAAATACAGTTTCAATAAAACTTCCACTATGAGTAAGAGAATTATATTTTATAATGGATAATAAAGGTTTTATGAGTAGTAGATAATTTCTGCAAAAAAGAGCAAGAAAAGTTACAAAGCTAAGGTTTTGTATTACTTTTTTAAAAGTCATTTTATAATAAAAAGAAATTTATTTATTTATTTATTTTTGTCAGTTGTGGGACTTGAACTCTGGGCCCGGGCAGCAGCTCAAGGCTACTGCCCTATCCCTTGAGCCACAGCACCACTTCTAAAAAAAAAGAAATTTATTTATTTGAGGTCATTATAAAACTAATGAGGAGCCCTCAATTCCTTTAGTGAACTGTGAGAGAGTTCTTGGAGAAAAACACATTATCCTAAAAGGTCCTCAAATAAATGAATAAAAATTTGATTGCCTATAGCTACAGAGATTACATCTTGGAATCTCTGAAAGGTGAGAAAAGAAAGTCAGCATCAGTATAGAAATTTGTAAGGAATCAGTTTACAATGGCAAGTATTTGAAATTCTAATAAATGAACTTTTAATGTGAAAATATACTATAAGAATGAGTAGAACAATGACAATAAAACTATGATTGGTTATAATTTTTCCAGGAATTACAGTAAATATGATTTAAAAACTTTTCATAGAACTCATAAGTGAAGAAAATACTACTCAAAATAGAGATAGAAACATACATTAAAGATTTTTTAAAGAAAGCTTTGTGAAATAAAGTGGAGCAAGCAACACTTCTAAATTTATGCAATCTTATGGACTTTTTAAATTTTTTATTGTCAGGGTAATATATAGAGGGATTACAGTTACATTTACCAGGTAGTAGGTGCATTACTTTTCATACATTGATACTCCTTTCTCATGTTTTTGTCCCCTTTTCCCTCCCCCTCCCCCCAATCATCTTGTTTCCCCCCCTTCTCTTTCCTATTTCAAACGAAAAAGTAAACATATATACAATATACCAGATAACAAAGTCAGATACGGTAAAAATATGAGATTAACCAAAGGCAATAAAAGGGAAGAGAAATAACTTAGTACATTAAGAACAACAATCACACAAGATAAAGTTCTTTTAATTGTATTTGGAGTTCAGTTATGGCAGTTTTTCTAGAGTACGAGAAGGCACAACAACCAATCAAACAGAATGCAAAGTAGATAAACAGATCTATATAATTATGGTAATTTAATATTTAATAAATTGGCATCAGAATCAATGGAAGGAAGGTGGTACTGTTTAATAAATGAGTTTTGGGAAATAGATTCTCCTTATAGAAAAGATTAAAATTAAATCACAGTGTCAAATCACATGTAAAAACAAAATTCAGATGAATTAAAAATCTTAATTATGAGAGACAAATTATAAAGCTTCTAATAGCTGTAAATCTACTAGAAGAGACTAGAACTTTCTTGGGGGGGCAGAGGGGACTTGAACTGAGGGCCTGGGCGCTGTCCTTGTGCTTTCTCGAGGCTAATGCTCTTACCACTTGAGCCATTGTCCTACTTCCAGCTTTTTCTGTGTATGTATTTCCAAGGAATTGAACCCAGGGCTTGGTGCATGCTAGGATAGCTCTGTACCACACTCCTGGTCTGAGACTAGAGCTTTTTTTGTGATTAATTTAGGAATGTGTGTGTGTGTGTGTGTGTGTGTGTGTGTGTGTGTGTGTGTGTGTGTGTGTGTGATGGAAACCACAGATAGTGACAGAAGCTAATGTTTTGACTACCTCAAAATTAAAGTTATTTGCATAACAAAATGCAGACTAGCAGAAGGTGTTTATTATGTTTAATGGATTACCATACTAAAAGGATTAACATATAAACTATGTTTGACTTCTTCAAACCAGGAGGAAAAATACAGAAAATTCAAAGTACTGGGTGAAGTATATGAATGACCAGTTTTTAGGAAGGACATATTTCAATAGGGTATAGCCCAAGGCCTAGAAGCTTGCTGCCCTTGGGAGCACTACCTGGGAGGTATGTTGAGGAAATGGGAACTTGTTCTACTCAACAGTGCTTCTCAATAAACAAAGACAGGAAGCTTCTGAAACGATATCATCTCAGGAGCAGACAACCAATATGCTAGGGACTTCAAGTAAGTTAGCTTGATTGGAGCAGAGCTGAGAATCAGTCCTTGTTTTTGTTGAGAACTGGTTTAAAGCTTTTTTTTTTGTCCATTGTGGGGCTTGAACTCTGGGCCTGGATGTTGTCTCTGAGGGATTCAGCTCAAGATTACCACCCTACCCCTTGAGGCACAGCACTGCTTCCATTTTTCTGGTGGTTAATTGGAGATACGAGTCTCAGGGACTTTAGTGCTCAGGCTGGCTTTGAACCACGATCATCAAATTTCAGCCTCCTGAGTAGCTAGAATTACAGGCATGAGCCATTGCACCCAGCTTAGTTTTTGAGCTGTATTGCACTGTTCTACTTGCACATTAAGACTTGACATCAGATGCATAACGCCCAATGTAGAAGCACAAGGACTATGGGGAAAAAGAATCTAACTTGTATTCTCTAAGTCAGTAATGGTACAATAAAGGACACACACAAACATCAGTGAACTGGGTGAAATTCCACCAAAGAACTCAAAAGAATAAAGATGATAAAGATGAAGCAATTAAAGAGGACACATATAAGTACTTTAACAAAAGAGAATAAACATAAACAGCTGAACGAAATAAAAGAGTATTCAAAAAGGCAAATGAAATAAGTAAAACAATATGGTGTATTAAGGAGGAATTCAATAAGAATAATTAAATTCTGAAATCTTGCAAAACTAGCTAATGAAGCAGAATAAGTGAAAACAAAGTTTTAGGAGCTGAATATATAGTAGAAAAAAAGAACTAGACCAGTCAAAGACATTGAAAAATGAAAAGGAAATACGGATGGAATATGCAATATTTCTGGGACCAAATTTATGAGTTGTGGCCATAGAAGAAGAAGAGGTATAAAATAAAATGATGGAAAATTTATTCAGTTAAAATGATAAACGAAACAGTGTTGAGAAAGAGATGGTTACCCAGATACAGAAATCTTAACAAATTTCTCACTATAAACTAGATGCCAGTAGAGCTAGGGCTTGGTGTGATACATTTCAAGTCTTGAACAAAACAATTGTTGGCCTAAATTAGTATATACAACAAAAATATCCTTTGTAATTAGAGGAGAAGTGAAAACGTTTTATTTCAGGGAGAGAGACCTTTTCAAAATAATTCTGGACTTCAGACCTGTAAAATTGAGTGGTGGCATTCATTGATGAAATAGGAGACACTAGAAAGGAATGTGGTTTGCACAGAAAATTATGAGTTCAGATTTGTGCATCTTGACTTTTGTGTAACATTGAGAAATTCCAGTACAGGGGTTAGGTAGAAAATTGAATATTGAACCTCAAAGAGAAGTCTAAGTTGAGGATGTATGTTTATAAGTTAATTACATCCAACTAGAAAATGAAGCTTTTATTGTTGATAAAAATAGCCTAACAACGCTCTCCATAAAATTTAGGAAAGGAGGGTCTGAATCTTGACTTTCAAAGTAAATGAATGGCCATGGGTATAAGAAGAAAATGAAGAGAATATTATGGAGAGCCAATGAAAATGGAAATGTTTGAATTCAAGTATTGGAAGGCCATATAACAAGAGCAGTGAAAAATAACTGTAATCATCAGTTTAGGTATATGGAGTAAGAACTAGGAAGTGGATTGTAATCTTGGTTAGATTGTGTTCATAGTGACCGAGGTGAGGAAGCAGAGTGAGAGTTTTGTTTATGTATGAGTGGGAAGGAAGGATGTGCTTCTCTTAGCAAGCAGTGTATTAGCTTCTAGTACACTTGTATACTACCATCCTGTATCTAGTAGTATTTCATTTTATAGGGCTGGTAGAAAAAATACAATAAAATCTCTCTAAAATGCTTTATTATTTCAAATGATCGAAATGAAGTTATGTATCTGATTGGAGCATCTCCATCTCTTCTCTTACTACAACTGGGGCCATTTGATCCATTCTGCAACATTAATTGTGCTATTCTCTTTAGGATTATTACTGTTCTGAAGCAACAGGGCTTTAACTATTTCTAATCTAGTTTTTTTTGTAATACTTAATTCTACCTTTGCTACTAATTTAACTCATGTTATCTACGTGTGTGAAATGGGACTTGTATATGCCATTGTAATCACATCATGGATTATTTTCCTTACTCCCAAAAGTTTATGTGTCTATTTGTAGCTATCCTGTTTACCTTCCTCTAGTAACTGTTGATCTGTTTTTGTCTTGTCTGGACTATCTTGCAAATAAAATCAAATCCTATGGAAGTGGGCAAACTATAATAGCCAAGCTAAACTTGCCCCACTTATGTTTATATAATTGATAAGTTCAGGATGCCTTTGTACATGTTAAATAGTCAAAAAAAGCTTTCTTAAAATCTTTTGTGATGATAGAAATGACATGAAGTTCATATTTTCATGTTCTGACTAAAGCTTGATGAAAACACAATCTATAGTCATTTATTGTATATTTGTATTAACTGCTGTTTAGTTCATAAATTTTTTTATCTTATTAAAGAAATTTTTTTTTGCCAGTCCTGGGGCCTGTGCACTTTCCTTGGACACTTTTGTTCAAGGCTAGCCTTCAGCCACTTAAGCCATAGAGCCAATTCTGGCTTTTTCTGTGTATGTGGTACCAAGGAATTGAACCCAGACTTTGCATGCTAGGTGAGCACCCTATCACTAGGCTATGTTCCTGGCCTCAGAGAAAATTTTATCTAACCTGTCTAAGAAGTCTTTGTTTAACACAAAGACTTTCTTCAATTTTCCTAGAATTTTTTTGTAGTTTTATAGATTATTAGTTCTACAATTCATTGCTGGATTTGCATGAGTTTTCCATAGCCTACAACGGTGGTGCATACCTGTAATCCCAGCAGAGATAAAAGGATTGTAGTTTGAAGCCAAAGTTACTGTGAGACCCTAATGAAAAATCAAAACAAAACAGTAAAAGGACTGGTATGAATCAGCTGATAGAGTACTTGTCTAGCAAGTGCAAGGCTATGAATTCAATTCCAAGTATTGGGTGAAGAATGACTAGTTCTCCACTGAATGATTCTGGTACTTGTGTAAAAATAGATTACTTAATATTGTAATATTTCTTGTATATTCTGTTGTATTCTATTGGTGTATGTTTTTATTAGTTGCTAATTTCTTATTGACTGGATTATTGTAGGTTTTGCTGTAAGTTTGAAATTGTATAGTGTGATTCTTCTAACCTTTAAAAAATACTTTTAAACTTTAAAAAATACTTTTGCTATTCTAGGAATTTTAAAGTTAGCTGGCCAAATTATCTAAGAAATCATGATGGGATTTTGATTGGTACATTTAATCTAAAGATGAAGCTGGAGAAAATTGTAATCTTAATGATATTGTCTTCTAGTTAACAATTATAGTATACAAGTGTAGTATAGGTTTTCTTTGGTTCTTGTATTAGTGTTTTATACTTTCACCATAGATGATCAGAATAGCTTTTGTTAAAATTATAACTGAATGTTTTAATTTTTTTAGAATGTTATACAGGTCTTTAAAATTTCTACTTGTTCTTTGTTAATATATAAATTATATATACATATAATAATATGTATATGCATACATATTATTGCAAATGGCATTGTGTCATGTGACCTTGCTAAGCTTGCTTGCTTGCTTGCTTATTTATTTATTTATTGCCAGTCGTGGGCTTGAGCTCAGGGCCTGAGCACTGTCCTTGGACTTTCTCAAGGCTAGAACTCTATCACTTGAGCCTCAGCACCACTTCCGGCTTTTTCTATATATGTGGTACCAAGGAATCGAACCCGGGTCTTCGTGCATGCTAGGCAAGCACTTTAACCACTAGGCCAAACTCCTGGCCTTGCTTGCTTATTTATTAATTTAATTTATTTATTTGTTTGGGTTCCTTGGTGGGACTTGAACTCAGGGCCTGGGTGCTGTCTCTGAGCTTCTTTTGTTCAAGGCTAGTGCCTTATCACTTGAGCCAGAGATCCACTTTCAGCTTTTTGAGTAGATTATTGGAGATAAAAGTCTCACAGACTTTTTCCTACTGGCTTCATTGCAATTCGTACATCTCAGTCTCCTGAGTAGCTACAAGTGTGAAATACTGGCTCTAGGCTTTCACTTATGCAATCTTGAAGGTGAAACAACTCATACTCTTCAATTTCTCTGTTGCTAAGCCATGATAGTCAGAATGTCAAATGCCTTAAATTGATTTGACAGAATATTTTCAACTTATGAGATGTAACTCTATTATAAGTACAGGAGTCTGTCTATCTATCTATCTATCTATCTATCTATCTATCTATCTATCTATCTATGTACATTGTGGAAATCACATTTATTATTATTATTATTTCTATTGTAATTAATAAAAGGGTTACAGGATATTTGCCAGATAGAAGGTGCATTAATTCACATACATTGATACCCTTTCACATGTCTTGGTACCCATTACCCTCCCCCCCCACCCGTCTTGGTTTTCCCCCCTTCCCTATCAAACTTCAAATAACCAAATACAAATAAATTCAATATATCAGATAACAAAGTGAGATACTGTAACAGTATGAGATACCCAAGGGACAGCAAAGGAGATGAGAGATAACATAGTACATTAGGGACAACAGTCATTCCTTATATGGCTTTTGTTTCAATATCCTGGAGGTCCTTTCATTTAGCTTCATACTATATGGCCTTATGTATCAAGGTTTTGCTCTATTGCAAGTCTCTGCTAGTAGAGCCCAAGGTTTCTACTGATTGTGACAAATGAGGGAAACCATTGAGCCTAAGTTCCTTTGAGTCTGGCTTACTTCACTTAATATGATCTTTTCTAAGTCTTTCCATTTCCTAACAAATGGGTCGATGTTGTTTTTTCTGACAGCAGCATAGAATTCCATTGTGTACAAATACCACAATTTGTTGATCCACTCATCAACTGAGGGACATCTAGGTTGGTTCCATATCTTTGCTATGGTGAATAGTGCTGCAATGAACATTGTTGTGCTAGTGGATTTAGTATGCCCTTGTTTCTGGATGGTTGGGTAAATGCCAAGTAGTGGAATTGCTGGGTCATGGGGGAGTTCTATGTTTAGCCTTTTGAGGCACTGCCATACTGCTTTCCATAGTGGTTGAAGGAGTTTGCACTCCCACCAACAGTGTAGTAGTGATCCCTCCTGGCCACATCCCCTCCAGCATCTGTTGTCATTCGTTTTCCTGATCCTGGCCATTCTAACTGGAGTGAGGTGGAATCTTAGAGTTGTTTTGATTTGCATTTCTTTTATGACCAGAGATGTTGAGCATTTCTTCATGTGTCTATAGGCCATTTTTGTTTCTTCTTCAGAGAAGACTCTCTTTAAGTCTTTGGCCCATCTTTTAATGGGATGGTTGTTACTTGGGAGATTAGTTTTGGAGTGATTCAATTTTTTGAGCTGCTGATATATTTTAGATATGAGGCCCTTGTCCGTTGTTTGGTTGGTGAAGATGTTCTCCCACTCTGTAGGCTTCCTGATTAGTTTTCTAGCTATGTCCTTTGCCATACAAAAGCTCTGCAGTTTAATGCAGTCCCACTTATCCAGCCTTTCTCTGATTTGTTGTGATTCTTGGTCCTTATTAAGAAAGTTTTGACCTGTGCCAAGGAGGCCTAGTGTATCTCCTATTCCTTCCTGTAAAGTTTTCAGAGAGTCAGCTTTTACCTCCAGGTCTTTGATCCATTTGGAGTTAATTCTAGTGCAGGGTGACAAAGAAGGATCCAACTTTAGTTTTCTGCAGGTACTTAACCAGTTCTGCCAGCACAACTTGTTGAAGAGGCTATCTTTCTTCCATTCTATTTTTTTGGCTCCCTTGTCAAAGGTTAGGTGGCCATAGGTCTGTGGTTTAATATCTGGGTCCTCAGTTCTATTCCATTGGTCTTCAGGCCTGTTCTTGTGCCAGTACCAAGCTGTTTTGATAATTATAGCCCTGTAATAGAGACTAAAGTTTGGAATTGAAATTCCTCCTACGCTGTTCTTTCTGCTAAGAAGTGTTTTTGCTATACGGGGTCTTTTATTATTCCATATGAAATTTTGAATTGCCTCTTCTATTTCTTTAAAGAATGCCATTGGGATATTGATGGGTATTGCATTGAATTTGTAGATAGCCCTTGGCAAGATTGTCATTTTCACGATATTGATTCTTCCAATCCAGGAGCATGGGAGTTTTTTCCATTTCTTTAGTTCTGCTTTAATTTCCTTTTTCAGGGTTTTAAAGTTTTCATCAAAAAGGTCCTTTACATTCTTAGTTAAGCTAATTCCTACTTTATTTTGTTTGAGGCTTTTGTGAAAGGAGTTGCTTTCCTGATTATTGCCTCATTCCTCTCACTGTTGGCATAGAGGGAGGCAGTTGATTTTTGAGGGTCAATTTTATAGCCTGCTACCCTTCCAAAGTTTTGAATCAGCTCAAAGAGCTTGGGAGTAGAGTCTGTAGGATCTTTAAATACAGAATCATGTCGTCTGCAAAGAGGGATAGTTTTACTTCCTCTTTCCCTACTTGTACACCCATTATGCTTGCTTCTTGCCTTATTGCACTGGCTAGGAATTCTAATACTGTATTAAAGAGGAGTGGAGAGAGTGGGCATCCTTGTCTCATTCCTGATTTTAGAGGGAATGGCTTTAGATTTTCACCATTAAGTGTAATACTAGCAGTGGGTTTGTCATACACAGCCTTTATTATATTGAGGAATGTTCCATGGATTCCCAGTTTCTCCAGAGCTTTTAACATAAAGGGGTGTTGGATCTGGATATTAACGTATCTATTACATCAAATATTTAGCATTTAGTTTTGTGATGAGAAGGTAAACTTTCATAGTTTTCCACTTAAAATTCACTGAATTGGTCCGGGAGTTTGCCCTAATGGTTAAAGTGCTTGCCTAGCATGCATGAAGACCCGGGTTCGATTCCTCGGTACCACATACATAGTAAAAAGCTGGAAGTGGTGCTGAGGCTGAAGTGGTAGAGCTCTAGCCTTGAGAAAATCCAAGGACAGTGCTCAGGCCCTGAGCTCAAGCCCAGGACTGGCAAAAAAAATTTCACTGAATTGAGGGCAAATTGTTGACAAAGGAATAGATTGATTTGGAAAATGATTCTAAGACTCCTCCCATCTTCTCAAGTGGTAGTGCTCTATCTAGCCTTGAGAAAGCCCAAGGACAGTGCTCGGCCCTGAGTTCAAGTCCCAGGACTGGCAAAAAACAAAACAAAACATTTTAGGTGATCTACCTTTGTAATGTATGGTTTCTCCAAGGGATAACTAATTCTGCAGTTATAAGGATACCAAAAAGGTGTATTTTCTTCAGAGAACAGGGGAAGATCTCCAATTTGCTGCTTCCTTTTGGAGGACAAGATGAGATAACATATTGGAGAATAGCCTTTAACACATTAGGTGGCTTCAGTCAGAGGTTTTTTCTATACAAAGCTAGTGGAAAACCAATATTGTTCTGCTCAGCTGAATGACTGCCTAAGGAATGATTTTTAAATCAACCAAAAGTGCCTAGGGATACATCATTTACCTAAGCCTTCATGTGGTATCAGAATAATTAAAGACTATGGCTGAAGTGATTTCCAAAGTGCAATACATGGTATAAAACACAGTAACTCTAGTTTGGATCTCTTGAACTTATTCCTTCATGCAATGACCTTTTTCTATGCTTTCATTAATACCTTCCCAATTCTCTACTCCCAATCCAGTTTACAAAATACAACATTATTTTCTTGTTTTCTACTCAGTTGTGTTTGCTTCTTTTTAATAATTTTGTATTTTAATCACATACCAAAGATATGTTATTTACACTTTGGGTTTGATCTTGAGTCTACTTAATTAATTCAGTGGGCTGAATTAAACCTCTTGATTGGATATATAGGATTGGTTCTAGAGCCTATTTCTGATTTGGTTTATCTAAAGCCCAGGTCCATATCATTGACCTGGCATTGCGGTGGGCTTTGAGTCTGTGGTATTAGGAACCAGCCAGGCGCTAGGATGAGCCAGTTGCTTCTGTCTACTGAGCTGGGCCTGGGGCTCAAGCCCATGAGGCCTTGAAGTGAATCTCAATCTGGCAGAGGAATGGTGGACTTGGAATCTTTGTTTATCTTTGTCAGCCTGGCACCAGAGGCTACTGAGATGGTTCATTAGACTGGGTTTTCTTGAGTGTAGGCTGGCAAGGTCCATCCTGAAAGGAAGACCCTTGGAAACTGGTATAGTTCTAGGAAGGCATTAAATATGTTCCTGAGTGTGCTTAGTGCTGGAGGCTGTGGTATTTTGTATCCTGGAACTGTATGGGTGATGCTAGCCATGTAGTGATCTAAAGCCTGGGATGAGACTGAAACTTAAGCTACCAGCCTATTCTGGTGCTGGGTAGAAATAGACTGTACCTACCGAGACCTACTGATAGTCTGAGCTGCTGGTAGAAGCTCTTGAGACACCGGAGCTTTGTGAATCATTTTCCTTCCTCTGATACTGTGACTTGAACTCAGGGCCTTGCATTCCCACTTGGCTTTTTCATTCATGTTTGATGTTCTACAGACTTGACCTGTGCATCCATTTCTTGGGACCTTGTGTTTAATTAATCTGAAGTCCTGGACCATTAGGGTCAGCCTATTGCTGGGGCCAGTTTTGAGGTTGAGGCTAGTTGAGTTGGCCACTGGAATAGCCTGGAGAAACCTAACTTGCCTGGTAGGCATGAAGCCTAAGGTTGTGGGCTTCTGACTGGTGTCAGGTGGAATGAGACACTTAGTGAAGCCTGGATTCTGGGGTCACAGAATAGTCTGGGAACTATACTTATAAAGGCCGCTCTAGATCTGGATAATTACAGATGCAGGCATATCTTAGCTATGGTAAATAATGCCACAATGAACATCGTGCTGATAGGTTTAGTATGGCTTTGTTTCTGGATAATTATATTGAATAGGTTTTGGTCATATTTTGACATAGCGTTTTATTTTATATGTGAGCCAGGCAGGACTCTTGCTTATGCTTCCATTGTAGCTGAGATGATGAGTCCATGCTACCATGTCAAGGCTTTTCTGTTGAGATGAGCCTTGTAAACCTTTTATTCTGGGCTTGCCTAGAATTGCAAATCTCAACCTGGTTGATTTTATTTATTTATTGCAGCTTTAATTAAAACAAATTTACTTTCCTCCTCCTCCTCTTCCTCCTCCTCCTCCTCCTCCTCCTCCTCCTCCTCCTCCTCCTCCTCCTCCTCCTCCTCCTCCTCTTCTTTTCTTTTTTTGCCTGTCCTGGGGCTTAAACTAAAGGCCTGAGCTCTGTCCTTGGACAATTTTTGCTCAAGGCTAGCACTCTGCCACTTGAGTCACAGTGTCACTTCCAGCCTTTTCAGAGAAATCAAACCCAGGGCTTAGTGCATGCTAGGTAAGCACTTTACCAGTAGACCACAGTCCTGGCCCTTTCTTCTGTTTTCTCTGGCTGCCTATTCCTCCTTCTCCCTTTTTATTTTTGATATAATTAACTTAGAAAGATTCTTGGTCATTATCTCTTCAAATATTTTCTCATTTTCTGGGATTTTCAGTTGTTGTTTACTACTCTTTCATTCATCTTTTATTCGATCTCGATAATTTTTATTAATTAATTTTAGTTTATTGATTCTTTCATTGTATGTTTTTGTCTACCCATGAGCCGATCAAAGGAATTCTTCATCTTTTGATACCAAAAAATCTATTTGATTATTTTTTTAGTTTTCATTTTTTCTGTTGCAATTTTCTTATTCACACATGTTCATCTTTATCTATCCTTTACTTAATAATATAACAATTTTAAAGCCTCCCTGTTCCAATCTATCCTGATGTGCATATCATCTTCTAATTTAATTGTATTGAATAGTCTTCCTCTTGAGGATGGATTGCTTAATTCTTGGTTTTCTCCTTTGTCTTACGGTTTTCAGTTGTATTTATTCCATGTTGTGGATGTGGGATTATTGATATTAGAGATTGAATTATCATTCTAGTCAAGAATTCAGAAAGGTTTGGATTTTGTTGTGGCCATCATTATATCTGTAATGAAACATAATTATTAAACCTGTAAAAATTGTAAAAAGGAGTGAAAGTTTCCGGAATTGTGCCTGTCTTTCAGGAGTTACAAGTCTTCTTGCCTGCTTGCACACATATACCTATGTGAGGGGGCTCTTGGTTTCATGTCTTGACATCGTCTTCTTTATAAGTACCTAATGAAGGTCTAGGGGAAAATGCTTGTATATATGAACTCCCTTTGAGTGTGGGTCCTTAAGCTATTCCAAACGTGTTAGCCCACTTAAAAGTTTCTTAAAGTTTTAACTGACTTATCTTAAGTTGTCATTATGCCAATTGTTTCTTTCTTTTATCGTCAAATGTGAATCAGTGTGACTGATTTCCTCTTGGAAACATTTACTCTTTGTTGTACTTTTAATGTAGCATCTAGTTTTGTTTTTTAATCTATATACTATAGGCTATCAATATTTTACAATATTATAGCCAAATTATGTCTAGACTGCTATACAGATTTAAACAATTAGCAAGAGCACTCATTTACTATTGGTTATCCTCTTTAGGATCTGTTTAGATTCTTTAGACCATTCCACTCCTATTGATTTGATGTTCACAGGTTTTAGTTTTACTGTCTAATGCACATTTCTTACTATATTTTGGAATGTTTAAACATATTACTATATGTATTTTAGATCATATATTTTAAATATGGTACAAATAATAGGAAGAAATTTTATATTCTATTCAGAGAAATATCTCCATGCAAGGGTATTCTGTAATTAAAATTAAATTTGACTTTTATCATTCTATATATTTATTTTCTGATTATAGAATTATGTCAATAGATTGCAGTGATAATTATTTTTGATTAGGAAACCAATTTAAACATCTGTTTTTTTTTCTGCAGAAAATTGCACCAACAGTTTGAAATGTATAAGGAACAGGTAAAAAAGATGGGAGAAGAGTCACAGCAACAGCAAGAACAGAAGGGTGATGCCCCAACTTGTGGTATCTGCCACAAAACAAAGTTTGCTGATGGATGTGGCCATAACTGTTCATATTGCCAAACAAAGTTCTGTGCTCGTTGTGGAGGTCGTGTGTCATTACGCTCAAACAAGGTACAGAAGTGAAAGCATGACAATTCTCTTACAGATAAGCTTAATGGCAATAAAATAGATTACCTGAAATTAATACCAAGATTAACCAAATTACAAAAACTTCTGTAGTCCTCGTGGTATATAAAAGTTGTTTAAATTCTTTATTGCTTTTGAAATATATTTGTTTTGCTATTTTATATTAGTTAGCTCATGCTTTTGTTTTGTATTATGGGTCTTAAACTTTCAAAGATGATGAAGTTGACTTAGAGATAAATTAATCTCACTCCTTTGTTGCCTAAGGAAAATAATCTCATTTAGAGTGATTGAAGTTGATCTTTTGAAAAAAATTTAAAATGTTATTATGAAGATTATGTATACAGGGGTTCCAGTAATATACACCAGATAGAGTACATTTCTTTTTAGACAATGTTACCTCTTCTCTTGCTCTCTCCCAGGTTTTCTCTCCCATCCCCACCCACAAGTTATATAGCTCATTTTCAACATAGTATCTAATGAGTACCACTGCTGCATTTGTTAGCACTTTGTCTACCCCCAATTTCTGTGCCTCTTCTTACTCTCCTAATGATACATAAAGGAACAAGATGAAAATGAAAACAGTAGCAAAGATGAAAACTTCATTTCCATTTCCTGGAAAGTTTTTTTTTTTTTTTTTTTTTTTTTTTTTTGTGGGTCATGGGACTTGAACTCTGGGCTGGGTGCTGTCCCTGAGCTCTTCAGCTCAAGGCTATTGCCCTACCCCTTGAGCCCCAGTCCCACTTCCCATTTTCTAGTGGTTAATTGGAGATAAGAGTCTCAGGTTCTTTAGTGTCCGGGCTGGCTTTGAACCAGGATACTCAGATCTCAGCCTCCTGAGTAGCTAGGATTACAGGTGTGAGCCACCATGCCTTGCTTAAAGTTGATTCTTAAAGCCACACAACTGATTATAGTCAGAATTTGACATAGTTTTTTGTATTAAGAATATACTTTTTTGGGGGTACCAATTATGGGGCTTGAACTTAGAGCCTGGGCATTTTCCTTGAGCTTTTGTGCTTAAGGTAATGCTCCACTATTTTGAGCTTAAGCTTTTACTTCTAGCTTTTTGGTAGTTAAATACATATAATACTTTTATAGACTTTCTTGCCTTTGCTAGCTTTCCACTCCAAGCTCAGCCTCCTGAGTAGCTGTGATTACAGGTGTGAGTCTCTGGTGCCTGGCTTACTACTATACTTTTAGAAGCCTTGTAGGTTTGTTTTCCCTTGGCTTGTTTTCTTTTCTAAGAGGATTATTCTACTTTGAGGTCCCGTTTCCTAATTCTACACTCTGAAGCTATATTTCTCTTTGTGTGTATTTTTTAAACATTGTTGAAATAACACTCAATGATAGAATTTAAAGACAACATGGTAAAGATTTGTTCATACTTATATTAGAGTTTGTAGTTTATCTTTTCACCTTTGTGAATATTTATTTGCTACCCAAAGAAGGCTTTAAGGAAATCAAGAAAAAACAATATTTAAAATTACTCATTTTATTAGAATTTGACTTTATTTCCTTGCTAGAATCTTATCAACAAAACATTACTTAAAATAGGAAGCTGATTTTATTTATTTATTTATTTATTTATTTATTTATTTATTTATTTATTTATTTATTTGCCAGTCATGGGCTTGAGCTCAGGGCCTGAGCACTGTCCTTGGGCTTTCTCAAGGCTAGAGCTCTACCAGTTGAGCCTCAGCACCACTTCCGACTTTTTTCTACGTATGTGGTACCAAGGAATTGAACCTGGGTCTTCGTGGATGCTAGGCAAGCACTCTACCACTAGGCCAAACTCCCGGCCAGGAAGCTGATATTTTTATATACAGTATTTAGACATAATTGCAAAAATCAGTTCCTTGTGTGACTGCATTCCTTCATTTCTTTTTTTTTTATTTTTCTCAGTGCATTTTGTTCTCCAAAATGAATTTCTTATTTTTTTCTTTTGGCATGTTTGATTATGGTTTTTTTCTTATTACTATTTTTGAATGAAGGCACTGGGTAGAAGCTCTAGTGTATGTAAGTGGAAGTGATGAGTACTAAAAATCCTTGTATTGTTTTCTTTCAGAATCAGGTAAGATGTTGATGGCAAACTTCATTAACATCATTTAGCTCAGATTTACTGAGGGGGTTTTCTTCAGCTCAGTACTGGAGATTGACTCTAGTTTGCTAGCCAACCATACTACCATTTGAGTTGCATTGTCAGAGAATTTTAATTTTTTACATTGTTAATACTGATTTTTCTCAAATGTGTTTTATTTAACTATTTGGAGTAATCTTATGATTTTTTTGCTTTGCTGCTGTGTTGAGGTACATTGAATTTTGTATTCTTAGAATAAGCTTCATTTTATACTAATGTAAGTTTCATTTGATTAAAAAAATTGTTTACTGGGCATGGTGGCTCACACCTGTAATCCTAGCTACTCAGGAGGCTGAGATCTGAGGATCAAAGCCAGCCTGGGAACAAAAGGGCCTGAGACTCTTATCTCCAATTAACTTCTAGAAAACGAAGTGGGGCTTGACTCAAGGGTAGGGTGGTAGCCTTGAGCTGAAGAGCTCAGGGACAGTGCCCAGGCCAAGTTCAAGCCCTATGACCCACCAAAAAAAATTGTTTACAATTTTTTGCTTCTAAGTTCATGAGGCATATAGTGTCTCCCTTTTTATTTCCCTACAATATCTTCCTTTTGTTTTCGAGTTAGGATCATGTTGGCTTTATAAAATGAATTGGGAAATGTGTTTTTTAATCATAATAGTGAGTATATAGGTTTATATAAAAAGGAATTTTGCTAGCACTAATGCTACATTATGCCAGAAATTATCTATGCAAGTAAGCCATGAATTCCTTTGTTTAAAAATGTTATACCTTGTAAATCTCACCCAGTTCCTTTTCAACTATTCCCAAGAAAAATCATTTAAATCATTGTTATTAACATCTATAAATTATACAAAAGGACAGTAAATGCCATATACATGCTTCCTATATATATGATGTTTACAACATACAATAATGTACTTTGATCATGTTTACCTCATATGTATTACTCTTTCTAAACTCAGTCTCTCTACTATCCACCTTTTAAATAATTTTGATGGCTTTCTTTATGTTAATTTCATACATATCGAATGTATTTCTATAATATTCACCTCTTGTTTGACTTTTCTCTCATCCTACCTACTGGTTTACCCCCAGCAATCCACCTTTCACAGTCTTATCATAGTGTTCTTTTTTTCTTAAGTGTAGATACTGCATTTGAGTGAAGATCTGTGATATTTGTCATTCTGGGCTTGGCTTATTGCACATGACATGTTGTTCTCTAGTTATTTTCATTTTCCTGAAAATAACATAATTTCATTCTTTTTATGGCCAAATAATTCTCCATTATGTGTACGTATTTAACTTCAAATAGTAGCAGAAACTGAAAATGAACAATGAAACAAAATTTTAAGTAAAATTACTTATGAATAGTACCCATTTTAACATTTTGGGTCTGTAAAAAATAGGGCATTATATTTTACTTTAGAAATCTTTTCTTTTTCCTTTTCTTTAGTAAATATATTAGAATAGGCATGAATCTTTCTTAATATAAACAGACCTCCTCTATTTTTTAATCATTGAAAGAGCCCCCAGGTTACTTCTCCTAAAATTGTCACCTTTTTTTGGGGGGGGTGTCACTTGTGGGGTTTGAATTCTGGGCCTGGGCGTTGTCCTTGAGCTCTTCAGCTCAAGGCTAGCATTCTACTACTTGAGCCATAGTGTCATTTCCGGTCTTAATTGGAGATAAGAGTCTCACAGACTTTAATGTCAAGGCTGGCTTTGAACCTTGGTCCTCATAACTTAGTCTCCTGATTAGCTTGGATTGCAGGTGTTAACCACCAGCACCCGGCTAAAGTGTCAGCTTTTTAATGAGTACCATGATTCAGAATTATATCACATAATTCAAAGAGTCAGGAATCATTTTAGGTTTTCTTCCTGTACTACTCTCTCTCCCCAATAAAATATTTTAATTATCACATCTCTATTTGCATAAATTTCTATCTTTTTAGAATTCATGGGAATTGAACCTGGGGCCTTGGTGCTGTCCTTGAACTTTCTCTTACAAAGCTAGCACTCTACCACTTTGAACCAATGCCAGTGTCCTAACTGCCATCCAGGACTGCTCCAGTCTTAGATGCCAAATCACATACATTGCTAGCTTAATATTTATAAAATACAAATATGATTATTTTATTTTTTTCATAAACCCTGTTCAGTGAGCATTATCTCTCAAGTAGCTGAAGTTTCTAGTGACATAAAGAACTTCATACTTGTTATTTATTTCCTATCTAGCTCTAGGCATGAGCTTTCCTCCATTTTGGATTTCTCAATCACATTACACTTGTGTCTTATACATTTTGTTAATCTTGTTGCCTTTAGCAGAAATACTACTCTTCTTGCTTCTAGCCCCTACCATATTCCTTGCCTTAATGAACACTTACTCATTTTTCTGAACTTAAGCATCATTTTCCTTATGATTCCCTTTTTGGTATACCAGATGAACTAACTCACTTTTGTGCCCTACTGGTTACACCAATCTCGAATGTACTTTAAAACATGTTATTAGTACTAAATGATTACAACTCTTTAATCCCTTCAATTACCACACCTTTCTAAATATTTAGCATATAATAAGTCATGTCAACGGAACAAATATTGTACTTGTCTTGTCATGGGCTATATTAGTCTGAGACAAACTTTTTTATTTACCTGGCCCTGGGGCTTGAAACTGGGGCCTTGGCACTATTCCTGAGCTTCTTTTGTTTATAGCTAGTGCTTTGCCATTTGAGCCACAGTGCCACTTCTGTCTTTTTTTTTGTTGTTGTTGTTGAGTAGTTTATTGGAGATAAGAGTCATTGTACTGGGGCCGGGAGTTTGGCCTAGTGGTTAAAGTGCTTGCCTAGCATGCATGAAGACCCGGGTTCGATTCCTTGGTACCACATACATAGAAAAAAGCCAGAAGTGGTGCTGAGGCTCAAGTGGTAGAGCTCTAGCCTTGAGAAAGTCCAAGGACAGTACTCAAACCCTGAGCTCAAGCCCAGGACTGGCAAAAAAAAAAAAAAAGTCATTGTACTTTACTGCTCTGGCTGGTGTTGAATCACAATTCATATCTCAGCTTCCTGAGTAGCGAGGATTACAGGCTGTGAGTTTCTGGCACCTAATATAGGACAGACCTTTTGGAAATTTATTTTTAAGTAATTGTACAAAGGAATTTCTATTCAACAAAGTAGTTTATGAGTGCAGTGTATCTTGATCAGTAGCTCCTGCCCCCTTAAAAAAAAATTACAGTTCCTTGGCAATGCTCCAATGTGAAATTGTTTCCTTAAAGTTGGCAAACCAAATTCTATATGAAAAAAAATCAACAATAAAGGGAGAATTTTTTTTCAGAGAGAGAGAACAAAGGGGAAGATAGAGAAGGGAGGAGCAAGGGAGAGAAAAAGAGAAAGAGTAAGGTAAAGAGAGAAAGAGGGTGGGGGGAGAGACCTAAAAGAATATTGTAGGGTTGGATTGGAGAAGACAGACAAAAAGTTATCTTTAATTGTGGGTAGTGACTTTATATCATCTGTAGTGTTAACATTAGTAACATAAGAAGCAATCAAGAACACAATAATATAGAAGCTGCATTCCTATTCCTTTTATACAACTTCCTATGTTTTAATAATGTAGATGATCAGTTATAGAATGAAGTGTCAGGCATTATTCTGAGAGCATTCCATGCCCTTGTACGTCACATCAAATAAATATTTAATTGCCTATTTTGTAGGTGAGACTGTAAAGACAGAGAGATAGGTAAACTGTACAAGATATATAGGTACAAGCGTTGCTTAAAGATTTAAATATAGGTTTGTATGATTGCATTCTCTTATTTACTGTCACCTAAGAAACATTGATACTTCTTGTAATAAATCAGATCATTATTGTTGCTTTATTACTATTATCATGATTTTAAACTTAAAAGAAAAAAAATGTAACAATAGAGTTTAATTTCCAGGATATCTAAATAGGAACTTTAGCTAAATTATGTCTCTTATTTCACTTGATACCATTACAATACTGGGAAATTGACCCACATTTGCCTATTATAATTACCAGTATTTTATATTTAGTGACTTATTCAATTAATTTATTTCAGTTATATGATGTTTAGAAGTCTTAATAAAGCACAAAAGACTAGAAGCATTATGCATAATTCATGTAAAATTATATTTTGTCTTCCTTTGGTTGATTATAGAATAAGAGATAAGCAATGTTTATATTATTTTTGTACATAAGAGCTTTATTCCTAAACATTTAAAAAGTTTTTCCTCTTGAGCTTTGTGTTTGATTAGGATTTTATTCATAAAGAAAGCACTCACTCTTTTCTGATGTTTGGGTATTTGATTGCTTTCATGGTTATTGCTTGCGCATTTTAACATAACTCAAATACTCTTGCTTGAATGAAATGTATGGAAAAATTTCATACTAAAATTTTAAATTTAACATCTAAAATTTTAGATTTCAGTAAAAATGTAACCTAAATATTGTTGGAATTTTTGTTTTACTAGCAAAGTATCCTTTAAATACTTTAAAAAGAATGGAATTAATGGTTTCTTTTTTGTTTTGTCTTTTCTGTCTTTTGAAACTTGCTTGCGTGGATATTCACACCAGGAGGACAAAGTGGTTAGAGTCTTTTTCTTTCTGTCTAATATAATTTTTGTTGCCAATTTTACTTTATATTTAATTTATATATTCTAAATATTTTGTTATATTTGTATTGCATGACAAACAGTATGATATATTTAAGCATGCTGATTTTACCAAAAAGTACATTATTATAAGTGAAAAATTGTGTATTTGATTTTTATAAGATTTACCTTTTTTATCGACAGGATAATGTAGAGAAATGTTACAGTTACATTCATCAAATAGTGGTTGCATTACTTCTCACACATACCCCTTCTCATGTTTTTGTCCCTGTTTTCCTACCCCCAACCCCAGGCTTACCTTTTTAGAATTTGGTACTCTTCAAAATTCTTCGTTATAAGAATTCTTCATTTTTCATTATACTAATTCCTTTAATGTCGGGCTGGGAGTTTAGCCTAGCAGTAGAGTGCTTGCCTAGCACCCACTAAGATCTGGGAAAAAGCAAGAAGTGGTGCTGTGGTTCAAAAGGGAGAGCATTAGCCTTGAGAAAGCCCAAGGACAGTCAGGTCCTGAGCTCAAGCCCCAGGATTGGCCAAAAAAATTCCTTTAATCTTATAATGTTTCTTTAAATATATTTCTGTACTGAGCAGATTTTTAGAGTGATGCTTTTGATGAGTTACAGAAACATTAAATTTGGTTTTACTGACATGTATTTTATGGTTCACTTTTAATATTAATGTTTTCATTTCAGCAATGTGTTTTAGAAGTTAGTAAGTAATGTCTTATATCCTTAGGTTTTATATAAAATGTTTATCATTTAAAAAAATAACGTGGATAGGATTAGATTTCAGGATTGTTTTTTTTTTTAATGCCTGTTTTAAGAGGTCTGATTTGGATTTGGATCTGCTTTAGCGAGAGGTGACTGTCTGTAAATATAGGTTTTAAAAATCTTTGTATTTTGATGAGTCAAACTTCAGTCTTTTCAACATTTCCCATTTTTAATGACATAAAACCTAGAGTAAATCAGTTACATGAGATAATTGAAGCCATGCCTTTCATTTCTCTTTAAAGTCTTCAGGTACCCAGTTCAGTTGGTGATGATACATGTGGTAACAAACATTCAATATGGGTTTAAAATGCAATTTCTAAGTAGAAATAAGGACACTTTTTCAAGCCTATAAATGTAAATTATAAAATTGTCTAGATGGGCGTGGTGGCTCATGCCTGTAATCCTAGCTACTCAGGAGGCTGAGAATGAGGATCACAGTTCAAAGCCAGCCTGAGGAACTCAATTCTGTGAGACTCTTATCTCCAATTAACCACTAGAAAACCAGAAGTGGCCCTGTGGCTCAAGGGTAGCCTTGAGCTGAAGAGCTCATGGATATAGCGCCCAGGCCCAGAGTTCAAGCCCCATGACCAACCAAAAAAAAATTATCCAGCAAAATTTTGAAGTAGTTTTAAAGATGCAAGGTAAATTTGATGCACAAACTGCAAGAACTTAAAGTACACTGTGTGCATATGTGGAAATATCACAATGAAACCCCATCAGATTACAAATGCATATCAACTCAAAAGTAAAGTTAAAAAATGTGAGAAGCATTCAACTTCAGAATTACAGGGTAAGATAAAATTAATTTTCAATTATGTAAGAACTATACTACTTGGTATAGATTTGGAATATAAAACAAAACTCAACAGGACTCTTATAAGATATTCTTTATGTAGAGTTGTTTACTAGATAGTTATGAACATGTTTTGTATTTTCATTATCCAGTATAGTAGGTTCTAGTCTCAAGTAGCTATTGAACACTTGAAAAGCACTACACTGCAAAAACTAAGTATTGAAATTCCTCCTGCCCTGTTCTTTCTGCTAAGAAGTGTTTTTGCTATACGGGGTCTTTTATTATTCCATATGAAATTTTGGATTGCCTCTTCTATTTCTTTAAAGAATCACATTGGGATATTGATGGGTATTGTGTTGAATTTGTAGATAGCCCTTGGCAAGATTGTCATTTTCACGATACTGATTCTTCCAATCCAGGAGCATGGGAGGTTTTTCCATTTCCTCAGTTCTGCTTTTTTTTTTTTTTTTTTTTGCCAGTCCTGGGCTTGAGCTCAGGGCCTGAGCACTATCCTTGGACTTTCTCAAGGCTAGAACTCTACCACTTGAGCCTCAGCACCACTTCCAGCTTTTTCTATGTATGTGGTACCAAGGAATCGAACCCGGGTCTTCGTGCTTGCTAGGCAAGCACTTTAACCACTAGGCCAAGTTCCTGGCCCCATTCTGCTTTAATTTCCTTTTTAAGGGTTTTAAAGTTTTCATCAAAAAGGTCTTTTACATTCTTAGTTAAGGTAATTCCTAGGTACTTTATTTTCTTTGAGGCTATTGCAAAAGGAGTTGCTTTCCTGATTGTTGCCTCATTCCTCTCACTGTTGGCATAGAGGAAGGCAGTTGATTTTTGAGGGTTAATTTTATAGCCTGCTACCTTTCCAAAGTTTTGAATCAGCTCAAGTAGCTTGGGAGTGGAGTCTATAGGATTCTTTAAATACAGGATCATGTCATCTGCAAAGAGGGAAAGTTTTACTTCCTCTTTCCCTATTTGGATCCCCTTTATGCTTGCTTCTTGACTCTATTACAGAGCTATAATTATCAAAACACAAGAACAGGCCTGAAGACCAATGGAATAGAACTGAAGACCCAGATATTAAACCACAGACCTATGGCCACCTAATTTTTGACAAGGGAGCCAAAAAAATAGAATGGAAGAAAGATAGCCTCCTCAACAAGTAGTGCTGGCAGAACTGGTTAAGCACATGCAGAAAACTAAAGTTGGATCCTTCTTTGTCACCCTGCACTAGAATTAACTCCAAATGGATCAAAGACCTCGAGGTAAAAGCTGACACTCTGAAAACTTTACAAGAAGGAATAGGAGATACACTAGACCTCCTTGGCACAGGTCGAAACTTTCTTAATAAGGACCAAGAATCACAACAAATCAGAGAAAGGCTGGATAAGTGGGACTGCATTAAACTGCAGAGCTTTTGTATGGCAAAGGACATAGCTAGTAAACTAATTAGGAAGCCTACAGAGTGGGAGAATATCTTCACCAACCAAACAACAGACAAAGGCCTCATATCTAAAATATATCAACAGCTCAAAAAATTGAATCAATCCAAAACTAATCTCCCAAGTAACAACCATCCCATTAAAAGATGAGCCAAAGACTTAAAGAGAGTCTTCTCTGAAGAAGAAACAAAAATGGCCTATAGACACATGAAGAAATGCTCAACATCTCTGGTCATAAAAGAAATGCAAATCAAAACAACTCTTAAGATTCCACCTCGCTCCAGTTAGAATGGCCAGGATCAAGAAAACTAATAACAACAGATGCTGGAGGGGATGTGGCCAGGAGGGATCACTACTACACTGTTGGTGGGAGTGCAAACTCCTTCAACCACTATGGAAAGCAGTATGGCAGTTCCTCAAAAGACTAAACATAGAGCTCCCCTATGACCCAGCAATTCCACTACTTGGCATTTACCCAATCATCCAGAAACAAAGACATACTAAATCCACCAGCACAACAATGTTCATTGCAGCACTATTTACCATAGCAAAAATATGGAACCAACCTAGATGTCCCTCAGTTGATGAGTGGATCAACAAGATATGGTATTTGTACACAATGAAATTCTATGCTGCTGTCAGAAAGAATGACATTGCCCCATTTGTTAGGAAATGGAAAGACTTAGAAAAGATCATATTAAGTGAAGTAAGCCAGACTCAAAGGGACTTAGGCTCAGTAGTTTCCCTCATTTATCATAATCAGTAGAAACCTTGGGCTCTACTAGCAGAGACTTGCAATAGAGCAAAATCTTGATACAAAAGGCCATATAGTAGGACGCTAAATGAAAGGATCTCTAGGATATAGAAACATAAGCCATATAATGAATGATTGTTATTCTTAAGGTACTATGTTATCTCTCATCTCTTTTGCTGTCCCTTGGTTATCTCATATTGTTACAGTATCTCACTTTGTTACCTGGTATATCAGATATATTTGTATTTGGTTATTTGAAATTGGATAGGGAAGGGGGGAAAATAAGATGAGGGGTGGGGGTGGTGGGGAGGGAAATGGGGACCAAGGCATGTGAAAGGGTATCAATGTATGGGAATTAATGCACCATCTATCTGGCAAATATCATGTAACCCTTCTATTACAATAAAAAATGTATGAAAGAAAATTAAAAAAAGGAAAAAACCCAAAAACAAACAAACAAAAAAACTAAGTATTAAATGTAAATACCATATGTGACTAGTGAATAAAGATACTGTAGGCCTCGATTTAAAATAGTCTCTTACTATTCATCAGGAAATATGAGTAGCAGTGTTCAAAGGAGGGAACCTTATAAGTGACCAATTAGAGGTAGTCAGGATAAACAAGGAACCAAAGCCACCATGAATACAGGGACTATGGTGTGCTACACATTTGTCACTGTTTACTTTTCAGTTTTCTCTTTCTGAATGACAGTTTTTTTTCCTATTGCATTCATCTTTCTTTTTCTTATTGTATTTTGTTGTCAGACTAATGTATGGAGGAGTTCCAGTTACATTTGTCAGATAGTGGGTATATTACTTCTCGAACATTGATACCCTACACATTCCTTTTATTTTTGTCTTCATTATTGTGTATTGTGTCTGTTGGGAACAATTTATCTTTCAGTGTATGGGTCAGTCATTCACAGTGATCCACATTGTACATTCAGTGATGGAAAGATTTGTTAACCTGGATTTGGAGATAGATATTGTAACTTGTGTGACATTGGGGTTGTTTCTTTTAGGAAGAAGGCAAATGTGTTCAATGTAAAAAAATATGCATGTAAAGTAATGTTGATTAGATTTTAAGAAGAGACTGTTACAGACCCTGCTCTGTGGTGCCCCCAATAGACATTCTCATTTTCCTTTTTTCTTGCAATCCTTATTGAAGAGACTTGAAAAAGAGAAAACTGACTTGGCTCTCCCTGGCACCTGTGAACAGGTGTGAAGTACAGATCTAACACGTGAGATAGAAAGAAGGAAGGCTAAGGTCATGATACAAAAAAACCCAATGTAACTGAAAATACCTTTTCATAGAAAATGAAGTCTTGACTTAATATGCCATTTGTGAAGATGAAGGAGAAGTGAAGAATATTGAAGTAATTAATTATGACATAATTTAGTCACTGATCTAAGGCCATCTGAAATCTTTTTCTATTGTCAGAAAAATATTCCCTTCCCAAATTGTTTTTTTCATTATTAGGAATTTTTAATTTCTTAAAAAAATTAGAACTCCAATGTGTATATATATATCATACCTTTTATGTTTTAGTAAAGAATTTATTAACATTGATTTTTACAACGTATTTCAAATGACATATTTAACAAACAAGTATTCAAGAAGGGAATCTCTATACACTATCACTGGCACTTAAATTTTAGAACATAATTAAAATTAGGCTGAGAGTTTGTGTGTCATAGATACATATTAATCTATGTATTAAAACATTATGTCTATAGAGTCACAAATTTTTATGTCTATGTAGTTGTGTTTATATTCCAATACCATGTCCATAGCATTGAGTACGTGAATAATGAGGCCTTGCTCTTGTACTGTTTGGCTCTAATAGCCACATATTAAGGCTACCATGTACCTGTTGTTCCTTTGGTCTTGACCTGTCTCACTTAGCATGATTCACTCTAGATTCATCCACTTCCCTGGGAGTGCCATTATTTTATCTTTTCTGTTGGCTATGTAGAATTCCATTGTGTATATATCTATATCTATATCTATATCTATATCTATATCTGTATCACATTTTTTGTATCCATTCATTTGCAGTAGAGCATCTGGATTGTTTCCATTGCCTGGCTGTTGTGAATAGTGCAGAGATGAAATAGCTGAGCAGGTGTCCTTATCATATCTTGGGTTATGATGTTCAGGATAGATGCCCAGAAGTGGTATGGCAGGATCATAGGGAAGGTCAATTTTCAGTTCTTTAAGAAACCTCCACACTGCTTTCCAGAGTGGCTGAACTAGTTTACATTCCCACCAGCAGTGCAGTAGGGTTCCTTTTTCTCCACAACCCTGCCAGCATCTGTCATTGTCTGAGTTCAAAATCTTGGCCATTCTTGTTGGAGTAAGGTGGTATCTTAAGCTTGCTTTTATTTGCATTTCCTTTATGACCATGGATGATGAGCATTTTCTCATATGCTTTTCTGCCGTTTTAATCTCTTCTTTTGATAAGTCTCTCTTTAGTTCCCTTGCCCATTTAGTGAATGGTTTGTTGGGTTTGGCGGGGGGATTAGTTTCTTGAGTTCCTTGTATATTGGATATTAAGTATTTGTCTGATTATTATTGGTAAATATCTTTTCCTAGTTGGTTGGCTGTCTCACTACTTTAGTGGCTATGCTTTTAACTGTGCAGAAACTTTATTTGACAAAGGAGCCAAAGATATACAGAGGATAACTGACTGTTCCACTTATTAAAGAATCATTATGAGCTAAGAGCTTTTTAATTCGTAATGAACCTTTGTGTGTGTGTGTGTGTGGGGGGGGGTTATCAGAGCTTGAATTCAAGGTCTTGAACTCTTGCTCAGTTTGTTCACTTTTTAAAAAATTGTATTTTATTGTTGGGGTGATGTATAGAGGGGTTACAGTTATATTCATCAGGTAATGGGTACCTTACTTCTTGAACATTGATATCCCTTCCCATATTTTTCTCCCATTTTCCTTCCCCCACCTCCTCCTAGTCATCTTGTTTTTCCCCTTCTCTTCCCTATTTCAAATAAACAAAGAAACATATGTTCAATGTACAAGGTACCAAAGTCAGATACAGTAACAACATGAGATATACCATAAGGAGAAAAGCAAGAGAAAAGAAATAACTTCACATAGTACATTAAGAACAATAATCACAAAGATAAACCGTCCCATTTCCCATTTATAAGAAAATGGAAAGACTTTGAAAAAAATCACAATAAATGAAGTAAGCCAGACCAAAGAAACATAGACTCCATGGTTTCCCTTATTAATTAGCATACATTTAGGATTCTCCTAGTAGAGGATCACAATAGCTCAACTGCTATGTACATATGAGATGAGGCTAAGCAAAATGAACTCCAGAACACTTTTTAATGTGTCATATCAAGCTTTTTTTATGATAACTTTCATGGAACAGTGAACTGTGGAAGAAAGTCTAACAGAAGTTGAAGCTGGCTGAAACTTTATGAAAAGGTTAGAAATTCAAACTCAGCTCTCACAATTCCTGAAGCTCTATCACTTTGCTGTCTGTGTGTTTTGGAGCCACTTGTTTTACTACCATAAGCCTTACTTTATTTTTTCTAAAATGGAGGTAATAAGAGTATAGTAGAAAGAATGGTTAACTCATAGGGTTGTATTTGATTATTATTTCCTACTTTAGGACTGCGAAGATGTTCTTTCCCAAATGTCTCATCCTGTTAATGTAAATGTACCCAACTTAAATTTTCACACTAACACTTACTATAATACAAAATAATAGATTTAAATAAAATATATTTCATTTAAAAATAAATATGTATATTGCACTTCGATTATATTCATTTTTACATTTTAGTTTCTTATTCTCTACCCCTTCCACTCACCCTTTTTCTCTCATCAAATAATCTTGCATTTAGCTATTTTTTTCATGTCCCTCCCTCCGTCATTCCCTCTTCCTTCATTCCCTCCATCTCTCATTCCCTCCCTTTCTCTTCTTCTCCCCCTCTCTGTCCCTTTTTCCTTTCCTTTAAAAATATAGCTTGTATAAATGAGGAAAATGTAATATTTATCATTCGGAGTCTGCCTTATTTCTCTTAACATGATTATTTCTGGTTCCATTTTTCTGGAAAATGACATGATTTTTTAAAAATTGTTTTTCCAATTCTAGGATTTGAACTCAGGAATCTCCCACATGCTTATTTGGTGCTCTACTCTATTACCTGGGTCATTCCTCTAGCACATCATTTTGATGACTGTTTTGGAAATGGACTTCTTGGCAGACGTTTCTTGGCAGATTTTTTTTTTTTGCCAAGATTGGCTTTGAACCATAATCCTCCAGACTCAGCTTTCTGAGTAGCTAAAATTAGACGTGTGAGCCACCAGCAGCCAGTATGTATATGTACCACATTTCCTTTGTTAATCCATTGATGGGCACCTCAGCTGATTCTCTCACTTGGTTAGTGTGAATAGTGCCAATACACAGACATCTTTATTGTAGGCAAATTTCTATTCTGTCAGGTTTATATCTAATTGGTATAGCTGGACTATATGGTGCTTTTAATTTTACTGTTTTTGAGGAAAATCAATACCAATTTCATTAGTGGCTAGGCTAGTTTACTAATTTTCTAGCAGTGTAAGGGGTCCTTTCATTGATCATCCTCACTAATATTTGCTGTTTTATTATCTGGATGTTAGCTATTATGACTGATGTGATGTGGAATCTCAATATAGTTTTGATTTAAATTTTCCAGTGGTTAAATATGCTGAGCATTATTCATTTTTCTTTTTTTGTCAGTCATGGGTCTGGGACTGGGCGCTGTCCCTTAGCTCTTCAGCTCAAGGCTGGCGCTCTATTACCTTGAGCCACAGAGATACTTCCAGTTTTCTGGTGTTTAACTGATGATAAGTGTCTCATGGATTGTCATGCCTCCTAAGTAGTTATGATTACAGGTGTGAGCCACTGGCACCTGGTACATTTTTCATTTTTATTGGTCATTTGTAGTTTTTACTGAAATTTGTTTAGTTCATTTATTGATTGGGTTTTTTATTCTTTGGTGTTTACTTCTTTGATTTACTCATAATTTCCTGTTGAATGAGTAGCTGGCAGATTTTCCCCTCTTCTGTGTTTCTTCACTGTGTTTGAATACTCGATGCTGGGCAATCTTACTGGAGTGAGATAGAATCTCTATATTGTTTTGATTTGCATTTCCTATGGCCAGGAATGTTGAACATTTCCTCATATGTTAATTGCCTTTATTACTTCTTCTGAGAAGTTCTTAGCTCCTTTCCAATTTATTTGGTTGGGTTATTAATTTTTAGATTCTTGAACTGATTGTCTATTTTGGACATTAGCCCCTTGTCAGCTGTATAGCTGGTAAAGACCTCTCAGTCAGTTGGTTGTTTTTTTAGTTTAGTAACCCTGTCCTTTGTTGTGCACCCATTTTCTTTATCCATTCATCTATCGAGGGATATCTAGGCTAATTAGGTGTTTTGGCTATTATGAATATTAAATAAGCATGAGTTTAGGCATCTCTTTACCTTTCTCATTTCAGTTCCTTTGAATGTTTACTCAGGTAATGAGGTTGCTACATTACATGGTAGGTCTATTTTTAACTTTTTGAGGAACTAATTTTTTCCTTTGAAAATGGCGCTATTTTACCTTCAATGGATTCTCTTTTCTTCCTACTCTCCCAACACTTTGAGAGAAGATTTTATATTATCTAAACATCTAAAAATTGTGTCAGGCATAAAAAAGCAACTTAGCTAACATTTGTTAGACTAGTCCTTTTAAGTTTTTCTGTTTATATCAGTATCCTAACTTTGAGTCCAGCATTTGATCTTAAAACTTACAAAATAAAAGTGAATAGTCAATTATGTATGCTCCAGGCCTCATTGTGTATTTCAAAGGATTTCTTTTCCTTAGTCTGAAGGACTAGTGGTTTTCAGAAACAAATCATATTTGTTTGCTAGTGTTCACTGGGTCAGAGTCCTTTTTTTTTTTAAAAGAAATCATAGACTTAGGTATTTAAGAAGTATTGTTATGAAGCTAGAAGTGAAGCTGTGGCTCAAGCTTTGAATACAAAGGCTCAGAGACAGTGCCCAGGCCATGATTTCAAGTCCAAGGACCAGCAACCAAAAGAACCTCCAAAATAAGAACTACTGTTATGTATCTGGAGGTGTGTGTCCCTTTTGGAGAATGTTTTTTAAAATTATATTGGATGATGAAACTAGCTGGAAATATGCACAGACAAAAAAGTATGCTCTGATTGGAGCCAATAGTGGAAATTAAGGTCCAGTGTTTTGTTGTAATAAACTCTTTGGGTCCAAACTATGCCCACTAGCATGTAAAATCTGAGAAAGCCATAGCTCTGCATTAGGTAGAGACAATTAGAATGATTGACCTGGGTTTTTAGTTCATGGTAGTAATTCCTTAGGTACTTGTATCTTTAAGGAAGGACATGCTGGCTTACCTTTTTGCCTTCCTTCCTTTTTCCTTCCCTCCCTCTGTTGATCCTTCTTTTCTTCATTCCTAATTTTTTTTTTTTTGGTTTTGCTATGGAGATCTTGAACTTCCCTCAGCCTTCAGAGTGCTGAGATTACAGTTGTGTGCCACCACATCTAATTTCTGGTTTTTCTATTCTTAATGTTCTTACTCACAATAGCTGTTGTAATTGTTAATAGTAGAGTGCTTATGTTTATATTTATACACACATACTATTGATGCACCTATGTGCCAGCTGATAAATCTCAGCAGTTGAGAAAATCAGAGAGACAATTTTGAAAGTAAAATTTTTATGCTATGTAGTGAAAATATATGTCCCAAACTCTATGCAGCAGCAGTTATTTATGGAAATATAAGCATATGTTATATCAATAAAAATAATTTAGAAAGTATTAACTATTCTGAATAGGGATTTAAAAATTAGACACAGATTTTTCTCTTCAAGGAGCTCAATTACCTTCATTTTATACATAGAAAACAGAACCTCCAATAGATTCGAGAATTTGCTCAAAGTCCCACAGCTATTAGATTTGGGACTTCCCTAATGTTTATCTTTGGATTGACCTGATGAGAATTTAAAGAGCTTTTGAAAATTATCTTCTTCTCAGTCCAAACTGAACTGACTAAATCAGAATATCTTAAGGTCGTGCTGGTGAATCTTGCCTTTTATGGTTATTAAATTATAGCCAGGTTGAGTTGAGATAATACTGTTTTCTTTTTTCTATTTCTTTTTTACCAGTTCTGGGACTTGTACTCAGGGCCTGGGCACTGTCCTTGGACTTCCTCAAGGCTAGTTCTCTACCATTTGAGCCACAGTGCACTTCTGGCTTTTTTTGTGTATGTGGTACTGAGGAATCAAACCCAGGGCTTTGTGCATGCTAAGCAAGCACTCTACCACTAGACCATGCTCCCAGCCCTCCACTGTTTTCTTTAAGTAAGGATCATTCAATACTGAATTCTAAGCTTTGCCATTTTTCACAGTGTGACACTAAGAAGTCAACGTGTCATGAAACCTAAAATTCAGCAGATAGAATATGTATGAAGAATAAAATTATGTGAGGTAATCAAAGGCTTAAGCCTTTAAGCCTTGATTCATAAATATGAACCCTGTGATTTATAAATATGAGCCTAGATTTATGTATCTGTTTTTGTGCCTTTATTTAGAATGGTTAGGAAATGATTAGGTGAATGTTGTTTTATGTTAATATAGAAAGTTAACATTCCGTTAGTGTTTAAGAATGTGTAACTTTTCTTATGTTGTCAATCAGAAGTCATCACTCAAATTGTGGGGCAGTTAAGATGAGATGGGGGAAGAATATACATTGCTAACATGCCAACTTGGAGCTCAAAATATATTTTCCTAAGAAACATCCTTAAAAGTGGCAATTAAATAGAATACTCATGGTTATTATTTGTATAGGCAATAGGAGAGATGCCTGTGGCTTCTTAGAAGCAGCTGGTGGGGAATGAGAAGGAATACCTCAGCAGGCAAAGCCTAGCTTCCATGGGTTATTTAGTCCATAGACCCCATTCAGAAAACATTGCATACTCTAGCTCAATATAAGATGATTATGTATTGAAGAATTTGACTACTGTGGGAGTGGAAGAGGGATTGTACATTGTAACAAGTAGATGAGACTGTAGCTTAGACATTATCTTGGAACTGTGTTAATTTCAAGCCTTTTTTAAAATTTTCTTGTTAGTGCTGGGTTTTGAACTCTGGTCATCAAGCCTGCTAGGTCGGCACTCTTGAAACAAACTCTCAGGTGCGCTCTCTCCCTCCCCCCTCATTATTTCTTAGAGTCTTGCTTTTTTCCTGGAGTCAGCCTCCAATAACATTCCTCTACCTATGCCTCCTACATAACTGAGATTATAGATGTACTTCGTTTATGCCCAGTTTTGAACCTTTAATCTCCCTCCTCATTTTTGTTAGCATTAAATAGTTTCCCAATGATCTTCATTTTGACACATTTGTATTTGCGTAGTGTTTCTTGATCAGACTCACCTTCTTATCATTCTCCCTCATTGCCCCTTCCAAACCATTCTCAATAAGCTTGCCCTCATGCATGTTCATAAGCGAGCCTCTACTTTTTTTAACCTCATTTATTTTGAGATGACACCTAAAAGTTTCATCTTATTTACAAATTGCAAAGGGAACTAATATTGTATATTATCAATATTGATATTTTACTAGTGTGTGTGTGTATTTGTGTGTGTGTGTGTGTGTGTGTGTGTGGTGCTGGTAGTGAGATTTGAACTTAGATTCCTATATTCTTCTCGCTCATTGCTCTTTTCCTGCTTAAAGCCAGTATTCTACTACCACTTGAACCATATCTCATATCCCAATAGTAAGACTCCTACATCCTTTAAAAATTTTTCTTAATACAATCTAGATAGTTTAGTTTGAAAACTTTAATGAGTGTAAAAAAGCTTTTTGGGCCACTGAAAAATTTCTTTACCTGTTTTGCTTTGAATTTTGATGTCCATTCCAATTCCTGTACAGAATTTTTGGCTGGTTTGCCAGTCCTGGGACTTGGACTTTGGGCCTGGGTGCTGTTCCTGAACTTCTTTTGCTCAAGGTCTACACTCCACTTGAGCTACAATTCTGGCTCCCCCCTCCACCCCCAGTAAATTAGAGATGAGTGTCTAAGACTTTCCTGCCTGGACTGGTTTGGAACTGTTCTCCTCAGATCTCAGCCTGTTGAGTAGCTAGGATTACATATGTAAGCCATCAGTGCCTGGCTGAACGTATCTTTTTTTTTTTTTTCTTTCATGTCTTGGGGCTGGAACTCAGAGCCTGGGCACTGCCCTTGGGCTTTCTCAAAGCTAGCACTCTACCACTTGAGCCATAGCACCACTTCTGGCTTTTTCTGTGTATGTGGTGCAGATTTGAACCTAGGCAAGCACTCTACCACTACGCCATGCTCCCAGCCCCTGAATATATCTTTTTAAGACCACTATTTTGTTATCTGTTTTTTCTAAAATATGAATACTATTGAAATGAAACATTAGGAAATTTTGGTGGCTACAAGGTTTATAGTTTTGAAGAGATTCTATTGGATTCAGTTTAATTATGGTAATCAGAAGTACACAAATACACAATTTACTAAAATCAGAAGTAGACATTTTGATGAACAGTTATTAAAAATGAATGAATCTTTTACAAGAAACAGTTCTCAAGAATGATTAATTTTGATTTTCTTTCAAAGTTGTTCATAGATCTGTGGACTAATATTATTCATTTCTGACTGATAGAATTTTGTGCCAATTCTATGTCTTTTATTTTCTTAGATGTAATTATGAAAGAAATTTGTTCACAGTAATGCTTAGATGTGAATAAAGAGTTTAGTTATAAGAATTCACTCAATTATTTGAGTGTTCAAATTATGTGAGAAAAATGTAGAAATCTGTTATAAAAATTATTTTTGATTGTATATTTTGGGTTTTTCTAGAATTTGTTTAGAAGCACAGAATAGCACACATTAGGCTGTACAACTTATTACCCTTTTAGTGAGTCACCTTGTCAGTTTCTGGGAAGTATACCAAAAAAAGAATTACCAAGAATTGTCAAATGACTACTCTTAGTACTCTTGAACTTGGAGACACAGATGCTCAAAGATAGATGAGATTTAAGCCAGTATACTAAAATGACATGGAAATTGTTATTTTTAGTACTTTGCCCAATTACCATTTATATTAATAAAATGATTTTGCATTTTCACATTTTAAGATTGTATGTTTGAAAACATGGAACAAATTAGATAAAGAAAAAAAAATAATTTCTGTTGTCAAACCAGTCAAATGAAACTTGGTCAGTAAACCACTACCTTACTTTTCAAGTTAGTTAAGTTTTCATATGCATCCTTTGATAAACCTTTGATAATATTTTGGTTTGTTAGTTGATGTGCTTTTTTGTTTGTTTTTTAGAAAGGGTGTCACCATGTAATCAACTGGCATTAAGCTCACAGTTCTCCTATCTCAGATTCTTGAGTGCTGGGATGATAGGCTTGTGCCACCATGCTTGGCTTAATGTGATTTCTTACTGTGACAAAAACTATGTGTGAGTGGGATCTATTTACTTATGTTGTACTTGAAAAAAATTAATTCCATTTATTAATATTAGTAATTCCTATTTTAAGATTACATCTGATATTCCAATCAGGATGCAAAGGTTTTTTTTTTTTTTTTTGCCAGTCCTGGGCTTGAGCTCAGGGCTTGAGCACTGTCCTTGGACTTTCTCGAGGCTAGAGCTTTACCACTTGAGCCTCAGCACCGCTTCTGGCTTTTTGCTATATATGTGGGGTACTGAGGAATCGAACCTGGGTCTTCGTGCATGCTAGGCAAGCACTCTATCACTAGGCCAAACTCCCAGCCCCATGGATGCAAGGTTTTGAGAAGAGTTTACGAATGTTTTAAACTTACAGTTATTATCCATAAAGTTATTTCCTGAGATTACTCACTCTATCCATAGAGATCTTTATATAAAATTTGCTAGCTAAAGCCAAAACAACATAAGTATGATTATTCAGAGTTTTGAAATCCCTTCACTGTCAATTCCTGGGCACCATTTGTTGCTCGTATTTTCATTAGCTATCTTCTCATTATGATTGGACATGAGTAGTGACATCTACAGATAATGAGTCTATGGTACTGTCTCTCTAACAGTTCTTGTCACAATCAGAATGAATCCACTAGCAATTTCGTGAATTCTATTAAGTAGGGTGCTATTGTTGTGAGAGTTTAATGAAATTGTACTAATGAGTTACCTCCCAAAAAGTAGCCTTGTTACTTTTGTAGCATAATATTTAGTTAGCATTTCACCATCATTGCTTCTAGATTCACATTCATTGTGGTAAAGTGTCATCTTTACCATCTGTTAGCCTTTGTAGAGTTATATCTGATTCTCTTCTTTTTGTAAGGTTTCCTCTTTCAATATTTCCACACTCTTATCTCCATTTTTAATGAAGTCTTCAAGGTGAATATATTTTCTATTTTAAGGAAAATTTAACTTACATCATCTATTTTGAAATTATGATTTTTACTCTAATAGTCCTGGAATGACTTATAATATATAACTTATGTATTGTAAGGTGTAAGTTCTAAATCCTAGAAAAAAAGACTATTGACTAATAATACAATTTTATTTCCTCTATTGAATCATGAATATGCCATAGCAAGTAAATATTCTAATTAATTTTCATTACATTGTATAATAAAGAATAGTCATATTATTATTTAAATTGAGTCTAATTTTAGAATGTTATTATATTTTGAATGGAAGTTGGACTTTTAGAGGATAAAAGTGGATTAATGTAGCAATAAGCAGTGAATCCAGTTGAGCCAGTTTGAACTACAGTACTACAGCACAGACTAGTGGGACAATTGGGTAACTGCATCAGTGTTCACTTTCCTTCATTTTAAGAGGAACCCACAACTAATTCCACTACTTGGCATTTACCCAACCATCCAGAAACAAGGGCATACTAAATCCACTAGCACAACAATGTTCATTGCAGCACTATTCACCATAGCAAAGATATGGAACCAACCTAGATGTCCCTCAGTTGATGAGTGGATCAACAAGATGTATTTGTACACAATGGAATTCTATGCTGCTGTCAGAAAGAATGACATCGCCCCATTTGTTAGGAAATGGAAAGACTTAGAAAAAATCATATTAAGTGAAGTAAGCCAGACTCAAAGGAACTTAGGCTCAATGGTTTCCCTCATTCGTCATAATCAGTAGAAACCTTGGGCTCTACTAGCAGAGATCTGCAATAGAGCAAAATCTTGATACATAAGGCCATATAGTATGAAGCTAATTGAAAGGACCTCCAGGATATTGAAACAAAAGCCATATAACGAATGATTGTTGTCCTTAATGTACTATGTTGTCTCTCATCTCCTTTGCTGTCCCTTGGTTATCTCATATTGTTATAGTATCTCACTTTGTTATCTGATATATTGAATTTATTTGTATTTGGTTATTTGAAATTTGATAGGGAAGGGGGGGAAAACCAAGACGGGTGGGGGGTGTGGGGGGGGAGGGAAATGGGTACCAAGACATGTGAAAGGGTATCAATGTACGTGAATTAATGCACCTTCTATCTGGCAAATATCATGTAACCCTTTTACTAATTACAATAAAAAAAGCAAAAAAATAAATATAAATAAAAAAAACACAAAAAACCCTTACGTAGCTGTACCATATAGCAAAGCAACTTATGAATACAATATATCTTGCTCAGTGTCACCTCATTCAACCTTCTCATCCATCCTTTCCCTACTTCCCCTTTCCCTCACTCTTCTTAACTTGGAGGATTTACATTGCATTCTTGTTTGCATTTCCCCATCTCGTATTCATTAGTCTACCCCTTCTCCTTAGCCCCACTCTACCCCCTTTGAGTACCTACTTCCTAGTGTTTTATTTTGCTAAACTTTGATTTTGACTTTGTAAGCAATTATACTATTTGAGATTTCCCTTAAAGGTATTGTATTTTAGTTAATACATTTGTATACATATGTATCCCACACAACATAGTTATTTATGAGTTTGTCAGCTAAATCTATCTTCAATAAAAAGGGAAAAACATAGATCCTTTGTCTCTCTGGGCCTGATTTACTTCATGTAACATACTTTTCTTGTAAGTCTTCCATTTGTTTTCACATGGTACAATATCATTCTTTCTAATGGGTGAATCAAATTCTAATGTGTATGTATGCCCCATTTTCTTGATTCATTCATCCATTGAAGGGTATCTGGGATGATTTCATACATTGACTAAGGTGAATGGTGCTGTAATAAACATTGTTGTGCTGGTAGCTTTATTATATCTTCATTTGTAATCCTTTGGGAAAATGCCCATGAGTAGAATTGCTGGACATTGGATAGTTTTATGTGTATTTTTTTGAGCAACCTTCATACTGCTTTAAAGAGTAATTGAACAAATTTACATTTCCGTCAACAATGGCTAACTGTTCCTTAACAATTTTGTCCAGGCTAGTTCTCTACTTCTTTACTTTTGGATTTTTGGTTAATCAGAGGTAAGATTCTCATGACTTTCCTGCCCCAGTTGGCTTTGAAGCTTGATTCTCAGAGCTTAGTCTCCTGAGTAGATAGGATTATAGACATGAGTCACAAGCAACCAACTAGATTATTTTCTCAATAAGCTAGCTTCTTTTGGGAATTAAAGTAATAGGTGGTTTAAAGGAAGATATGATATAGATAAAGTGGGAAGACTGAAGTATATTACTTCAAGTTTAAGAGTGTTTGAAGAAAAGTATTACATATATAGACTGAATATAAGGAAAATCCTGCCACTTATTTTGTATAGTAAAAGCAAACAAAAATGACTGAAGTAAGTCTAATAGATGATCAAAGATAGGCTCTGAACTCTCCCTTCTAGGATGCAATCCTAGAGGAGGATGTAGATTGATTAAATTGAAGAATAACCATTTCTTACCTTAATATCTTGACGTTTTTTTGGATAGGATTCATCTTTCAGGATGTCCTTGTACCTTTGTACCCATAGGTAGGTACTTCAGAGTGAACTCAGCAGTTCACCATGGTTAAGAAAGACAAAAAAAAAAAGATCAGAATTTACTTTTTTGAACTATCCTTAGTTCTGCTCTCGCACATAGGATGTAAAGATAACTACATGTGTTGGCAGTGATCTCTTTCTTCCCAAAGACAGCACAGTGAAATGTGATGTAACTTTGTTGAAGATGCTAAGGAACACATGACTTGGGTACAGGTTGGATAGCTGATTATTCAGAGACTAAGAAGAATCAGCAGTGCCTGTAGGAGTTGACATGAGGGCAATTTAATAGAGAACCTCCATTTTCTTTCTTTTCTTTTATCTTTCTTTTTTTTTCTTTTTGGTTGGTCTTGGATCTTGAACTCTGGGCCTGGGTGTTGTCCCTGAGCTCTTCAGCTCAAGGCTACCATCCTACCCCTTGAGCCATGGTGCCACTCCGGTTTTCTAGTGGTTAATTGGAGATAAGAGTCTCACATTCTTTAGTGCCATGGCTGGCACTCAATCCTCAGATCTCACCCTCCTGAGTAGCTAGGATTACCACCTAGGAGCCACCGTGCCCAGCTTTCTTTTGAGAATAGCAGAACAAGAAATACTACAATCAGAAGTAAGGAATTTATCCAAAGGAGCTACTTGTTAGACTGAAACTAAGTTGAGTGACTAAGGAAAAATGTGGCATAATGACAAGGAGCTATGTCAGAAACATAGATGGACATGTTTTTGTTTTTCTACAACGTAAGAATTTATTAAATTGTAACTGTAAATTCACAAGCTACAATAGTGATTGTCTACTGGCTTTACTTGTGACTACTGAAAAACACAGATTCCTTTATTCTAATCTTAATTACCAACATTAACTCTTAGATCACACATTATATTTTATGCAATTGTACATATGCCACCCATGTGTGTTACATATATATGTGTGTGTTATAGAATGGCCAGGAAAGGGTTGAAAAGCTACAGAGTGCAGATTGGGCCATCCTGAAGGCAAAGATGCAAGGAAAGTCTCTGTAGAGAACCATATAAGTAGTTTTAAAATGATCATATATGAATCTGAGGTGGTAGGCAGTTTTGAGTGCCAATTTGAAGTGGGCCATCTGACACTGACAAGAACTACACTTGAGCTGGAGCCTAGGGACAGAGATAAGAGTCTTTTACTGTGGGCAGTTTCCTTGGGTAAGTTTTGTAGCAAGTGACTAAGAGATGGCTCAGAATGCTTGTCAATGTGCCAGTCTTGGGATGCCCCTTCTCTTGGTAGTATTGGCGATTGAACTCAGGGCTTTTCACTTGCTAGACAAGTACTTTAGTATTTTTACAACATTTCTAAGCTCCTTTTATATTTCCAGATGAAGAGATTACATTTGTTATGATTGATAAGCTCATTTATCTATACATTCACAGATTCAATTCCTTGCTTTAAGGAGTACATTATTTATTAATTTGTGCATCATTGTGTGCTGGCAGATAGTAAGTGTTAGATGAAGTGATGCTGCATTGACAGTTACTTTCAAAATAGAGCAACTTAGAACCAAACTGTTGCTTTTAAAAGGTTAGGCATGGCTTGAAAACTGCTGTTACATACACCTGAAAGTACCTCAAAGCTAGCTCAGCAGCCTGGGCTTGTTCTCTTCATGTGCTGTCGAGGCAATAGAGAAATAAGCTCCATTTTCTTAGTGACCATTTTTTCAAAGTCAGCAGAGAGTTTGTAACTGCAAAACTTGGAAATGCCTGGGGTTTAAGCTTCATCTGTACTGCTTCTTCTTTCTGAGACATTAATGGAATTAACTAGTCTTTCCTGCAAGAACCTACAAATACGACTGTAGGCCAGAGATACTAGGCTTGCAATACATGGGAACCTACATGGGGATCTGAGGACAATCTTGCTACTTATCTCAGGGATATCAGGTGTGACAAATTTCTGATTTTTTATTTAGTATAAGGATTATATCTCCTAAATGTTTAAGTAGTTTATTTGAAAGTATAATTCTGTGGGACATGCAGAGGTACATCATTTTTCAATCCATTATGTCATGCTGGAAGAGAGGGTTGTAGGTTACTTATCTCAGTGCCCTTGATTGCCTCTAAGAAACAAGACACCGGATCTGATGATAGAAACATAGCTTGGTTGAGCCATTTTGGACTTGCAGGCCTCTTACAGGTCTCCTCTACTTCCTTGTTTTTTTTTTTTCCTCCAAACATGGCCAAGGCCAGAAGAGAAGAATTTATCAAGAGATCTATGATGTGAATGCATTCCTGTATAAACCATATATGTGTTGTTTCTTAGTGTACTTTAAAGCCAAAGCAAACTTTCTTTTTCTGAGCAATGTTTACCAGATTTTAGCATAGTTTTTACCATCTACTACTCATTTGAATCCATAATTGCTGAATTAATATTATTTTTTATCTGTAAATAAATGGAAATTTATAGTATACATCTAATTTTTGTGGTAAATTACAACTTCATTTATCTGCTGATACTGAACTATCCATTTGAATCCATAATTAGTGAATTAATATTAATAGTTTTTCATCTGTAAATGAAATGAAATTTGTAGTATAAATCTAATTTTTATGGTAAATTACAAATTAATTTATCTGCTGATACTGAATGTATTATTATATATAGTGTTTTGTTTTTTTTCCAGTCCTGGAGCTTGAACTCTGGGCCTGGGCGCTGTCCACCTCTTCAGCTCAAGGCTACCTTCCCACCCTTGAGCTTCAGCCCTATTTCCTATTTTCTAGTGATTAATTGGAGATAAGAGTCTCACATTCTTTAGTGCCTGGGCTGGCTTTGAACCTCGATCCTCAGATCTCAGCCTCCTGAATAGCTAGGATTACAGGTGTGAGCCACCACGCCTGGAGCATATAACATCTTTTCTCTTTCCCCTTCATGTAACTCTTATGCTTCTTTCTTTCTTTTTTTTTTTTTTAAAAGATGGGGTTCTAATTATGTTGTATTGGGGTTTTTAGTCCTCAGTACCTCCCTTACACCCCGACCAGGACAGGCCGAGAAAGGAGAGGGCTGACTGACTGCCCGCACCCAGCCCTCCCTCACGGGAGAACAATCAGACGTGTCAGGGAGACCAGTCAAGGCAGGAACTCGTTTATTGAGGAAGTACATTCAGCTAATTTAGGGTTCAGGAGCCTATCAGCACAAAGGTGGGCAGCGCAGGGGAGGTCCATGTGTTTACTCTCACTATAGGTCTCAGCAGAGAGTGATAAAACAATAACACATTCATACCCAATGGTAATCAAGTCTCAGCAGAAAGTGATTTACAATACCGATGATATAGCTCAAAATTAGGCATGGTGTTGATCCATGACAGCTCATTTCTTTGTGTGGTTATCTTACTCAGTGATGCAGATTCATGGGCCAGCCTGACTCTGCACTTGGCTTCCAACAATGTTGTCAAGGCTGGCCTGAATATTTTTTCTTCCTGCCCCAGCCTCTGAGAACTGGGATTATAGTTATGAACTAGCATATTTAGATCATGTTGATCATTTTTGTGGTTTTTAAACTATTCATTTACTTTATTGTTATAATACAAGTGATGTACAAAGAGATTACAATTACATGTGTCGGGTAATGAGTGCATTTCCTTTTGCACTGTGTGTCACTTCCCTCATTTTCTCCCAGTCTGTCTCTCCTATCTCCACCCATGACTTGTATAGTTCACTTCCATCAGAATTCAGTGAGCTCTACTGCTGTACTTTTTCACTCTTTTTTCCTCAAATTCTGTACCCTCTCTTCAACCCTTCTGATGATGTACAGTTGAATGCACTATACTCAGGATAAAGAAGACAGAATCATCAAAAACTAAAAAACTAAAAGAAAAAAAAACGGAGGTCTTTTGTTTGCATATCTTGGAATTTGTTTCAGTATGTTTTTTTTTTTTGCCTGTCCTGGGACTTGAACTCAGGGCCTGAGCACTGTTCTTGGGCTTTCTCAAGGCTAGAGCTCTACCACGTGAACATCACTTCCATCTTTTTCAATATATGTGATACTGAGGAATCAAACCCAGATCTTCATGCATGCTAGGCAAGCACTCTACCACTAGGCCATACTCCAGGACCAGTATGTATTTTTTATATAGATATGAAGAGGTACTTAGGCATTGTACCTTTGTGTTTCTCTCCTAAGAGTATCCTCTTTTCTCACTATGTGAATATCTAGAATACTGTGATTTTCATATCTCAATGTATTTTAAGTCTAATTTCTGCATATTAGTGAGAACATGCACCATTTGTCTCTCTAAGCTTGGCTTACTTAACATGATTTATTCTAGTTCCAACCATTTCCCTGCAAATGTCATTATTTTATTCTTTCTAATAGCTGTGTAAAATTTCATTGTGTATAGATACTGTACTGTTTGGATCCACTCATCTGTTGTGGGACATGCAGCTTGCTTTCATCTCTTGGACTAGCGCCTCAGTGCACATGGATCTGCAGGTGTCTTTAGTATATCCAGGCTCATGATGATGTTCAAGTTAGATGCTGAGGAGCAATATGTCTGGGTTGCAAGGATGGTTTATGTTTAGTTTATTGAGGAACCTCCAGACTCCAACTAGAGTAGTTATTTTTATGGTTTTTATTAATGCTTTTTTCAGCCTCACCAAAGAGGTTTGTAGAACTAGGCATTACTATTCAGTGACAAATGTGGTTCATTAAAACCTTATGTCATAATGTGAACAGTGATTTAAAAATCAGCATATTTAGGATTGAAAGGTAATATAATACCTTATATTTGAAATCCTGAATTGTCAAGATTTTTTATATATTTTTATTATAATTAATAGAAGGGTTACATTATATTCACCAGATAGAGGGTGCATTACTTCACATACATTGATACTCTTTCTCACATCTTGGTCCTCATTTCCCTCCACTACCCCGGCCCCTCATCTTGTTTTCCCCCCTTCCCTGTCCGATTTCAGATAACTAAATATGCATATATACAATATATCAGATAACAAGGTGAAATACTGTAACAATATGAAATAGCTAAGGGACAGCAAAAGAGATGAGAGATAACATTAAGGACAACAATCACTCATTATGTGGCTTTTGTTTCTACATCCTGGAGCTCCTTTCATTTAGCATCATACTATATGGCCTTATGTATCTAGGTTGTGCTAGTGGCTTTAGTATGTCCTTGTTTCTGGACGATTGGGTAAATAAGGCCTACATTTTTTTGATAAATACAGGGCCAGTTATATCACTAGGCTTGAACATATTCATGGATATTTATATGCATACTTATATCTAAGATATTTTAATCGCATTTGTCATGAAATATGAAGATACTAGGAGCTAGCCATTTAGAGGGGCCTAAATGATATAGTGAGAAAAAGGTCAATGAATGGGATAGCCTAGGAGTTTCAGAAAGATATTAACACACACTCTTGAATAGTATTCATCACAATCCTGCATAAATTATGCTTGGTGGGTGTTAACAGATGGGGAAAATAAAGTTAGTAATGCTTCCAACAGAAATGCCACTACATGTACCATGAATAGTTCCTACTAAGGTGAACTGTGGTAAGAATATTCATGTGCTCCTTTGGGCTTACTGAGCCCTCAGGAAATATTTGCAACCCATGCATGTATTGAGTTGAGAATCTTTGTCACAAAACAAACCTTGATTCTCAAACTCAAATATCAGAATCATTTGGAGAATTTGGCAGGGGAAACATCACGGATTTCTGTGCCCTTCACCCCAAGTTTTCAATTCAGTAGGAGATCTGGGGTACGGGGATCCAAGTGGGACTTATTTTAGAAATATTTGGCATAGTGTGTCACTTAAATATACATAATAATCTGTTTAAAACAAAGTTAAAATTTAAGTTTATTTTACAATTATTTTGTAGCTCTGTATCTAGTGTGTCTTTCACCTTAAAAGAGGCCTGGTGGGCTGGGAGTTTGGTCTAGTGGTAGAGTGCTTGCCTAGCATGCACGAAGAACCGGGTTCAATTCCTTGGTACCACATACATAGAAAAAAGCCAGAAGTGGTGCTGAGGCTCAAGTGGTAGAGCTCTAGCCTTGAGAAAGTCGAGGACAGTGCTCAGGCCCTGAGCTCAAGTCCAGGACTGGCAAAAAAAAAAAAAAAGAAGCCTGCAATATATGTCAGTCATAAGATGACATCAGAAGTGGTTATCACATATATGTATGTGATTCCAGGGGATCAGAAAGGGGAAAAGGGTAGTTTTCTGAGAGTTTTTGAGTTATATTTTGCAGCAGTGTAAATGTAATCAATTAAAGGATGCACTTAAAAATGGTTGATAGTAAATTTTATGATTTTTTAAAACCACATTAAAAAATCAAATGGATTACTACAAATTATGAAAAATTAATAGATTGTTTACTAAGATAATAATATTTTTAGCTTAATTTTATGCATTAGGAACTATGTAAATGAAATAAAAGTCCCTTCAAGCAGCATGTATTTTTGGTGATAAATGACCTTAATACTGACAACTGATTTAATAGAAGTCTGTTATATAGCAGACATTTTAATATAAAATGTTTCCAACTTTCAAAATCATTCAGAAAAATAAGTATTAGTATTTTAACACCACTTTCTTTCTTTCTTTCTTTCTTTCTTTCTTTCTTTCTTTCTCTCTCTCTCTCTCTTTCTCTCTCTCTCTTCCTTCCTTCCTTCCTTCCTTCCTTCCTTCCTTCCTTCCTTCCTTCCTTCCTTCCTTCCTTCCTTCCTTATTGTCTTTATTGTCGAGGCAATGTATAGAGGGGTTACAGTTATATTTTCCAGGTAGTGATACCACCCTCTTTCTAATTAGTATTTAAATTCTAACATGTAGCTTCAAAATTCATTTCTCTGTATACTTAATTGCACATGTAATTAAATAAATATAAAAATATAGATAAACAGTAATACAAATAAACTAGTAATTTGATTTTGTAGTATTTCTAGTCTCAGTAAGTATTGCTTATTTCATTATAATTATTTTGACAAAATTAAAGGATATAATTTGTAGTGGCAGTTACTTGCATTTTCATTTTAGTAGGATAACCATGTAATTTTTTTTTTGTTGATTTGAATTGCTGTTTCTCTTTTTGTCTGTTTCTAACTTTTGGAGAGAATAATTTCTTTTTCCTATGCTTTCTTTGGCAGGTTATGTGGGTATGTAATTTGTGCCGAAAACAACAAGAAATCCTCACTAAATCAGGAGCATGGTTTTATAATAGTGGATCTAATACACCACAGCAACCTGATCAAAAGATTCTTCGAGGACAGAGAAATGAGGAGGCACCGCAGGAGAAGAAAGCAAAACTACATGAACAGGCCCAGTTCCAGGGACCCTCAGGTGACTTCTCTGTACCTGCAGTGGAGAAAAGTCGATCTCATGGGCTCACAAGACAGAATTCTATTAAAAATGGGTCAGAAGTGAAGCACCAAGTTACCAGTGACATAGCTTCGGACAGGTAAACATTTTGTTTAATCTTTAGGTAAATTGCTTATTATTAATCTTCATTTTAAACAGAAGTAAATGCAATGGCATGTTTAGACAATAGTGAGTTGCCCAAATGTAATGTTAATGCTTGTATGTTTTTCATATACTGAATATGATATTTAGATTGAGCTATGCTAGGCTGTGTTTGATGTGGGAGTGTTGTCAAACATCTTTCCTGCTTAAAGGAATATAATTAAATGGGGGAACTGATTTTTAGAAATCATTTTCCTAAGCCAGGTGCCAGTGGCTCATGCCTATAAGTCTAGCTACTCAGGAGGCTGAGATCTGAGGACTGAAATTGAAAGCCAGCCTGGGCACCAAAGTCTGTGAGACTCTTATCTCCAATTACCACCAGAAACCAGAAGTGGCACTGTGACTTCAACCTAAGCTGAAGAGCTCAGGGACAGTGCCCAGGCTCAGAGTAAAGTCCCACAACAACAACAAAAAACAATAACAAGAAAAATCATAGTCCTAATGGAAATAGCGCTCATTGTAGTTCTTTCCTGTCCCACCTCTTGGGCAGTACTGGAAGCTTCATACTGCTACTTTTTTCTCTTCATGACTTAGAAACTGCCACTTGAGCCGTATGTCTTCTTTTAGCCGTTTTCCTTCCTTCCTGCCTGCCTGCCTGCCTGCCTTCCTTCCTTCCTTCTTTCCTTCCTTCCTTTTTTTTTTTTGCCAGTCCTGGGCTTGAGCTCAGGCCCTGAGCACTCTCCTTGGACTTTCTCAAAGCTAGAGCTCTACCACTTGAGCCTCAGCACCACTTCTGGCTTTTTTTCTATGTATGTGGTACTGAGGAATTGAACCCGGGTCTTTATGCATGCTAGGCAAGCACTCTACCACTAGGCCAAACTCCCAGCCCCTCTTCCTTCTTTCTAGACAAGCAGTCTTATGAATTTTTTGGCCTGGACTATCTTCAAATTTTGATCCTTAGATCTTAGCCTCCTGAGTAGCTAGGATTTATAGGTGAGAGCTACTAGCTCTCACTTCTGTTTTGAGTTGCATTTCTCAAATAGAGGCCATTTCTTCTTGCATTTAGTAACCATTCATATTCTTCTTGAGCTATGTATTAAATAAAAGTCTTTTTGTGCCTTAGGATTATTTTTGGAATGCTTTATATTCCTTTAACTTATATGCACTGCAAAAAATTTGTTTTGAAATTTCTTGAAATATATTTGATTAAACAGTTCAACTATCTTTTTTTTTTTTTTTTGGCCAGTCCTGGGCTTGAGCTCAGGGCCTGAGCACTGTCCTTGGACTTTCTCAATGCTAGAGCTCTACCACTTGAGCCTCAGCACCACTTCTGGCTTTTTTTTTTTCTATGCATGTGGTACCGAAGAATCGAACCTGGGTCTTCATGCATGCTAGGCAAGCACTTTAACCACTAGGCCAAACTCCCGGCTCAACTATCTTTTGATGAAGAAAAATTTTGTTTTGGTGATGTATAACTCACTATTGCACTTAGTGCTTTTTGTGTATTGTCAAAGGAATTATTACCTGCCCTAAGAATCTGAGAGGTGATGTATTCTGACTCATTCTCTAAAATTTATAGTTTAGGCATATTATCATTTCAAAACATATTCTGTATTTTCTCTTAAAATACTATTGTTTTTAGGCTGGGAGTTTGGCCTAGTGGTAGAGTGCTCGCCTAGCATGCACAAAGGCCCAGGTTCGATTCCTTGGTACCACATACATAGAAAAAAGCCAGAAGTGGTGCTGAGGCTCAAGTGGTAGAACACTAGCTTTGAGAAAGTCCAAGGACAGTGCTCAGACCCTGAGCTCAAACCCAGAACTGGTAAAAAAAAAATACTGTTGTTTTAGATTTTACATTTAGATCTATAGTCCATTATCCTATTTTAAAAAGTTTGGTAAAATGTTAAGCTTACTTTTTGGGGGGAACATTGAGATAATTACTGGTCTGTTTGTTAAAAATATTATTCTTTTCTTTTTTTTGTATTATTCTTTTCTTAATGAATTACTTTTGCTTTTTTGTCCAAAATGAGTTGTCAACATTTGAGTGAGTCCATATATACAGTCTTTCCATCTCATCCCATTCCATTGATGTGTCTTCATGTCAGTACCACATTGTTTCGATAACTACTGGCGTATACTATTATAACCAGATGTGTTGGGCCCCTGACTTGGTTGTTTTTTTAAAAATTGTTTCGATTATTCCAAACATTTCTGTTTGAAATTTTGAATTATATTGTAAGTATAGTTTACTGTTTTTCTACAAAGATATGACAGTGTTTTTTTCACATAGGAATATATTTGCTATTTCTGAACAAGAGAAATATACAAAATGAATTTATTGTAAGCGATAGATAGTTGGATCTTGTTTTTTAATCGGCTCAGGTAGGCTTCCTCTTTCTATCAGAGAATTTAATCTATTTAAATTTTAGGTAATTATTAATAGGTAAGGTCTTATTCCCACTGTGTGTGTGTGTGTGTGTGTGTGTGTGTGTGTGTGTGTGTACACGTGCGCGCGCGTGTGTGTGTGTACATGCACGTGCACTGGTCCTGGGGCTTGAACTCAGGGCCTTGGCTCAAGGTGAGTAGCTTATTGGAGATAAGAGTCTCATAGACTTTGCTGCCAGGGATAGCCTTAAACCACAATCCTCAGATTTCAGCCTCCTAAGGAGCTAGGATTACAGATGTGAGCCACCAGTTCCAGGCTTGATATTTGTATCTTTTATATTTGAGATGTTTTATTGTTACTTTTAATTTGTTTTCTTCTGAAGCTCCTCTTGAACCCAAATAGCTTAAATATTTGTTCTTTCAGTGCTGTTGCAAAATTCCTGAGCAGTTTTCACTGATTTTTCTCCTTTACCTTATTTTTTGAAATACCCTGTTTATGAGCTCACTAATCATTCTGCCTGATTTTTCTTTATGACTTCTATTGTATTTAAACATTTACTTAGTGCATTTTTCAGCTCAGTAATTTTTTTTGTTTGAGTTTTTAAAATCCGTTTTTCAGAGAATCATTTCTTTGTGTTTTCTTGTAGCTCATAGGATTACCTAAGGTAGTTTTAAATTTCCTTTCAAGAGTTTACCCATATTTTCAGTGCTTCATTTGTACAGTTAGTTGGTATCACTTTTGGCAAATTATGCTTATTCAATAAATACTTAGTGCTTATGGATGCATAGTGAATGCAATAAGCTATAATATTGTCAAGTTGGCTGACGTCTTTTTTTGCAGAATCTTTGTTTTGGTAGAATGATCATCTAAAGTAATGAGATAATTTCCTTTAGCCAATGCTAAAAAATTAAAAATACAATATAAGCTTTGAAAGAAAGCTCTGTGTGTGTGCACGTGTCCTGTGTCTTGAAATTGGCCTGGATGCTGTACTTGAGCGGTTATGTTCAAGGCTAGCTCTCTACAACTTGAGCCACAGATCCACTTTGCAGCCTTTTGGTCATTAATTGGAGATAAGAGTTAAAAGTCTATGGACTCCTGCCTGAATTGGCTTTGAACTGTGATCCTCAGATCTCAGCCTCCTGAGTAGCTAGGATTACAGCCATGAGCCACTGGCACCTTTTTTTTTTAAAGTTACCTTTTAAGTGATTAAATAATAAAATACTGACTGTTATAAGTTTACATTTGCCTAGGATGCCTTGTAAAAACTATACAAACACATGTTGTGACTATATTTATAGGTCTCTTAAGGAAACATAAAAAAGATTCAAGTTTACTTCAGTTTAATCTACATATTGACATTTAAAATACTTACTTATTTCAAGAAAACAGACCAACTTCTATATAGTCAAACCATTGATAATTTTAAGCAATACTTTTGAAATATTTAATCAGTAAGGTGCTAAATAATGAAAATGTACTTTTACTAATTGTAACTTGTACAATTTCTGTTGACACATCATGTCCACTAGAGGGCGCCCAGTCACTGAACATATCTGCAAAAGAACAAACATTTTGGAGAAAGAGTAGTATTAGTTCATTTCAAAGTTAGTAGAATTATTTTAAGAAATCCTAAAGCTGATAATCAGTTATAGAAGGTTATTTAACATGTTACTCTGTGCAACATTATTATTTCTAGATAAAAGGCTATCCTTTTCTCTTGATTATTAATATATATATATATATTAACAAACAGTATAGAACCTAAAAAGTTAACTATTGCTCCATTAACCAGCAAGTAGTAAAACTTTCAAAAGTACCTTAAAAGGAATGCTTTCACACATTAAGAGGTCACTGAAATTTTTTCCCTACAAATTGAAGACTTGAACAACTAAAAACAATATTGTGATGCAAGAAGGGTATTTATTCCTTATTACTATATTCTTAGCATTTTACAGTTGACAGTGGCTCTATTTAAATAGTTGTTAAAAGATCGACTAAATGGAGATAGCTTGCTTTTACCACAAAGGAGGGATCACTTAGAAGGATGGTGAGTGTCTGACATAGCTCTAGGAAAAGAATGAGAATAGAGCTTCTGAACAACTGGAGTTATGTTTTAAAATACTATTGCTCTATTCAATATCTTTTTTGGGGGGGTTGCTTGTGGGGCTTAAACTCTGGGCCTGGACACTGTCCCTCTTCAGCTCAAGGCTAGCACTTTATCCCTGAGACGCAGTACCACTTCTGGTTGGTTTTCTGGTAGTTAATTGGAGATAAGAGTCCCAGGGACTTTAATGCCTGGCCTGATTTTGAACTTTGATCCTCAGATCTTAGTCTTCTGAGTAGCTAGGATTACAGACATGAGTTACCAGTGCCCCATTTATTCAATATCTTTCTCTTCTTCTCTTTTGTGTTGGTTCTGGGGCTTGAACTAGGCCTGGCTGCTGTTCCTGGGCTTTTATTGCTCAAAACTAATGCTCTACCTCTTGAACCACAACTCCACTCCACCTTTTTTTTGGTAGTTTATTAGAGATAAGACTCTCATGGAACTTTTCTGCCTGAGCTTATATCAAATTATGATCCTCAGATCTCAGCCTCCTGAGTAATTTGAATTACAGGCATAAACCATTGGTATCTGGAATCACCTCTGTTCTTTTCAGTTCATCTGTTTCCAGTGTTTCTCTAACAGTTTTACTGCTCAGCTGTTCTGTAATTTATAGAGTAAATGATTGGAAAGAACTTTATAGCAGTGTCATATTGAAAGTATGATGAAAAATTATATACAACCACTCGGAAATTAGTGTTAAGTACAAGAAATTTACAGAGATTGTCACAAAACTTAACTATGAAAATACAGTTAAGTTCTGAGATAATATATAGTAACATAGTTGAACTCAGACTGAGAACTTAAGAATTGATACTGTCTCTGAATGAACTCTATCATTGAATTATTGTGCATTAGGGCATATTCTGTTCTGTTCCACAGATAAATCTATTCAAAGAATGACTCTAATAAAAATAAGCCATTTAATTAATTTTCTTATAGTATATATTGAATTATTCAATGAGTGAATTAGAGGAATAATAAGGTTTTGAGGAACAGGAAAGTTATATTTTCTCCAATAATAATTTACTAGTTTCTTATTTTGAATGTATTAGAAGCCATAGTAAAAAATGAAAAAAAAATAGCAGTTATCAGACAAGTGAAAAAGGAGAGAGCTTTTTCCTATAATCTGATTATGGAAATGTTCTTGGTAAGTAGAATGATAAACAAGGGATCATTTTAGCTTTTGAATAAGAATAAACTCATATTATCATTTATGCCACCAGATGGCGAAGGTGTGTCTTGAAAGCAAGTGATTCACAATTCTGTGTTGTTTCATCTGAACTTGTTGGAGAGATGGTTTGGACTAGTAAATCTAGGTTTATATCTGACAGTCTGAAAAAATAGGCCTTCTCAGGAAGTGGTGTCTTTTCATAGTCAAAACAGTTGTTCCCAAGTGTTTGCATCTAGTTCTGAGATTTTTATGTATCAGACTGTCTGTACAAATGTTAACTGTATTTTTTGTCCTTCCTTCCTTCCTTTCCTTCCCTTCCCTCCTTTCCTTTCCCTTCCCTCCTTTCCTTTCCCTTCCCTCCTTTCCTTTCCTTTCCTTTCCTTTCCTTTCCTTTCCTTTCCTTTCCTTTCCTTTCCTGTCCTGTCCTGTCCTGTCCTGTCCTGTCCTGTCCTGTCCTTTCCTTTCCTTTCCTTTCCTTTCCTTTCCTTTCCTTTCCTTTCCTTTCCTTTCCTTTCCTTTCCTTTCCTTTCCTTTCCTTTCCTTTCCTTTCCTTCCTTCCTTTCTCACTAGGGATCGAACCCAGGAAGTTTTGCCCTGAGCTACATCCTAGCCCTTCTGACTGTCTGTACAAATTTTATACAAATACTTCAAAATTAAAATGTTCAGAACCCTATGTATATTTTTATTCTCAGAGTAGCATCATCCGTGTCATTTTTCTAGCCCAGCCGATGACCCAAGTAAAGATTCTAAGGCATCATTTTCTCATTTTCTTCTTTTTGACTCTCACATGATATATTTTGGCCAGTTCAATCTTTGTAATGTGTCTTGTGTCCAGCTCTTCTCTTCTAATAGCGGTTGTTACTGCCTTGTTTAGGAATTATTTGTCTTGCTTCCTTACTTTCCTTTTCTACTTTGCTTTACTGTATGTTCTACCTTGTCTCCAGAATCATATACATGCACACAGACACAAACATAGACTCAGACAGCCACACAGACAGACAGACAGACAGACAGACACACACACACTTTTGTGTCAGTCTAGAGGCTTGAACTCAAGTCTTGGACATTGTCCCTGAGCCTTTTGCTTAAGGTTAGCACTCTACCACTTGAGCTACAGGCCTCCTTTGGGCTTGTTGGTAGTTAATTGGAGATGAGAGTCTCATGGACTTTCCTACCCGGTTGGCTTTGAACCACATCCTTATATCTCAGCCTCCTGAATAGCCAGTATTACAGGCATGAGCCACTGGCACCTGGCTCATCATTTTAAAGTATAGATATGATAAAACTCTTTTTCTGGTCACGTTTGATACTTCCTCTTTTTGCACTTAATGTTTAATCCTCTAATATTTTAGGCTTTGTGGGAAAATATGATATGTAAGACACTTTTAAAATATTGAAGCGAGTTTTTAAAATTCCCAAATTGGAGATAAATTTTCAGTTTAATTTTTTTCTTTTTTGGAGTAAAAACATTATCATTATCCTTTCTTCACCTCATTCCCTACAACCTTTCCTGTCTTTGGCCCTGAAGAAAATAGTTTGGCCACGTATATAAATAATAAATCATTCTTTTAAGGGATGATTTTGAACACAAGACATCCTACATGCTAGGCAAGCTCTACTACTACTGAGCTGCATCTTCAACTTGATTTATTTCAGAACTGCAAGTATCCATACTATTCATCTTAGCTAGAGTTATGTTCTATAAATGTAGTCATTCAGAAATATTTATTGAATATTTATCACACATTGGTTGGTGCTGAGGTATCATGTTGAGAAATATAAACATATTTCCTCACAGAGAATGTATTTTAATTTGGGGAAACAATAAATATTGGTAGGCCTCTGTACTTAATTGTACTGAACTCTAGGGGGTGCTGTTCACTTAAATGTGAATGGTACAACATGTTTTCTTACCTTTGATGTTAAGTAACAACTGCAGTAGAGGAAGAGGAAAATGGATTTTTTTTTCCGGGGGGTGGGGGTTCCGTAAAGAGCAGTTTATTTTAAATAGGGCTTCCTTAACATTAAAACTTGAAGGAGATTAAGAAGTATGTCACGTGAGTGCCTGAAGGAGGGGCATTTCAGGCAGAGAAATTGCAAGTGCTGAGATTTTTAAGCAAGGATGAGCCTTGCTCATCTGCCTAAGTCTTATTTTTTATATTTTTAAAGGCCAGCTCACATTTTTTGCAAGAACTCTTCTTGTATTTTACCAGGAAGAATGATCTTTTAGTTTAGGAAGAATACCTTTATCAAATTACTTATCACTATCTAACTTTCAGTACACTTTCCTATTAAAATGTTGAGCAACTTGAGGGGCCTGGTTCCTTTTACATCTTTATGTGTGTACACATACATTTATTATTCTTGTCTTTCTTTGAGACTGTTTTTCTGTGTACCCAAAGCTAGACTTGAGCTCACAATCTTCCTGTCTTTGCTACCTAAGTGCTAGGGAGATAATCACTACCACCCATGCTAACTTTTCTATACCTTTTTTTTTTTCTGCTTGTCCTGGGGCTTGAATTCAAGTCCTGGGCACTGTCTTGAGCCTTTTTGTACTCAAGGCTAGCATCTCTACCACTTGAGCCATAGCACCAGTTCTGGATTTTTCTGACAAGTTTATTAGAAATAAGAGTCTCATGGACTTTTCTGCCTGGGTTTGGTTTTGAACCAGGTTCCTCTGATTTCAGCCTCCTGAGCAGCTGGGATTACAGATGGGAGAGAACATGGCTGGGTTTATACTTTTTATATGTTACAAGGCCTAAGTTTTGAATTTATTTAATCTATTCGATATTTATTTTTTCTTAAAATTGAGTTTATTCAAGGAATGTAGTAATTTTCTCTGATTTTTGTGTACTTTTGTCTTCTTTAATGCCTTTATAAAATATAATACACATAAAACATTTTAACATGCCTTAAAACAGGTCACTACTTATAAGATCAAACTCTAATATCCTGTTGCTTCTTAGAAATTGTAATGATGTGCCTTAGCCTATTATTACAGAAATTTTTGGCCTGTTTGGTTTGACTTGCCATATCCTTTGGTAAACTGCAGTGTGTGTCCAAAAGAAAATGAGAATCAAAACAGCAAATACCAAAAAAAAGCATTAGAAATATAGATTTGATTCTCCAGATCCTCTGAAAGGGAACAGAGCGCCCTGCTGAGGTCACTGAGTTTTACTTTGAGAACTGCTAGATTTGAAATTAGATTTTTAAGTCATCTCCTCCTCTACTGAAAACAGGTCATTTTTTAAAAAAAATATTGCCAGTATTACACAAAGTAATCTAAATTGTATTGAAATCTTTGTGTCTTTCTGGTTTTAGTTGATTTCGGCCTTGTCGCTGTGTTTGCTTGTGTTCCTTGTTTCATGGTAAACAGATACAAAAGATCCTTTAACTCTAGTTCTAGGAGGAATTGGTAGCAATGTATTTAATATGTAGTGGATAGGTGGGGCCAGGAGTTTGGCCCAGTGGTAGAGTGCTTACTTAGCATGCATGAAGACCTCAGTAACACATACATAGAAAAAGCCAAAAGTGGTGCTGAGGCTCTAGACCTGAGAAAGCCCAAGGACAGTGCTCAGGCCCTGAGTTCAAGCCACAGGACTGGCAAAAAAAATCCCGTAATGGACTGGAGCCAGGGTTTTCTTAAAATGATCCTAGCATATTTTTAGTGATACATATATCCTAAAGTTGCTGTAGCAATAAAAGATTGGACTCTGGTCGATGAAATTTTAAAATATATTTTTTCATTTGTAAAAGTTTATCAAATTTGCCTAATTTTAAAATGTGTATTTTATGTGTGCATTCATGTGTATACAATATTTAATATTTACAGATGTGGTTATGTCCCTGAGGTATTTTTGTTTAATTTTTATGGCTGCTTTTAATCTTGAGGACTTGGAGAATGAATTATTCCCATCTATCTCAAGATAGCTCAATACATGATGATAGATTTTATCTTCAGATTTAGAATATAGTTTTTTTGTTAAAATATTAATATAGATTTATGTGGACTTTTCTGGCAGATACTAGTTTTTCAAATGAAAATAGCAAAAATATATTATAGAGAATTAATATTGTTGTTATTGTAATTACCTATTTTTTTCTGTGATATGTACCTGAAAGCTGTTTGTATATATTATTTGCCACAGCTAGAAGATTTGAGGTATAGTTTGAAACACAGTGCAGAAAGCAAGTTTTTCAAGGTTGGTTTGAAGATTATTTGTAGAGTAGTTCTCACTGTGCTTACCTAATTACACAGTGCCTGAACTGGAAAATTAAGCTCTAGAGCAATCGCCTTCCCTCCCCCCACGGATGCAATCCCTCTTCTGTTTTTGTTTTTTTCTTTCAGTATATTTCATCCCATCTATGCTTATTCTTTAGATGTTTGTTTCAATTTATTTTTCTTCATTAATTTTTTCTTCATTAATTTTTTATATAACTAAGGCTGTAGTACAGGAAATCAAAATTGTGATGCAAAAATGACTGCTTTTTGCACCTTGTTTGAATAAGATGTTTAAAATAATGACAATTTTCAGTCAGTGACTGAAATTCTCAGCAGAAATGTAGGAAAAAATTGTTTTTTTTTTTCTGGTTGCCTTTACTAAGTTAGAGTTAGTTATGAGAAAGCTGAAGACTATGAAGATTTGACTTTTTGGCTTGAAATATTTTACCTTTCTACTAACACATATTTTGATCTTTGCTTTTCTCAGAAAGTATGAGATTTATAATTGATCATATGACCGAGACAAACTTCTTTTTGTTTTCGTGTTTATATATATCTTTTCCTTTGTAAAATTTGTTGACAATTATACACAGCGTTTTTTTATGTACAATGTGATTTTATTTTATTTTATTTTATTTTTTTTTGGCCCCTTTCTCTTTCTGGCCCCGCTCGCTCCGGCCTGGCTAGGCCCCCCTTTCTAGCTCAGGCCCCGCTCGCTCCGGCCACAATGTGATTTTATTTAGTTCACATATTTCAGTCATTCTGTAGAGATAAGAAAAAACATATTTTGGAAATGATTGACAGTAATACTTCTTATTGGATATTAAATTGGAAAGTTATGACCTTTGTCATAATGCAATTTGTAAATAACAGTTATTGGATAACATAACTAAACATTCTTAATACTTTCCTTATATTATTATAGGTCAGTGGTATCCATATATCTAAGATAATTATATTTTTTCATATATTTTTTATTGTAATTAATAGAAGGGTTACATGATATTTGCCAGATAGATGTTGCATTAATTCCCATACATTGACACCCTTTCACATGTCTTGGTCCCCATTTCCCTCCCTCCCACCCCCACCCATCAGCTTGTTTTCCTCCATTCCCTATCCAATTTCAAATAACCAAATACAAATATATCTGATATATCAGGTAACAAAGTGAGGTAACAGCGTTTTTAATTTAGATGTTTTTTTTTTTTGTTGGTTGGGGGGCTTGAACTGAGAGCCTGAGAGCTGGCCTTGAGCCTCTGTGTGCTCAAGGTCAGGACTCTGCCACTTCCAGTTATTGAGTGGTTAACTGGATTTAAGAGACACAGGGTGTGACTTTTTTTAATGTTATTGTCAGGGTGATGTATAGACTGGTTACAGTTACATTCATCAGGTAGTGGCTACATTACTTCTTGAACATGGTTTTGTTTTGAAGGTGGAATTGATAGAACCTATTGAATACTTGGGATATATATGGTAGAGTGTGAACGAGGGATATCAAGGATAAATCATGGTGTTTTTCTATGAGAGGAAGAATTAGGAATGAAGAGGTTTGGGTTGGAAAATCGAAAATTCTGTTTGGCCATGTTGTATTTGAAATATCCATTTCAATATATTTGATGGAACAAATGGATAAATGAGTCTGAAATTTTAGAGAAGATAAAGTAAAAACATAAATATAGCTTGCTGCTAGTGGTTCATACTTGTTACTTTGGTTATTCAGAAGGTCGAGGTCTGGGTATAATGATTTGAAGCCATTCTGAGCAAAAAGTTTGTGAAACTAGCTCCAATTCAATAGCAAAATGCTTGATTAGAACCATGGCTCAAGTGGTAGTATGCCAGAGAATAGCAAAAATCCCCAATGAGAGTGTGGGACTTTAAATTGGAGTCCAAGTCCTAGAATCAGCACACAAAAAGAGACTAAAAAATACAGAAGATATTTATAGTTATGGACCTATGTTATATGTGGCGAGACTCAACACTAAAGAACTAAAGAACCATAATGTAGCTCTAACTGTATGTTCCTAATACTTGGAACAGAGTTAGAGCCAGGTAAACATATAAGAAAAAATTACCACCCAGCGGAGGAAAACGGGAGGATGAAGAATAAAAATGGTTTTAGAATCATGGAAAACAGAAGTAGGATTAAATGCTTAAGAGAAGTTATGTTAAAATAGATATTATTTGTTTAATTTGATATATTTGTTGAGAGCAATCTCAATAAAATATTAAAGAGCAAATCCTAATAAGTTTAAATTGAGAAGAGAATTTGAAATTAGGAAGTAATTAGACAAACTGTATACAAGTTCTTTAAAAAGTTTTAGTGTGAAGAAGAGAAGAAAAATAGAGTAGTAACTGGACTGAGATACATGTTCAAGTGTAGTTCTTTTAAGATAAGAACTAATATAGTAATAAAATTGTTTCCTCACTTGTGTTATTTAATGATCATTAGATCCAAAGAATTTCTGAAATCCACAGTAATAAAAAAACTAGGTATTTAGGAAGGAACTGGTAAGGAAGAGTAAAGCTAGATTCAGAATTAATAGATTTTTGATACATCATGCTTTATTTTCTGATTTGGTCCTTAATCATCTCCACTCAGCTGTGATCTCTGATTAATAAAGATATTAATCAGATAAATTTGCTTTTTCATGAGGCCAGGACAATTGTAGTTTTTAATTGATAGAATTGAATTGAAATCAATAGGGAAAGGAAGGGGAAAAACAAAATGATTAGGAGGGAGTGTTAGGAGGGAAAATGGGAGAAAAAAATGAGAAGGGGTATCAATGTTCAAGAAGTAACTACCCATGACCTGACTGTAACCCTTTTATACGTCACCCTGACAATAAAATACAATTAAAAAACTGAATTGAGCGCCGGGAGTTTGGCCTAGTGGTAGAGTGCTTGCCTAGCATGCACGAAGACCCGGGTTCGATTCCTCGGTACCACATACATAGAAAAAAGCCAGAAATGGTGCTGAGGCTCCAGTGGTAGTGCTCTAGTCTTGAGAAAGTCCAAGGACAGTGCTCAGACCCTGAGTTCAAGCCTACGGCTGGCAAAACAACAACAACAACAACAACAAAAACAACTGAATTGAAATAATATGTGATTTCCATGAATTTATCTGCACAAGGTCTTAGTTGAAGAAAGATTTAATTTTTTTGTTTACTTTTCACTAAGGGAATAAATTGAGTTAAGAAAAGCTAAAGAGGTGTCTCTTCTCAGATAATTTCAGAGGCTGAATATGGCTCCTGTGGAGTGAGTGAATTCAGGCCAACTGAGCTATTTCAGGAGAATTGTTTTGAAGCAAAGAGCTAAGGACTGTAATTCTTCAAAATCAGGATGTCAGGATATATAACATAGAGTTGATCATATTATTCTGTTATAACACCGTCTTTTATTAGTGTCTAGGTCACCAAACTCCTGTGATTTTTTTCTTCTACTTTTTAGGCTTCTGTTTAGTCCTTTTCGCTGACTCCTTTACCTGCTGACTTAATGTGGAACTTATTCTTTGGTGCTTTATTTTCGATGTATTATTTTGCTTTCATTCTTGGTTTCTTAAGAGAATAACCAGTTATTTTGGATTACTTTCACACGCTGGTGGCCAGTTACTAAGTACTGTAGGTTCAACATGTACCTTTTAAAAGCTTTCTTTCTCCTATTACACTATGAACACTTTACTCCAAGCTAAGAAGCTTTTTGTGTGGCTGTTACGTTCTTCTAGTTGATATGGCTGCACCCCATATAATGTGGTAGTTTTTATATTTATAGTTGCATTTCTTTGTCTGTGTTTCTTTTTAATTCCTAAGTCTTTTCTGTTTTGTCCATTTTGACAATCTGTATCTTTTGTTGCAAAAGAGAGTTGTAGGAAAACAGGACATTTTTCATGGACTTTGTTTAAAAAATGAAGATACTTATCAATTTTCACCCTATATGATGTGACTTATGTTTCTTTTCTAGCTATTTGTTTTCTCCCTGTGTTGATATTGCCATAATTGTTACCATTTGACCTTCAGTGTAGTATATGTAATACTTTTGTACTACTTTTGTTTTGGCTAACATTTATTATTCACAATTATCTTTACTCAGGAAGTCTTTCTGCCAACTATATTGGGATTACTTATTTCACATTCTCTCCACATTACTAATCATAGTCTTCAGTAGCACATGTAATCACTAATTTACTATCTGCCATTAGTCTTTACAGATTAAAACTCCAAGGAAGACTGGGATGGTATTGCTCTTCCTTTTTTTTTTGTCACCCTGACTTTTTCTTTTTCATTTTTTCCTGTGGACTTTCTGTAAGTTACAAAAGTGTCTGTGAATCTATTTTAGTATTAATAAATGCTTATTGAATGAATGAATGAAGTTTGAACAAAGATTATTATTTCCTTAGTACCTGCATACCACAGTACTTGTTGTAGCCTCAACTTACTACCTTTGCTTGAGAAATGGAATGCAGTCTAAGGACACCAAGCAAGGAAATGGCTTTATACTGAGCACTTACCGGTCTAGATGGTGCAGGAATAGAAATTTAGAGGACTAAGCCCGGTGCAGTGGTTCACGCCAGTAGTCCTAGCTACCCAGGAGGTTGAGATCTGAGGATCAAGGTTCAAAGCCAGCCTGGGCACAAAAGGACCTGAGACTCTCATTTCCAATTAACCTCTAGAAAATGGGAAATGGGGCTTGACTCAAGGGTAGGGTGGTAGCCTTGAGCTGATGAGCTCAGAGACAGTGCCCAGGCTCAGAGACAATGGCTCTTGACCCACAAAAAAAAAAAAAAGTTGGAGGACTGTAAGGTATTTATGATATGCCTGGATATTTCCCTGTATCCAGGAGGCCATTTTGCAGGAAGCTAGAGTATTGCTAAAGATAGGTGGAGACCAAGATACAGAGAAATTTGAGATATTAATCTGATATGATCCTTTTTGTAATTTTAGCATGATGCAGTGGAATGTATTTGGATTTTCAGCACAAAATTTGGTGGAACTTTGTAAATCAACTAATCTTAATTTCTGTGGTGTCCAAATATTTTGTTGCCTGAGTAGCTAATGTCCTCTGCTTGAGTAAAGGACATCATGATAGTTTATTGCAGCTACTTGAGCCTTTTCTATAAGAATGAGTCAACAAGTTTACTCTTCAATGGCTCTCCAAAGGCCTCAGTCTATATTGAAATAGAAAAAAATCCCATTGGAATTACTTATAATATTGCCTTTAAGCTGAGCTTCCTGAGAGGAAATTATAATAGTTCTATAATGGCATCTGGACCAAGAAGGTGGGCAGGGAGAGATGAAAAGAAAAGGAAGGTAGGTAGTTGAAAACAGTCAAACTCATCCAGCTCACTGGTTTTGTCCACATTCATATATTATATATGTTCCTGAGATTGTGGTATTCTTGTAGTACTCTTTATAGTTATCAGGAGAATATGTACTTAGAGCTATTGTTCCTAACACTGAGGAATTTACCAAACTGGCTTCTCTTGTACCTTGGTTCTCTAGTTTCTAAATGAGGTTTAGAGTTTAAATCTGGAGTTTAAATCTAGGATGGTCCTTTATTGCCAGACTCTTAGTTAAATAAGATTGGAGAAACTAAGGGAAACTAAGAGGCCGGTGGTAAGAGCACTGTGTAAAAACTGATGGAAAAATGTCATGAAAGAAGGCAGTTGATATATTGTCAATTCTTTTAAAATAAGTTTGAGTCTTATTTTTTGACTCATTTCAGTGAAATGTCCAGTGCTAACACTATTTTTGAGACTCTGTGACCTTGCTTTCATACTCAATTTTCAAACAAAAAAGAAACATTATTTAAACAATGAGTGTTTTGTAGCATTCTAATTAGTAGACTTGGTTCAACAAGATTTTTTATTGTTTATAAAAATTAAATTTACTCAAAAACATTTTCATAATTGTAGGAGCTATATAATTAACTTGAAAATAAGAATTTTAAAATGTCTTTTTATTTGTATAAATTGACCTGTCTTAGATATGAATTCTCAGTTTATGATTAGAGCTTAAAAATGAAAAGCAGGATTGCTTGTTTGAGGTAAATGGAAAAAGCCCACTTAAAGATCCTGTCCAGGGGCTGGGAGTTTAGCCTCGTGGTAGAGTGCTTGCTTAGCATACACAAAGACCCAGGTTTGATTCCTCAGTATCACATACATAGGAAAAAAAAAAGCTGGAAGTGGTGCTGAGGCTCAAGTGGTAGAGCTCTAGCTTTGAGAAAGTCCAAGGACAGTGCTCAGGCCCTGAGCTCAAGCCCAGGACTGGCAAAAAAAAAAATCCTGTCCATTAAGAGAACATATTTAATCTAATAGGAATATCTTTGTTTAGGCCACTGGCAGATAATTTTCTTTTCTTCTTCTTCCTCCTCCTCTTTCTCCTCCTCTTTCTCCTCCTCGTCCTCCTCGTCCTCGTCCTCGTCCTCCTCCTCCTCCTCCTCGTCCTCCTCGTCGTCGTCGTCGTCGTCGTCGTCCTCCTCCTCCTCCTCCTCCTCCTCCTCCTCCTCCTCCTCCTCCTCCTCCTCCTCCTCCTCCTCCTCCTCCTCCTCCTCCTCCTCCTCCTCCTCTTCTTCTTCTTCTTCTTCTTCTTCTTCTTCTTCTTCTTCTTCTTCTTCTTCTTCTTCTTCTTCTTCTTCTTCTTCTTGTTCTTCTTCTTCTTCTTCTTCTTCTTCTTCTTCTTCTTCTTCTTCTTCTTCTTCTTCTTCTTCTTCTTCTTCTTCTTCTTCTTCTTCTTCTTGTTCTTCTTCTTCTTCTTCTTCTTCTTCTTCTTCTTCTTCTTCTTCTTCTTCTTCTTCTTCTTCTTCTTCTTCTTCTTCTTCTTCTTCTTCTTCTTCTTCTTCGTCTTCTTCTTCGTCTTCGTCTTCGTCTTCGTCTTCGTCTTCTTCTTCTTTTTCAAGAAACCCGTTAGACTATTTCATTCCGTGTACCTGCCTTGACGGGATGGCGATTTAGTTATCAAGAGACCAACAAACATACATTGGACTATATCTGCATCTTTAAATATAATTTGTCTGATCCATTGCATTGGTGGTGTTAAGTACAGAGTTCTTTTTTTTGCACATTTTAAAATTGTAATTAATAGATGAGTTACAGTTGTATTTGCCAGATAGAAGGTTCATTATTTCTCACACATTGATACCCCTTCTCATGTTTTTGTCCCCATTTCCCTCAACTTGTTTTTCCCCTTTCCCTTTCCTATTTCAAATAAACAAATAAACGTATATACAATATGCCAGGTAACAGAGTCAGATACTATAACAATATGAGATTAACCAAAGGGCAACAATAGAGAAGAGAAATACCATAGTACATTAAGAACAACAATCACATGATATAAAACTCTTGTTTCCATATCCTGGAGATCCTTTCATTTAGCCTCATCATGTATGGCCTTATGTATCTAGGTTGTTATAATATGCTACACAGAGACTGGCCTATTTATATTAGTTATGCATTTGTGTGTGTGAGGCTCCTCATCAAATTGTGTACCTATAGGTAGAAATTAGATGACAAGAAAGGAGCATAGGAAATGAAGTCTAGAGACCCAAATTCTCCTTCTTTTATAAATGGTTCAATTTTTAATCCTGTAAAGGCCTATTTTAAAGTATAAATATGTAAAATGATAGTAGCATTAACATATAATATTTCCTAAATAGTAACAATTTAGAAGTACTATATGAACCAAAAGTATTTCATGGTTTATATGTACATGCATGTATGTTTTTGACAAATAAGTTTATATATAACTATAAAATGTGAAATAAAAAATAAAAGTCAAAATAGGAACATTAGTTGTTGTGGTCAAACCCATAGTTCAATACATTAGTTTTGAAAAGAAATTATGAAGTTGCTTAAAATCACGATTTTGTTAATCTTTTTTCGTGATCATGTTTATTCATGTCAAAAAGAAGCCATTGAATTTATAAGCTAGTATAAACTATATTTAAGTTCTTGTGTATTTGTAGTGATTGTGTGTGTGTGTGCGCGCGCACGTGTGTGTGTAAATATGTAGAAAGGATAAAGGCAAAGAGCTGAGAGAAAAAAGGATCAATAAGGTTGGTAGTGTTAAAGAAACAGCAAGGATTAAGAGCAATTAAAGATCATTGAAAATATTAAGCATTTCTGCATTTAAAAATGTTTTACACAAACAAAAAGATGCATGTATACCCCTAATGGACAGAGAATAACAAAAAGATTTTTTTTTCTGAAAGAGAACTAGTCATTGAATATTATTATAGTGTAGGGGTATTCTGAGGCTATTGGAGTATTCAGGAAATAGTTTGTTAAGGCGCTATGACTGACATTAAACAACAGCAACAACAACAACTTCATAGTAGTTGAAAAAGTATCTCCAGTGATGTTCTTTCTTTTTCTTTGTGAGAAGTCTTTAATTTAAGGCTATTTAGGTAAATTTTATTTAGGCAAATTTTTTTTTTACATTTAGATGACTAGCTATGTAGTTACTATGTATTTAGTGAAGAAATTGAATATTTTGTGTTTTTCTTTAAAAGTACGTAAATGAAGACATTTAAAAAAATAAATTAGAAATAAAATGACCAAGCACATATTTTCTAAATATACTCCATTCTAGAAGTATGACATAATACCTGGAAATGATAAAAGCTTCATTGTTCACCGTAGTTTTACTGCTTCATGATATCAAAAGGAGAATATACCACTTATTTTTAGAGTGTTCTGGTCCTTTGCAGTAGCTTGCACATTGAAGAGATATACTGTGTAGCTGGAGTTATTCATTTTTCAGAAAAGAGAAAGGGTCGGAGAAATGCACAATTTCTCTTCCTCTTTTTCTGTAGCAACATTGAAAGGATACCTTGCCCCCATTTTTATTACTTCTGAGATTTTATTGCTGGTAGCCAGATGTGCTGAAACTCCTGACGACAGCATCTATTCATTGCGTGTTTTTAATAGGCTTAGAGAAATATGAGTAGAGTACATGAAAGCAGCTCAGCTTCACACTTCAGCTGGGAATGCCCAAAAAGCTTACTGCTGTTTAGAATTCTTGCTACAGTCAGGAGAAAGCCGAAAGCTGCACGAGTACTGAATCTTCTACGACTGAATTAGAAGAATAATGACTGTACAATTAGCTATCAACCTCTGCTCATTTAAGCACAGTTTTTACAGAGCTCAGGAGAAATATGGAACTTGATTGGCATGTTTTTATTGTCTGCAAATAGATGATTTTAAAGACAGGTGGTAAGGAAAAATAAGACAAGGGGGGAAAAGAAAGAAAATGCAATTTGAGACATTGCGCCAAGTCTGCAATTCTGTTTTATCTCATTTTCATGGGGTTTTTTCATCCCCACAAAATATTTTACAAAATGAGCTTTTTGGACAAACACTGAACAATGCAAGGTGAGTAGACTAACTGATTTTCCTTTTAATATTATTCTTTTCAGAACAGCAATCTTTTATGGCTATAAAACTGCCCTGTATTAAAAGATTAGTGTTATAAAGGTGATGTCTTTTTTATAACTAAAAATACAAATTTTATTTACTGCTCTTGATCTGATTTTAAGAAAGAAAATAATCTTTCCTTCTTCAAGGCATAGGAAATATCTTAAATTTAAGTAGATTGACCTCTGAAATACAATACAGAGAAGAGATTGTATGTTTATTCCTTTCCTGATAAGTAAAATGATTAACTTAAAATGTTTGATAGATTTTTTTTGTAATTACGGCAGTAATTACATTGCACATATAAGGATGTGGCTATATAGTCATATGTGATTTGTTGGAAAATGTGAATTAGCAATCATGCATGCTCTTGTAAAACATGCAGAAGATGATTTCTAGGTCTAAGACATTTCTCTCTGCAGGGTAGATCAATAATCACTTTTAAACTAGCTCTATGGCAAAACTGCTAAAGCTTTGTATTATGTAGGGTAGTTTAGAAGGACTCTGTAATACATTTCTATTGCTTTTCCAACTGGTCTTTTTTATGGCGAGGATTGTTAAATTACGAGCATATGTTTCAGATGGTTTTCTCTGGCTTTTTTTTTTTACAAGAGATAATCGAATAAAAAAAGCTTTAAAATGTAGTTTTACTACACTGTTCTTTCCTTATTTAAATTGTTTGGAAGATTTTTCTCCTGTTATGTATTAAATATAAAAAGACTCAATTTTAAGTAAATACATGTGGAAATAGACTGTGAACATGATAATGCACTGAAATCTTCTGAAATCAATGGGGAACTAAGAGTGTATAGAATATTGAGTGGTTTCGTAGATCTCTTCCTGTTAGAATCTCTGAACACTGTGGGGCAGTCTCTTCTAGAGATTTAAAAAATCCTATTATACAATATGTATCTTAATTGAGCAAATGAAGAGGGGCTTTAAATTACTGGCAATTAAATGCTTACTGATGTTGAATATATTCACGGACTCTTTATGAAATAATGCATCTTTTAAAAATAATTATTCTTTTCCTCAGTGTAGTTTTGCTTAATGAACTGAACTGATTGTTTTTCATTTTTGTTTTCAGACTAATTTAAATACAGCATACAAAATGGTAGCATAGTTTAGAGTAGGCTGTCTGTATTTTAAGGTATTATTTTCTTCTTATTTAGCAATACATCACTTTACTGTCTACAATTTATAATGAAAAATTACTGCATGCATTGCATGTTATATTTTAATAAAGGAAATAGCTTTCTAAAATTTTCCATGACTTTAAGCTACCAATTTTCTAATCTGTACTTCTCTATTATAATTCTTTTTTATACTTTCTTTTTTTATGTCAACAGTTTATTCACATTGGGGCTAGGTTCACATTCACTATAGAAATTGTGCTTTTGATAGCAATGAAAGGAACTGATTTTAAAATAAGTATTTGTGGTTTTAAATATTAGAATTTTTATTTTGGGGGGAAAGTTATGTGCATCCTTAACTATACTTTTGCCTTGGTTTCAAATTTATTTTATTGTTGACACATTCATAATTTTAATGCTCTAATTAAAATCTGAATTCCTACTACTGTGATTAAACCTTAAATTGCAAAGTGCTTTTGGACCAGTCTTTTTTAACTTACTTTCAATGATCAGTTATTCAATATGAATTTACTATTTTCAGTTACCAAATTAGTCAATAATGAATTTATCCTGCTTAAATATATATTCTGACTGTATGTTTTTAGCTCCTTAGACTGTCATTATTTTACAAAATGAGACTGAGGACTTCATGAATAATCGAATGTTTGATTTAAGAGCAGTTCAAGCAAGTTGTACAAATTCTGACTTTGTAACTATGCAGGATGAAAAATAGGCATTTGAATTCACAATTAATGCTACCATGGATTTTATTTTATTGTTCAGATTAGATATTAGTGTCTTTTAATTCTGTTTTATTTTACAAAAGGTTTAAATGCCTAGACCCAAACACTAACACAAAAATAAAAAGACTAAATTTTCACTTTTGCAAAAAATTATGGAAGAACGACCTGTGTATGTCAGTGGAAGCTGCAGTCTTGCAATCGAAGTATTTTAAAATGAGGCTTACAAATTCATGGACTGCATAGTAAAGATTTGGAATTTTTTAAGCATCAGTTATATAACTATGACATCTGGAAAGATCAGTTTTGGTTATTATATGGATAGGTATCTTGTAATTCAGGGATTCATGGTATGTAAGATTCAATACTTGTTTTATGACAATTGTTAAGATCTTTAAACTGATGGGAAAACATCATAGATTTGGACAACTAGAACATGTTTTATTCTAAATTGCCTTCCAGTAGGAATTCCTGTAAGAGTACTATGTAAAACTATAGAAAATATATTCCTGAAAGAGGACCCTTTCTAATAGTTTTGAAAACCAGAACTTGTCTTTGGTAACCACGCTGCAACTCAACTTCCATTAGGTGTTAGCTGCTATGATGGTTGACTGCCATGATATGTAGTAATAAAAGGTTAAAGAATGAAAATCTTCTGTGATAGACACCAACACATTTTCAAGTTCAACTTTACAAAAGATTTTCTGTGTTATCAAGAACACTGTAAGACTTACATCACTAAACTGGTGATTAATAAAGTTTAGCCCTTTTTTCTGGTAAATAATGAAAATTTTAAAGTGAAAAATCATTAGAACATTTTATGCTTTTTTTAGAGGCAGTGTAGCATGACCTTTGTGTTTGAAATGGGAGATTCTTAGCAAATTCTTTCTTTGTGGTCCTTGAATAACCTTTTAGTGCACAATGGAGGTAATATCTTCTACTCTACTACTAGAATGAAACAACGAAAAACCCTGCATTGATTAAAAAAATTACTGTAACGTACATAAGTGCACTTAAGAGGTTCTAATGAGATGCCATTTTAATTCTTATCAAGTCTTTACATTGTAAACTTGTTTTTGTTTCTCCAAATTAAATAATTTAACCAAGGCATTAACTCAAGTGTTGAATTCATTATGAACTGTATTTTTTGTGGTCTTGCCTGTAGAAGCAAGCATATATATATATACACATACATCTATATGTATATATACGTATATATATATATATACCTGGATACCAGGAGAATACGATTTCCAAATCAGAGATTACTGAATTATCAATTTATGTGAGCACTATTGAAATGAATGTAATGATGATGAAGTGTACTTAATATTCTCAGCAAAATTTATATTTGTTTTAGCATTTTTGCTTGTACTGTGAAATTTGTATTTTAGATATAATTATTTACTTGTCACTAAATGTGTAACAGTGAATTTGTTCTAGGCACAGAGGGGCATAATAGAACTGAAATTTATTCAGAATAGATATTATACACAGGTTTAATTTCTCTTGAATGTATGTATGATGAGATATGCTAACTTTCATACTTAAAAATAAAGTTAAAAAATTAATAGACCAATGAATATTTGTATTTGTTGGTATCTTTAATTTCAAGTAAGGAAACTGTAGGATCTAGTTTTCATGGAGTCTCATGTTATTTATGTCCATCATCCTCCAGTGATTATTATTAGTGCTACTTTCTTTCTCAAAAATTTTATGATTTGAGGGGCCGGGAGTTTGGCCTAGTGGTTAAAGTGCTTGCCTAGCATGCATGAAGACCCGGGTTCGATTCCTCGGTACCACATACATAGAAAAAAGCCGGAAGTGGTGCTGAGGCTCAAGTGGTAGAGCTCTAGCCTTGAGAAAGTCCAAGGACAGTGCTCAGGCCCTGAGCTCAAGTCCAGGACTGGCAAAAAAAAAAATTATGATTTGACACTAACATTACAGGGCTGTCCTTATATATAATTATTACATATGTAATGCATAAATATACAATTAATTATAAAACTTAAACTCACCAGCTATATATAGATTTTAGTGAAACTTTACTAGACTTGTAAAACATTATTATTTAAGATAAAACTCGATTCTAGAGAGTCGAGTCTGGTATTTAGTCTGGTAGTGTTTTTGGTTAGAGTACTTGGTTCTTTTCATAGCATTGACTTTGGTTATGTTGAAACCATTCATTTGTACTCCACAATTTTTGAATACACACTTATTAATCACCACAGAACATTAATGACTACTTTGACACTAAAATAATAGCAGGCTTTCTTATCAGGTCCTTGAGGGAGCATTCTACACAGTGTGCAATATTTGGACTTTGTATGATTATACCATAACACACATTTTATTTTAGGAACATATTTTATGAAAAATCTGTTCTGGGTTATAAAGCACACAATATGTGCATGTAAAATTAGGTGAGATAATTATTATAGGCATAAAAGCTTAACTCAGTACAGCTGCTTGTTTGGATTCCAGAGTAGAATGGCTTTTGATCTAAATATGCGAACTACTTTACTAGCATATTTATTATAGACCTTAGTTGTATACCTCAGTTTTAGATGTAAATATTTAATACTGATTATTAGTCTTTAATTTTTAATTAAATAACTTTATTAAGAGATTGCTTTAGATGATGACTTATAGGAAAATATTGACTATAACTTTCTAGAGCCAACTTCTGGAAAAATTAAAGATAATTACTACTAACCTTTAAAAATTCTGGTGCTATTTATTGTCCATTAAATGAATTGGTTTCATTTGTGTTACAGTGGTACAGGCTAGCCATATATTAGTAGATTACAAAAATAAGTTGTTCTAAGAAATAATTTCTAGGATTGATGTATAGTTTGAGGTACCTTTTGAACTTGAGCATCAGTGACATGGATGAATATTTCTTATAGAGTGTAACATGGAAAAAGCTACTGAGTATCAAATTTATAGTATCTTAAACTATGAGAGTCCTTTCTTTTGTTTAGTTTCTTCCAAAATATCCCTTGTAAAGCAGAGAAGATTCCATAAAGTCTAACTGAAACAATTCAGGTTTAGAAATTGAAAACTTGAGTCTTGCATTGATTTCTATGAAAGATTATATGACAACTTTTCTATTTCAGTATTATTATTTTACTTATGACTAAACTTATGTTCAGTTGTTTACTGATATTATACATAGGACTAATATTAGCTTATACACCTAGAAACTTTCATCTTATTACATTTCCTATGAAACTTAAGTGATAGTTAATGGAAGGTGGTAAGGAGAGCTTCCATGTTTAAGTAATGATTGCCTGGCTTTTATTACTGCATGTTATGGTTTTATATTTGGAGTTTTGAATACAGGAGCTGGGCTCTTATTAATAATCTGCTACTTACTGGTTTTACTATGTTGTGAACTTGAGGTAGGGAGTTTATATTTATTGACTTCTGAATTCCCATACATACCCCTTATGCTCCTTTAGGTCTGGCTTATTTCACTTAATATGATTTTTTTCCAATGTTTCCATTTCCTTACAAATGGGGAAATGCCATTCTTTCTGATAGCAGCATAGAATTCCATTATTTTTAAGTACCACATCTTCTTGATCCATTTATCTGCTGAGGGGCATTTGGGTTGGTTCCATAGTTTAGCTATGGTAAATAAGGCTGCAATGAACATCATTGTGCTAGTGGCTTTAGTATGCCTTTGTTTCTGTACATTTGGGTAGATGCTAAGGAGGGGATTGCTGGGTCATAGGGGAGCTCTATGTGTAGCCTTTTGAGGAACTACAATACTGCTTTCCATAGTGGCTGAATGAATTTACACTCCCAGCAACAGTGTAGTAGCATTCCTTCCCGGCCACAGCCCTACCAGCATCTGTTAGCAAATCTATTAGATTTCTTGATAATGGCCATTCTAACTGTAAAGAGGTGGAATCTCAAAGTTGTTTTTATTTGCATTTCTTTTTTGGCCAGAGATATTGAGCATTTCTTCATGTGTCTATAGACGATTCTTATTTCTTCTTCAGATAAGTCTCTCTTTAAGTCTTTAGTCCACCCTTTAATGTTTCTTTGAAGATTTGTTTTTGAGAGATTCATTTTTTTTTCATTTCTAACCACTCTTGTATTGAGAGATTCATTTTTTGAGCTGTAGGTATATTTCAGATATGAGGCCCTTGTTTGTTGTATGACTACTGGAGATCTTCTCTCACTCTGTGGTCTTTCTGGTTTAACTTACTAGCTATGTCCTTTGTCATACAGAAGCTCTGCAGATTAATGCAGTCCCATTTGTCCAAATTTTTTTTTAGTTTGTTCTGTTTTTGGACCTACACTGGCTACTGAAGATCTTCTCCTACTCTGTGGGCTTTCTATTTAACTTGCTAGCTATGTCCTTTGTCATACAGAAGCTCTTCTCTTTAATGCAGTCCCATTTATCAAAACTTTTTTTAGTTTATTGTGTTTCTGGATCTTTATTAAGAAACTTTCAACCTATGCCAAGGAGTCCTAGTGTATCTCCCATTCATTTCTGTAAAGTTTTAAGGATATCTGCTTTTACCTCAGGGTCTTTGATACAGTTGGAATTAATTTTGGTACAGGGTGACTATTTTTTTTGGTTCCCTTATCAAAGATTATGTAGCCATGGGTCTGTGGGTTGATTTCTGGGTCTTCAGTTCTATTTCATTGATTGTCAGGTCTATTCTTGTGCCAGTACCAAGCTGTTTTGATTATTATAGCTCTGTAATAGAGTCTGAAGTTTGGTATTGATATTCCTCCAGTGCTGTTCTTTTCTGCTAAGGATTGTTTTTGCTATTTGGGGTCTTTTATTATTCTATATGAATTTTTTGGAGTGCTTCCTCTCTTTCATTAAAGAATGACATTGGGATACTTATTGGTATGGCATTGAATTTGTAGATAGCCTTTGGCAGGATTGCTATTTTCAATGATGTTAATCCTTCTAATCCATTTTTCCATTTCTTTAGTTCTGCTTTGATTTCATCTACTTTCCCTTTACTCCTCCTTCCCACTGGTATTGACCTTTAAATAGAATCTGTTATATTTCTGTCTTTCATTTTTTTTCTTTCATTTTTAAGAACTAGAAACTGCCTATGAGAAAACATGAAATATTATTTTTTGTCTAGTTTATTTTGCTTCACATGAGAATCTCTATTTCCGTTCATTTCCCCTGCAAATGACATAATTTTACTTTTCTTTAAGGCTGAATAACATTTCATTACCCCATGGCAGGCCCATTTTCTTTATCTATTTATCAGCTGATGGGCACTTTGATTTTATATTTTGGCTGTTGTGAATAGAGGTGCCATAACTATGGTTGTATAGATTCATCCGGATGTTGACTTATGTTTCTGCAGGTATCTGCCTCATACAGAAGGATTATATAGTAATTCTAACTTTATTTTTTTTAAACATCCATACTGATTTCCACACTGCTGCATTGATATGCATTCTTAGCAGTGTTTAAGAATCAGTTTTTCTTTGCATTTTCCCCAGTATTTGTTGCCATTATTTCCTTGTTAGTAGCCATTTTGATTGGAGTGAGATAGCATAATGGTGATGTTTTAATTTACATTTCCTTATGGCTTAGTATATTGTATTAGTATTCATTTATTCTTACTCCTTTGTACCTCTTTTGAAGACAATTCAATTCATTTAGGCATTCATTAATTGAGTCATTTATTTTACTAGTTTTTATGTTTTTGGGGTCTTCATATATTCAGGATGTTAATCCTGTATCTAATAAATGAATCAAGATTGCCTCCCATTCTATAGGTTTTCTTTTGAGTCTGGTCATTATTTTCTTTGTTGGTGCAGATGCTTTTTAACATATAACTTCACCTTTTAGTTTTTGCTTTTATTTTCTAAGCAACTGGTATTCTATTCAGGAACAAAGAAAAAATATTATCAGTGACTTATGTTTAAGGCTTTTTCTGTTTCTTCCTCTAGCAGCTTCAAAGTTTCAGGTCTTACATTAGGACCTTTGACAAGTTGTAACTAATTTTTGTACAGAAATCTAGACCCAATCCTAGATATGCCATCCAGTTCTCTAAATACCATTTATGATGAGACTTTTTTTTTCTTCAACATAGACCTGTGATGCTTTTGTCAAAAATCAGATGGCTGTTCATGTGAGCGCTCCTTTCTAGATTTTTCTATTCTTTTCTGTTGACCTATGTGCTTATTTTTGGGCAGTCCTCTGGTGGTGGTGATACTGTGGTTCTTCATTAGGTTGTAGACTGGTTTGTTAGTATAGCCATTTTACAATGCTGATTTTACCAATCCATGAACATGGAGGTCTTTAGTGTCTTCTTCAGTGGGTTTCTCCATTATTTTATAATTTTTCCTAGTAAGATATTTTACCTCCTTGGTTAGGTTTATTTCTAGATATTTTTGAGGCTATTGTAAATAGATTATTTTTCTGAGTTTTTCTCAGTCTTTTCATTATTGATCTATAGAAAAGATACTGACTTTTAAAAATGTTTTGTTTTGCATCTTGTTAGAGAAGGAATTTATGTGCCATAGAATAAGTATATGTTTAATTTTAAAATCATACAATTTAAAAATTTAAAACATTGTCCGTTAACAATGTGAATTTTAGTGGTTCACACACTTCAACATTTGATGATATAACTTCCTAATTTTTGTCATTCTGTTGAATTTATGATGACTTTTTTTTTTTGGCCAGTCCTGGGCCTGGACTCAGGGCCTGGACACTGTCCTTGACTTTTCTCAAGGTAAGAACTCTACTCTTGAGTGACAGCATCATTTCTGTAAATATGGTACCAAAAATCAAACCCAGGGCTTTGTGCATACTAAGGCAAGCATACTACTGCTAGGCTATACTTCCAGCCCCTATAGTGACATTTCTTTATGATATGATTTTCCATCTCCCTGATGACTAATGATTTCAAGGAATAATGATTTCATATTCTTAGTGATTCATTTATATGTATTTTTGTGAGATACCTACTCAGTGATATTTTTTTCTCTTTGGTTTCTATTTTCTGTGTTATCTAAAAACATCTTACTTGAGTGAAAACGTACATTGTATATGTTTTCCATTAGTTTCAGCTTTGGCATTTTAATTAAATGGATAACCCTTTCCAAACTACTGCTTTATATATATCTATATCTATCTATCTATCTATATATATATTATGTAGGAAGGGTCAAGGTTCTTATTTTTCTAGATAAACATCCAGTTGTTCCCTTGCCATTTGCTAAAAAGACTTCAACATCTATTCCCTACTGGACTTCTTTGTCACTTTGTAGAAAATTGAATGAATGCAGTTCCACTTCTGGGAGACCTATTGTGTTCCATTGTATTCAATACAATGATGTACTTACGTTTGGTAAGTTGAGTATTCTTTGTTCTGATCATTTCATATATATGCATATATATTCATAAGATTTATATTCATTTTGTTAATTTTGGTTTGAAAAATTTTCTGGGATTTATTTTTGGGATTAATTTGGGGAGAATTGACATCTTAACACTGAGTCTTCGAATGATATTATTTAATATATTCAGATTATTTATCTAAACAATGCTTTTTAATTTTTGGCATTGAAGTCATATATGGCTTTCATTTTCAAATTCGCAAACAATGTAGTTTTTGTTTCATTTAAGAATAGTTGAGGGCCGGGAGTTTGGCCTAGTGGTTAAAGTGCTTGCCTAGCATGCATGAAGACCTGGGTTCGATTCCTCGCTACCACATACATAGAAAAAAAAGCTGGAAGTGGTGCTGAGGCTCAAGTGGTAGAGCTCTAGCCTTGAGAAAGTCCAAGGACAGGGCTCAGGCCCTGAGCTCAAGCCCAAGACTGGCAAAAAAAAAAAAAAAAAAAAAGAATAGTTGAACAAATCTTATCAGACAAATTCAACTGGAAAATTGTGGGTTGATAAAATGCAGTCATGCACTGTATTGTAGATTCAAATTCCTTAGTAGAACAAGGATATTCTACTATGGGATTGACTCTATATGCTGTTTAGTAAATATTTATTTATTTGCTTTTTCTCATTTATATTATTATATACTGATTAGAAAATTTAGATGTTTCATTGTGATGTTTCCATGCATAAATATATATTTGCTTCTATTCACTTCCTCTATTAGTCTTTCCTGAAATTAGAAACATGATTACATAATACTTTCAAAGTACTTTAATTATATTTTCCCCTTTCCCCTTTTTCCCCCTACTTTCACCATTTGTTGATTTTATCCCTCCTCAAATAGTTCTCTATTAGTATCTTTTTTTTTTTTTTTTTTTTTTGCCAGTCGTCGGCTTGAGCACAGGGCCTGACACTGTCCTTGGATTTTCTCAAGGCTAAGGCTCTACCACTTGAGCATCAGCACCACTCCTGGCTTTTTTTGTTTGTTTTTTTGTTTTTTGTTTTTTTTTTTCCAGTCCTGGTCTTGAGCTCAGGGCTTGAGCACTGTCCTTGGACTTTCTCAAGCCTAGCACTCTTACTCTTGAGCCTCAGCACCACTTCCGGCTTTTTCTATGTATGTGGGGTACTGAGGAATCGAACCCGGGTCTTCGTGCATGCTAGGCAAGCACTCTACCACTAGGCCAAACTCCCGGTCCCCACTCCTGGCTTTTTTCTATGTATGTGGTACTGAGGAATAGAACCTGGGTCTTTGTGCATGGTAGGCAAGCACTCTACCACTAGGTCAAACTCCCGGATCCTAGTATATATTTTTATAGGTTTTTTGTTTACATCTGTTTTTTCTTTAGATCTAGTTTACATATATGAGAAAACATGTGATATTTGCCTTTTTAGTCTCACTCATTTTGTTTAACATAATGATTTCCACCTATTTTCCTGAAAAGTCATATGATTTCATTCTCCATGGCTGAATAATACTACATAATATTTATATACCGCAACTATACCATATGCTCTTTTTATTTTGCATTACTCAGTAGGTATTTGGGGTCTTTCATGCTTCCATAAGCAGTTTTTGATTTTTGATTCCCCTTCCTTCCCTCCTTCCTTCCTTCCTTCCTTCCTTCCTTCCTTCCTTCCTTCCTTCCTTCCTTCCTTCCTTCCTTCCTTCCTTCTTCCTTTCTCCCTCCCTCCCTCCCTCCCTCCCTCCCTCCCTCCCTCCCTCCCTCCCTCCCTCCCTCTCTCTCTCTTTCTTTTCTTTCTTCTCATTTCTTTCTTTCTTTTCATTTTGTTTGTTTGCCAGTCTTGGTGCTTGAACTAACAGCTGGGCACTATCCTGAGCCACAGCACCACTTCCGGCTTTTTCTGTGTATGTGGTATGGAGGAATTGAACCCAGAGCTATGTGCATGCCTGGAAAGTTCTCTACCACTTGACCACAACCGCGGCCTGATTTTTCATTTCTGTGAAGAATGATCTGATGGGTACTGTATTGAACGTAAAGATTGTATTTGATAACAGAGCCTCTTTCACAATGATAATTCCATTGCTTCATGAACATGAGTGTTATTTTCATATTCTTTTGTCTTCTTTCAGTATTTTCCATAATTTTTATTATAGAGGTCTTACAGAGCCTTAGTTATGTTTGCTTCTAATTTTTTATTTGTTTTGTTGTCATTGTGTGGTTTCTCCTTTTTTTTATAAAAAAATTTATTGTCAAGGTGATGTATGGAGGGGTCACACTTGCATTCATAAGGTAGGAGTACATTCTTTCTTGAACATTATTGCCTTCCCAAATTTGTTTTCAGTTTGTTCATTATTGGTATGTAAAAAATTCCACTGACTTTTATATATTAACTTCGTATCCTAGTATTTTGCTGAGAATTCTTACTAGGTCTGAGAGGTTTTGTTGTTGTTGTTGTTGTTTGCAGAGTCTTCATGGTTTTCTAAGAGTATGGATGTCATTATTTAGAGGTAGGAATAATTTAGCTTCTTCTTGATTTGTATCTTTCATTTATTTCTGTATTATTGTTCTGATTAAGAATGCAAACATTAGAACTGGAGCTATGGTTTCCATTGAAACCAAAAAGCCAAGGGCTACTAAAAGAGGTCTTCAATTAAAGCCTTGGTGTCATTAAGTGCTTCAGACACAAAAACTTTTAAACAGTATAGTGAATAAAAGTGAAGCATGGCTTTACCCTTGTCTTCTTTCTGAACTCAGTGGAAATGCTTTCTCTTTTTCCCTTACATAGGAAAATACCTTTGTATTTCAAAGTACTTGCCTTCTCTTTCTCATTTCTATAGGGTATTTTATCATGTTGAATTTCATAGAGAGGCTGTATTACATCTTGAAGTATTTTTATGACTTTTGTGTTATTTAATTTGCATGCTATATTATATTTATTGATTTCTTTTAGAGTTTCCAGCTTATTGGGGTTTAAGTTAATGAAATATTACCTAATGATCATTTGAATTTCATTGGTTTGTGGTGGTATATTGTCCTTAATTTTAAATTTTGATTAATTTCAGTCATCTTTCTTTTGATTTGTTTGTCTTCAGGTTCATCAATATTTTTTGTTTTTTCAAAAATCTAACTCATCCAACTGTCTATTTTTTTTGTGTTGTCTTTCAATCTGTTTCAATTTCTGTTTGTTACTTTTGAGTCTAGCTTATTTTTGGTTTTCTAGCAGTTTGAGGAATATACCATTAGCTTGTTTATTTGAGATCTCTCTGATTTCTTAATATTGTACTTAGAGCCATAAACATCTCCTAAAACACTTCCTAAACGTCCTGGAAAGTTGTATTTCATGCTAGGAAGTTTCTCTTAAAAAAATTTCCCCCTTTGTTTCTTTGTTAACATACTGATGGTCCACAAGCTTATTGTTGTCTCTGTCCATGTGTTTAAATTATTCCTATAGTTTCTTGTGCTATTGAATTCTGGTTTTATTCACTACAGTCTGATAAAATACAGAAAATCAAGTACATTTCCTTGTATTTGTCAGGATTTGTTGTATATATTAACCCATGATCTATTTTGGAGAGCATTCCATAGGTTTCCTAGAAGAATGTGTATTTGTGGTTGTTGCATGAGATACTCTGCATATGTCTATTAAATTCATTTGATGAGTAATGTCAATTAATTCTGTTGTTTTTCAAAAACAGTTATGTAGATAAACTATTTATTGGTGATCTGAGGATACTGAAGTCACCTACTCTTATCACATTGAAGGTTGTATGTATCTTTATATCCAGTGGTGTTTATTTTATATAACTTGTTTATGCTGACATTCAATGCATTTATCCTATTTTCTCTGACTTGATTCTCCGTTGTTAGATTTGAGTCTATCTATACTAGCTTGCTTTGGGGCTTTATTTGCGTGTTATATCTTTTTCTATCTTTTCATATTTGTCTTTGTCAGTGAGATGCATTTCTTACAGTTATTTTCTTTCAGGGTTTGAAATGCATCATTTCTTTCTTCCTTGTTTTTTAGAGTTTCTAGGCTGGAGCTGTAGACTGTTTCCTGTATTATTCTGTTGACTTCCTGTTTCAATGTACCTTTCAGTTACTTTATCCTCTTCCTTGGTTTCTGTTGCTATTTTTCCTCTCCATTGTGTAGTATCACCACTGTTACTCAGAATCTTTATTTATAGTGAAACTGAGTTTCTACTATTCCCTTGCCTTACTTCTTTCTGTATCTTTTTTCATTTTATTCAATTTTTGTACATATTTAATTTTTTAATTTTTTGTAAGTAGATTCAAAAATACTTTGTTTTCAATTGCTTGATGTTCATATATAAAATTCAAATTTACTTTAAACATTGATATTGTGTTTTTGACCCAGGCAAATTCACTTACTTGTTCTAAAATTGGTTTTGTAGATTTTACTATGATTTTCTATGTAAATAATTATGTCACCCATAAATTCAGATAGTTTTACTTCTTTCTTTTTTTCTTTATTTTTGCCAGTTCTATGCCTTAAACTCAGGGCCTGGGCACTATCCTTGGGCTTTCTCAAGGCTAGAGCTCTACCACTTGAGCCACAGCACCACTTCTGGCTTTTTTCTATGTATGTGGTATCAAGGAATCAAACCTGGTTCTTACATGCATGATAGGCAAACACTCTACCACTAGGCCAAACTCTCAGCCCTTCCTTGGAAATTTTTGATAAAAAAAAATTTCTACTGGGTGGGTGGCTCACATCTGTAATCGTAGCTATTCAAGAGGCTGAGATGTGAGGATCAAGGTTCAAAGCCAGCTCAGGCACTAAAGATTGAGACTCTTATCTACAATTAAGCACTAGAAGACCGGAAATGGGCTGTGGCTTAAGAGGGAGGGCAAGTAGCCTTTTAGTGAAGAGCTCAGGGACCGCGTCCAGGCCAGAGTCCAAGTCCCATGACCGACCAAAAAGAAACTTCTTTAAAAATAATAGCCCCCCACCTCGGGCACCAGAAGTGGTGCTGTGGCTCAAGGGGTAGAGCTCTAGCCTTGAGAAAGACCAAGGACAGTGCTCAGGCCCTGAGCTCAAGGCCCAGGACTGGCTGAAATAAAATAAAAATAAAATAAATATAATAGGCCCAATTAGTCTTAATTTTTTTAGCAGTTCTCAGTAATAGCTTTATTTCTCAGAAAAAGTTCTATTTTATCCAAGTTAACTAATTTGTTCTTATAAGTTTTTGTTATTCTTCTATTTGCTGTGTAGTGTCAAGTGTTAATCACCCCTTCTAATATTTTTATGTTTTATATTGCATGACCTTTTTACTATTGCTGATGGCTTTACTTAGGAATTTATTATCTTTTTTTCACTTTTTGACTATCAATTACTATTCTGTTTGTCTAATACTTCACTGATTACTATTCTTATCTTCATTATTCCTTTCTATGAGTTTAATTTCCTCTTAATGTTTCCAGGTTCTTGAGGTGGATCTTTGTGATTTCTTCGGATTTATAAATGTCTAAAATAATATTAATATCTTTCATGTGCCACAAATCTGACTATTCATCATAAGGGAAAGATAGGAGTTTGACTTGAGCCATTCTAATCTACACAATCTATAGCCACTTGTTATATAGGCCAGTTTCTACATAGCATGACACAGTCTCTTAAATCCAAAAGACAAAAAGTATTTTTGAGGGGGTTAATGTTTTGAGCTCTAAGTATATTTTAAGTATAAGGTCCTTGTCTATATCCTTTGCCATGCAGAATCTCTGTAGTTTAATGCAGTCCCATTTATTTAACCTTTTTTTTTTAATTTGCTGTGTTTTGGACTCTCTATAAAGAAAGTTGTGACATGTGTCAAAGAGCCTGATTTGGGTATGGGGAGGGGAATCACAGAAATGGTGAGACAGGACAAAAGGTGAACAAATGAAACAGTGATATACAGAAGACACCATGCTGAAAATGAACTTTATAATTTGGGGAGGGGAAAGGGAAGTTGGGGTGGGGATAGCATCAGTTACTATGATGTCTCCTAGTGTTCACATCTTCTGGTATTCCCTTAATGTTTTTGTGTTTTGTTTGTTTTTTTTCACCAGTTGTGGGGCTTAAACTCAGGGCCCAGGCACTGTCCTTCAGCATTCTCAAGGCCAAGGCTCTACCACTTGGGCCACAGCACTAGTTCCAGCTTTGATTTTTTTCTGTGTATGTGGTACCAAGGAATTGAGCCCAGGGCTTTGTACATACTAGGCAAGCATCATACCAGTATGCCATACTCCTGGACCTCTCTTACAGCTTTTTAAATCTTATTTTTTACCTAGATGCTGGTATCAAAATATTAAAAATTTTTAACTATAATTATAGAACTTAAATTTCTCTGTAGTTCTTCCAATTTGTTTCAATTTATGTTAAAACTCTGTTTCTTTGCACTCACATATTTATAGCTTTTATATCTCCTTGATTAACTGACTGGAAAATACCTTGGTGAAATGTCTTTTTGTAGTGGTATTAATCCTTATGTACAAACCTTTAGTAATCATTCTGTGTTTATTTTCAGTTTGCAGTATAATTCTCTCCTGATTCTACAATGAATACTCAATAATTTTAAAAAAGACATGAAATTGTTAAAGTACAGAAAAAGAGAGTAGCCTTATCTTTATCCTGAAGAAAGTTTCTCTTTCCCTTGTGAATGACTAACACTATGTCAGGGAACACTCACTGGAGAGAAACTACAGTCCCAGTGTGACTCAGGATGGCAGCACTCCCTTCTAACTGGATAACTCTGGACATCCAAGCCTGGCACTGACTTCATTTAGCAGACCGTAGCTCACTGACCAGCCTTGGACATGGAGAGGCTCTAGGGATACCTCACATCTTGTTTTGCTTCATTCCTTTTTTTCTTGTTACAGTTACTACTTTGCAAATGTTCTGTACTCTATTTTTTTAATTGTCAGTATTTCTTTTTTAACTTTGCAAGATGATGTCATAAATCCCCTTTTATAGTTAATTAGAGTGATTTCCAGGAAGAGTACCAATCAGTTGTTGTTGAAATGGAAAAATGAACACAAAACTATTAGGTAAGAGAGTCATTAGTTGTCTCATAGAGCCCGAAAAATCAGACCTAACCAAACCAAATCAGACCAAGCAAGACAAATAATTTGTAATTTCAGACTTATGAATTGTTATTCTTTTTTCCAGAATTTATGCTTATCTGAGGAGAAATTATCTTGAGGGAATCTGTTTAAAAATTTTTAAATTGTATTTATTAAGCAGTATGCCTATAACTTTAGTCTATAATTTAACCTTATTTTTTGTATTTTTTGTGTTTTCCTATAATCTTTGGCCCATTCATTATCCATTTGTTGATTGGAGTATTTTATGTCTTATTTAATCTATCATAATAGTTTCATAATGTTAAGAGAGTCTATACCTTTTAAACATTTTTTTCTTTACTATTCTACTGATTTCTCTTCCTCTTTCTCTCTGTCTCTGTCTCTTTCCTACTGGAGCTTGAACTTAAGAGTCTCTTGCTTGCTAGGTGTGTACTCTATTGCTGAGTCATGCCTCCAGCCCTTTTGTCAGTTTTTTTAAAATTTATTTTATTGTCAGAGTGATGTATAGAGGGGTTACAGTTACATTTGTAGGGTAGTAAATACACTACTTCTTGAACATTGTTACCCCTTCCCATGTTTTTCTCCCACTTTTCCTCTCTCAGCTGTGAAGTTCATTTCCAAAATAGTATCTTGAGAATATCACTGTTAAATTGGTTTATCCTTTGTCCTTTGTCTCATCATATAGCTTTCCCTTTTTCCTTCTCTAATTCAAATAAGCAAATAAACATATATACGATAAACAAGATATCAAAGTCAGATACAATAACAACAGGGATAAGCCATAAGGGGGGAAAAGCAAAAGAGGAAAGAAATAACTTCACATTCATTGGTTATTATTATTATTATTATTATTTTATTTTTTGGTTGGTTATGGGAATTGAATTCTGGGCCTGGGCACTGTCCCTCAGCTCTTTAGCTCAAGGCTAGCACTTTACCACTTGAGACACTGCACTATTTCCAGTGTTCTGGTGGTTATTTGGAGATAAGAGTCTCATGGACTTTTCGTGCCAGGGCTGGCATTGTACTGTGATCTTCAGGTCTCAGCCTCCTGAGCAGCTAGGGTTATAGGCGTGAACCACCGTGTCCGGCTTCTCTGGTTATTTCTGAGATAGGATATTGCTTCTTATATAGACTTGTACTTGAACTGAAATTGTTTTTATTTTATGCTTTTTGCTGTGTCTGGAATGACAGCTATGTAACACCACAGCTAGCTTCTTTTATTGAGAGGCATTATTACAGGTTTTTTCTTTGCCCAGGCTGGCTTAGAGACACAGTCCTCCTGAGCCCAGCCTCCCATATATCCAGGATGACATGTGCTAGCCATTATACCTGTTGTTTGAGAAGCTATCTCACAAAGTTTATGTCCAGGGTGGCCTCAAACTATGATCTTCCTGATATCAGTCTCCCAAGTAGGCAGGTTTACAAGTATGAGCCACAGTGAATGGCTTTACTTCATCCATATTCTGATGTGATTGTTGCTGAGGTTAAATCATGGGCAAGATCTGAAGAGGCCGTCTTAAGAAAAAAAAAATACAGGATTGATGTGACAGACCTAAGAGATCTGATCAGATAAAATGAAAAGACAAAAGCCATCATCTTTCTTCTTTACATTCTAATTATATGATCACCCATCCTTGGGGAAGTTTTGAAGGAAATTTCATGAGGTGCATAATGAGAAGGATTAGGCAAAAGTTAGAATTTAACTTTATTAGAATAGCTACCAGTTGATATTTCTACTGGTGTCAACCACAATCTAAGAAATTAAAATTATGTGCAAAAAATATAATGATTTTAATATGGCCAATCATTTAAAATTAATAAATTTTGTAAAGTTAGAATGTATGTTCGCAGTCTGTTTCTTAACATTAGATTCAGGGCTTCTCCTTAGTTATATCGCAATTACAAAACAAAATATAGGAATCATAAAAATAGGATCTAGTACATCTTTTTAGTTGTAATTAGAATTTAGAGAAATAATGGATTGTATAAAACTGTTGGAACAAATGTAAATCTGAAGATGGAAATATACTCAAAGCAATGTTTTTTTAAAAAATATTGCCATTTTTCCTATGAAGCATATGCAGCTAAGGGAGTACTTATTTATATACTTTGTTATTGGCAATGAAACAAATATGTAGATGAACAGATAAATGTAGTACTACAAGTTTGATAATGTAGTCCAAATATTATATAGAATTATTCACCTGTATATATTCATGAACTTCCAAATTTTTTCTCATGTATTTCCTATTTGTTATTGAAAAGATTATTTAATAAGATAATAAAAATTCATTTTATGTCTATTTTCTATTATTGCATAAGAAATTATCACAAATTTACTGCGTTAAAACAACATTCATTTATTTTTTTGCAGTTTCATAGGTCAGAGGTTCAGTTGGGGTCAGCTTAGGGTTTCATGATGTGAAATTCTAAGTATCGACCAGTCTACATTCTTATTGTAAGTTTTGGGGAAGCATCAAATAATCTTTGAGATTATTAATAGAATTTAGCCCTTTCCAATTTCCTTTTGAAAAGTAACATTATGTAATCAAAGGTATGAAACCACATTCACACTTGTGTAGATTTGGGTAGCAAATCTTGGGGCATGAAAAGCCATCTAGAATTCTGCTTACCCAGCAGTATAAGTGAAAGATGCTACTTCATATAATCAGAAATGAAAGTTTTTCATCCAGTTGAATCAGAATTTTTATTTATTTTTTTAAATTTTTTATTGTAATTAATAAAAGGGTTACATGATCTTTGCCAGATAGAAGGTGCATTAATTCACATACATTGATACCCTTTCACATGTCTTGGTACCCATTACCCTCCCCCCACCTTCCCCACTCGTCTTGGTTTTCCCCCCTTCCCTATCAAATTTCAAATAACCAAATGAAAATAAATTCAATATATCAGATAACAAAGTGAGATACTGTAACAATATGAGATAACCAAGGGACAGCAAAGGAGATGAGAGAAAACATAGTACATTAAGGACAACAGTCATTTGTTATATGGCTTTTGTTTCAATATCCTGGAGGTCCTTTCAATTAGCTTCATACTATATGGCCTTATGTATCAAGATTTTGCTCTATTGCAGATCTCTGCTAGTAGAGCCCAAAGTTTCTACTGATTATGACGAATGAGGGAAACCATTGAGCCTAAGTTCCTTTGAGTCTGGCTTACTTCACTTAATATGATTTTTTCTAAGTCTTTCCATTTCCTATCAAATGGGGCGATGTCCATTCTTTCTGGCAGCAGCATAGAATTCCATTGTGTACAAATACCACATCTTGTTGATCCACTCATCAACTGAGGGACATCTAGGTTGGTTCCATATCTTTGCTATGGTGAATAGTGCTGCAATGAACATTGTTGTGCTAGTGGATTTAGTATGCCCTTGTTTCTGGATGGTTGGGTAAATGCCAAGTAGTGGAATTGCTGGGTCATAGGGGAGTTCTATGTTTAGCCTTTTGAGGCACTGCCACACTGCTTTTCATAGTGGTTGAACGAGTTTGCACTCCCACCAACAGTGTAGTAGTGATCCCTCCTGGCCACATCCCCTCCAGCATCTGTTATTATTCGTTTTCCTGAATCAGAATTTTTAAATATTATGTCTACCTCAAGTTGTACAAGTAAAATTAGCAATCTTTGATTTTACATATTTATTTTTATTAGAGATAAGACAGCTCTTAATAAGCACTATCCAATTATTAATACTAGCTTGGATTTGAAATTTTAGAGAATATTTTATATTTTACTATATTTGTGAGTTTAAAAATTACTTTTCTCTTCTGATATTTGATACCTGTACTCATAATTTATCACTTGATTGTGATTTTCAGCATAAAGTATTTAATAAGTTGTCTAAATTATATATACATGCATATATCTTATTATATAATATGCAGGATGCTTATAAAAAAAAGAGTAAAGCAGAGAAAGATTCAAATGGCTATTTTCTTTCTTTTTTTTTTGCCAGTCTTGGGCTTGAACTCAGGGCCTGAGTACTGTCCTTGGACTTTCTCAAGGTTAGAGCTCTACCACTTGAGCCTCAGCACCACTTCTGGCTTTTTTTCTATATATGTGGTACCGAGCAATCGAACCTGGGTCTTCATGCATGCTAGGCAAGCACTCTACCACTAGGCCAAACTCCCCACCCAGCTATTTTCTTTTATAGGTTAACTTGACAGCCTTTAAAAACACAAAATTGCTATTAGTGGATGCATGTATAAATAGAATGCAGTACCTTCTCCCATCATTCGCTGTTTACAAAGGAAGGAAAGAGTGTCATACATAACTGTGAGGATGAATCTTCCCTTTCTTTTTGGTGATGTATATATGAAATTTGATTTATACCCATTGCTTATTAACTTTGAATATAAGATTCATCATATAATCAACCTGTTTATAAAAGGAATAGCTATTTCTGAAAATTACTTAGAGGCAAGATATTTTTATTTCTGAATTGCATATAATTCATATAGGTCTTTATATTTAAAGGCATATTAGTCTAAGATCAGAGATTAACATTATTTATTCAGTAAATGTGGCATACAGGTAATATATTAAAAGCCATATATCATAGTTAATGGAAGTGTTAATCAATTCAAAAATAACCTAAAACATTGGATGGATCTTCTTCCATCCAATACTGTTATTTTTCTTTTGATTGGGAAATTGAATCCATTAATCTTTAGGCTTATTATAGAGATATATCTGTTTTTTGCCATCCTCTTGATTTCCTGTACTTTGTTTCTTTTCTCTTCTGATGTTTACTTAATTAATCTTCTAGTGAATTTTGGCCTATGTGTTTCTTTGATTTTGATTATTTTCTTCAGACTGTATTCCTCTCTGGAATTCTTTGTAATGCCAGTTTAATGATCATGAATACCTTTAATTTTTATTTGTCATGGAAGGTTTTGGTGTCACCATCTAATGTAAATGATACCTTTATTGGGCAAATCAGTCTTGGTTAGCAGTTGTTGATCAACAGTGCTTAGATTATAGCATTCCAGGCTCTCCTTGCATTCAGGGTTTGTGTGAAGAGGTTGGCAGTGATTCTGATTTTCTTTCCTTTGTAATATAGCCTTTTTGATTTTGCAGCATTTAAAATCAGTTTCTTGCTATTCCAGTCTAATAATTTTACTTTGTTTTTTTAAAATATTTTTTATTGTAACTAATAAAAGGGTTACATGATATTTGCCAGATAGAAGGTGCATTAATTCACATACATTGATACCCTTTCACATGTCTTGGTCCCCATTACCCTCCCCCCACCCCCCCATCTTGGTTTTAACCCCTTCCCTATCCAATTTCAAATAACCAAATACAAATATATCCAATATATCAGATAACAAAGTGAGATACTGTAACAATATGAAATAACCGATGAGAAATAACATAGTACATTAAGGACAACAATCATTCATTATATGGCTTTTGTTTCAATATCCTGGAGTTCCTTTCAATTAGCTTCATACTATATGGCCTTATGTATCAAGGTTTTGCTCTATTGCAAATCTCTGCTAGTAGAGCCCAAGGTTTCTACTGATTATGATAAATGAGGGAACCATTGAGCCTAAGTTCCTTTGAGTCTGGCTTTCTACACTTAATATGATTTTTTCTAAGTCTTTCCATTTCCTAACAAATGGGGCGATGTCGTTTTTTCTGACAGCAGCATAGAATTCCATTGTGTGGCCGGGAGTTTGGCCTAGTGGTTAAAGTGCTTGCCTAGCATGCATGAAGACCCAGGTTCGATTCCTCGGTACCACATACATAGAAAAAAAGTCAGAAGTGGTGCTGAGGCTCAAGTGGTAGAGCTCTAGCCTTGAGAAAATCCAAGGACAGTGCTCAGGCCCTGAGCTCAAGCCCAGGACTGGAAAAAAAAAAAAAGAATTCCATTGTGTACAAATACCACATTTTGTTGATCCATTCATCAACTGAGAAACATCTAGGTTGGTTCCATATCTTTGCTATGGTGAATAATGCTGCAATGAACATTGTTGTGCTAGTGGAATTAGTATGCCCTAATTTCTGGATGGTTGGGTAAAGAATTATTAGGTGAATGAAATTTTCCTCTTAATAGTGGGGAAGTTCTTAGCTATTATTTTATGACATAGGTTTTTTCCCTATTAAATTCCCCCCTCTCATCGATTCTAATTATGGATAGATGTCATTGTTTAGCTTAGTCTGTAAATTACTGAACTTCTCTTTGGTAGGTTGTTTTTTTCATATTTTTGGCTTCTTGGTCTAGCTTCTCTGTTTTATCTTTGACTTCTGAATTTCTGTTTTCCGTTTTACTTATTGTTACCTACAGATTCCACTTTGGTTTGCATTGTGGAAACTGAACCTTAGTGGTTCTGAGATCAGTTCTCATAATGTCCATCTCATCTTTTAATGAGGTCCATAGGGGTCTGTTTTTCTCTCTGAATCTTTCTTGGAATCTTGGATTTTCATTGTCAGTTCTATCATTTCTTCTTTGTGCTCTTGAAATTTGTTTTTGCGTTTTTCCTTTTATTTTATTGGCAATTTCTGTCACCATTTCTTTAATGGTTCTTTTTCCCCTATCTCTTCTTCATTCTAACTGGAGTCTTTTGTTGTTGGCTTTTGGATTTGGTTTGTTGTCTTGATTGAATATGAATCTTGTAATGTTTTGTTGTGATTTATGCATTTGGATTCAAGGTTGTTGCTCAAGCTTGGCCTGTTCACACCCGACAGGTAGCAGTCCTTGCTTGGCCCAGACTAGTTCAAACTAGCTTAGTCAATTCTGCAGCCCAATTTTAAAGTGCTATTTCCTGCCTATCAGCATTATATATTTACTAGGTTGGTCTCAATAGGGTGAGATTCTACTAGGCTAGTCTTTCTTATATGATCTTGAGAACACATGGCTATCATTTGTCCACATTCAGGAATCTTTTTACTACCTAACAATGTCAGATAACATAATGCTTGCTTACTTCTCAAAAGTTAAGTGTATTTTAGACAAGTCGATACAGTAGAGGGCATGCATAGTCCATGTGCCCTTCACTTACATTACTGCCTATTTCAGGTCAGTAATTGCCACTTTTTCTTTTTTAATCATTATTAATAAAGGGGTTGCAATTCCATAAGTCAGATAATGAGTACAATGCTTCTTGACAATGTCATTCCTTCTTTCACCATCCTTTATTTTCCCTTTCCCATCCCTGCCCATATGTTAGTTATTTTTTTACATAGTGTATATGTATATGTATATGTATACCATGATTGCGTTTGTTCCTTTTCCCTTCCCATTCCTTTGCTGCCTTGTACTCCCCTCATAAAGAAAAAAAATCCTCAAACCAACAGAAACAATAATGACATTAATAATAACAAAAAATACATTTCAGTTTCCTGGAACTGGATTATACTTAGTAGTTTGGATGTTCAGAGGAGTTATACCTTTGGGTTACTCCCTTAAGTGTATTCTCCTTTAGTTTGTTTATGTTTAAATGCATGGGACCCAGGATAAATTATCATGTTCAATTGTGTTTTATATCTAGCTTATACATATGAGAGAAAACACCATTTGTTTCTCTTTTTTTTATTTTTAATTTTATTTTTTTATTGTAATTAGTAAAAGGGTTACATGATATTTGCCAGATAGAAGGTGCATTAATTCACATACATTGATACCCTTTCACATGTCTTGGTACCCATTACCCTCCCCCCCCACCCCCCACCCGTCTTGGTTTTCCCCCCTTCCCTATCAAATTTCAAATATCCAAATACAAATAAATTCAATATATCAGATAACAAAGTGAGATACTATACCAATATGGATAACCAAGGGACAGCAAAGGAGATGAGAGACAACATAGTACATTAAGGACAAGAATCATTCATTATATGGCTTTTGTTTCACTATCCTGGAGGTCCTTTCAATTAGCTTCACATTATATGTTCTTATGTATCAAGATTTTGCTCTATTGCAAATCTCTGCTAGTAGAGCCCAAGGTTTCTACTGATTATGACGAATGAGGGAAACCATTGAGCCTAAGTTCCTTTGAGTCTGGCTTACTTCACTTAATATGATTTTTTCTAAGTCTTTCCATTTCCTAACAAATGGGGCGATGTCATTCTTTCTGACAGCAGCATAGAATTCCATTGTGTACAAATACCACTCATCAACTGAGGGGTATCTGGGTTGGTTCCATATCTCAACAATCAGAGAAAGGCTGGATAAGTGGGACTGCATTAAAATGCAGAGCTTTTGTGTGGCAAAGGACATAGCTAGAAAACTAATCAAGAAGCCTACAGAGTGGGAGAACATCTTCACCAACCAAACAACGGACAAAGGCCTCATATCTAAAATATATCAACAGCTCAAAAAATTGAATCACTCCAAAACTAACCTCCAAAGTAACAACCATCCCATTAAAAAAATGGGCCAAAGACTTAAAGAGAGTCTTCTCTGAAGAAGAAACAAAAATGGCCTATAGACACATGAAGAAATGCTCAACATCTCTGGTCATAAAAGAAATGCAAATCAAAACAACTCTAAGATTCCACCTCACTCCAGTTAGAATGGCCGGGATCAGGAAAACGAATGACAACAGATGCTGGAGGGGATGTGGACAGGAGGGATCACTACTACACTGTTGGTGGGAGTGCAAACTCATTCAACCACTATGGAAAGCAGTGTGGCAGTGCCTCAAAAGGCTAAACATAGAGCTTCCCTATGACCCAGCAATTCCACTACTTGGCATTTACCCAACCACCCAGAAACAAGGACATACTAAATCCACTAGCACAACAATGTTCATTGCAGCACTATTCACCATTTGTTTCTCTTAAGTCGGACCACCTCACTTGGTTATAGCTCCATCCATTTCCCTGCAAATGACATAACATTCTTTCTTGTGAATGAGTAAAATTCCATTGTACATATGTACCAATTTTTTTATCCACTCATCTATTGTAGGACATTTGGGCTGTTTCCATAAGTTGGCTATTGTGAATAGATCAACAATGAACATGAATACCATATTCTCACTTGTCATGTTCTGGGTAGATGTCCCAAAGTAGTATGTTTAGTTTCTTGAGGAATCTCCAAACCTTCTTCCAGAATAATTGTACTAGTTTACATTTCCACCAACAGTGCGGTTGGGTTTCCTTTCTCTCTACAGTCACACCAGCATTTGTTATTATTCACATTTTCAGCATTGGCCAATCTCACTGATGTGAGATGGAATCTCAAAGTTGTTTTGACTTGCATGTCTATTATGGCCAGGGATGTTGAACATTTCCTCATGTGTCTATTTGCCACTTCTTAGATGTTTCTCTTTAACCGCTGTGCCCATTTATTGATTGGTTTTCAAGTTTAGGGAGAGGTTTAATATATTGGTTAATTTCTGGAGCTCCTGTATATTTTGGATATTAGACCTTTGTTGAATGTAGTGCTGATAAGGATCTCTCAGTCAGTTTGCTGTGTTATAGTTTAATGGCAATGTCCTTTGCTGTGCAGAATCTTTTCATCTTGATGTGCTCCTTTTTTGTCATGTGTCTTTCCTAATTACTGTGCCCTGTAACTCTTTTCAAAAAGTTCCTAAGAGTATCCGATTTTCTTCTAGAATCACAAAGATGCAATGCCTAAGTGCCCCTTCATAATAATATAATATAGTATATAATACTTAGGTAATGCACCTACTGAATTGAACTCCTAAGTTATAGAAACAAAAGACTTATTTTCTGATGATTCTTCTTTACCTTATATATGTTGTATTCACATGTATATCTGTGGGAGGGTGGGGTACGAGCATAGAATCTGAGGGAAAAGAGTGAAAAATAGCATCATTGGAGCTCACTGGACATTGAACTATAGAACTCTTGGGTGGAAATGGGAGGGAGGGACTGGATAAGAATAAGGGAACCGAGGACAATACGAAAGGAATTGTATTCATTACCTGACTCATGTAAATGTAACTACTCTGTATATCACTTCTATAATAACAATAAAGTAAAAAATAAATAAATAAAAGTTTCTGCTACTGTGTGCCGGTAGCTCATGCCTGTAATCCTACCTATTAAAACCAGCCTACATGTGAAGTAATGCGCCTTCTATCTGGTGAATATAATGTAGCCCTTCTATTAATTACAATAAAAACGTATAAGAAAAAATAAAACCAGCCTAGGCAGGAAAGTCCGATTAACCATGATAAAAGCTGAAGTGGCACTGTGACTCAGAATGGTAGAGCATTAGCTTTGGGTGCAAAAGCTCAGAGACAGTGCTCAGGCCCAAGTTCAAATCCCATGAATGACAAAAAAGAAAGAAAGAAAAAGGTTCCTGTGTATACCAGTAAGTTCTTTTTTTTTGGTTTGGGAAATATATGGAGGGATCACAGTTACATTTGTCAGGGTGCATTATTGTATATTTGTAAGTTCTACTGTTAATTCTATTCCATGTTGAAGTAAATACTTTCAAAGTTTCAGATCAGCTGTTGTGGACTTCGAATCTCTTTGAGTTGATCTTGGTGCCTGATGACACCAGTGATCCAATTTTAGTTTTCTATGTTTGGATGTCAAGTTTTCCCAACACCAATTATATCTTTTATATCTCAAATGTATAGTTTTGGCTCTTTTGCTAAGTATCAGATGACTGTTAGTAAATCACGTTATTTCCGGGCTTTCTGGTCTGTCCTGTTGATCTTCAGGCCTGTTTTTGTGCCAGTATTCAGCTGTTTTTATTATTTTCTGTAGTAGAGTCTGAGGTCTGAGGTTATGATACCCCCTGCACTGCTTACTTATTGGTTTGTTTGTTTGTTTATTGTGCCTAAAATTGCTTTAGCTATTCAAGATCTTTTATTGTTTCAGATGAATTTTTGAAATTTTTTCCCCTTTAACTTGGTGAAGGATGTCATAGGGAATTTCCTTTTTCTTTTCTTATTGTATTTATTTATTTAGTTTTTGGTTGTTCATGTAGGCTGAACTCAGGGCCTGGGTGCTGTCCTTGAGATTTTTTTTTCTTTTTGGTCAGTAGTGGGACTTAAACTCTTGGTTTAGGTGCTTGTCCCTGAGCTCTTCAGGTTAAAATTAGCTGTCTATCACTTAAGCTGCAGTACTACTTCTGGTTTTCTAGTCCTTAATTGGAGAGTCTCACAAACTTTTATGTCTGGGCTGGCTTTGAACAGTGATCTTCTGATCTCAGCCTCTTGAGTAGCTAGGATTGCAGGTGTGAACCACTGGTGTCCGGTTCCCTGTGTTTTTTCACTCAAGGGTAGAGCTCTACTTTGAGCCACAACTCTATTTTTGGTTTTCTGGTGATCATTTGGAGATGGCAGTCTCAAGGACTTTCCTGCCTGGCCTAGTCAGGCAGGAAACTGTAATCCTCACAGACCCCTGAGTAGCCAGGATTACATGAGAGAGCCACTGGCTTCCAACTGTCATAGGGATTTTTATGGGAAGTACATTGAATGACAGTATGGCCACTTTGGTAATATTAATTCTGCCTGTCAGTGAAGGTAGAAGTTCTTTCTATTTCCTGATGTTGCTTTTAATTTCTTCAGATTTATGTAATTTTCCCTATAGAGGTTCCTTGGTTAGGTTTATTTCTAGATATTTTATTTTATATATTTTGAGGCTATTCTAAGTGGAATTGTTTTCCTGATTTCCTTCTTTAATTGCCTATTGTTGGTATACTGAAAGGCAACTGCTTTTTGTGGGTTAATTCTGTATCCTGCTACATTTCTTTTTTGAATTCAAGCTTTCAGTAATAGAGTTTTTAAAACAGTTCATGACAGGAATACAAACCTAGTGTTAGTTATACAGAAATCTTAGTTTATAATGATACAATAAGCATTCATGAATATACAATTGAAAACAAGAGCTAAAATAATATTTTTCATATAATCTTTTGTTTACCTCCTTCCAGTTTCCTTTACTATTTCCCAATCTGGGGCAATCAAATTTTAGTCCCAAGTTCATGAGCTGAAGTTCATAATTTTACTTTCTTCTTATATAGGTTTTCTGTATATTTCTAAAAGGTTTGTCTCATACTTACAAAAACAGATATTCTTGTTTTCACTGCTTATGTTCATCCATCCATATTGTTATAGATTGTGGTCTATCACCCTTTTTAATTCATTCTCCTACTAATGAGCATTTAGTTGTTTCCACATTTTTGCTATCATGAAAGTGCTATGATCATTCTGTTATAAAAGCATATATATATATATATATATGTATTTTTTTGCCAGTTGTGGGGCTAGAACTCAGGGCCTGAGCACTGTCCTTGGACTTTTTCTCAAGGCTAGAGCTCTATCACTTGAGCTAGAGCACCACTTCAGACTTTTTTCTATGTATGTTGTACCAAGGAATCAAACTCAGGTCTTTGTTCATACTAGGCAAGCACTCTACCACTAGGCCAAACAACTAACCATTAAAGTATGTTTTTATGATCTTTATGTAGTTGTACAAACAGATTACTAGTCAGTGTCAGTTTATAACAATGTTTCTTGATCACTATCACTCCTTTCATCATTTTCTCCTGCCCTTCTCAATGTGGTCTACTTCCATTTTTCGAATTTCATGGGATATGCATTGAATATTATTCCTCTTTTTGTTTAGCTATGGATTTTCTTTCACATGTCTCCAGTTGTACATCTATAAGAATTTCTCTTGGTTATATTTCATTTATATGTTCAACTTTAGAAAGTTATGCCAAAATATTTTCTAACTAGTTTATAGGCAATGAAAGTTCAGTGTACTTACTTTGCACTGTGCAAATATGATGGTTTGAATACAGAACTGGCATGGAATGATGAGTAATTTAAAGCAGAGGTGTGGATAGATACTATTAAATTTGAAAATAACAAGGTTATAAGGTAAGTGAAACCTTAAATGAGTTTGCTCATACCAGAATTTTTTTCTTCTTTTTTAAAATTCCCCAAACAATTTTTTTGACATTTAAAGTTCGACAATTTTGGAAAGTGCACAAATAGTAGGATCAGTTTTTAGAGCAAGTTTTGGAGAACACAGTTGAGTATTTCATGGATAAACTCTCCAGATTCCTGAGTCAAATAAAATCCTGTTGTCTGTGGTAATAGCAAAGTTTTCTGAACTTATCTAGTTAGGTCTTCAATGCTGTTGTTTGGGACTGATATAAATCAATTGTTTTCAGTTAATTAGTTACTATATTTCCTTCTTCCTCCATATATAATTTTATTAAAAATTAAGTCCTATTAATTTTTATATCTAAAATTTGTTGGCAGTTCTGAAATTGTTTTCTTCTTCTGTTATAACTTGGAAGAATATTTTCATTCTTATTTTCTTATGAGAAATAATGTTACTTTACAAATCCTTTATTTTCTTTAGGTCTTTTATTGTTCAACATTAGAAAAACAATTCTCTACACTGGATGGCTTTCTCTTAGTAATTTCTATTTGTAATTTCTCTATGTAATTTCTGTTATGGAATAATTGAAGCAAGTGAAACATTTTATGATTTTCAGTCTCTACAACCTAAGGACATGGTGTCTACTCTGCCTTTAGTTTTGTTAATCCAATCAGATAGACATCCTTTGTCTGTGGACTAATATACTAATATACCTATCTATTCAAACTTTCCCTTTTTGTAAGGGATTAGGACCTTCTTACCCCAATGGCGTATTTCGATTAGCTACTTGTTATTCCCAAAAAGAGGCACATTCTGGAATACTAGGATGTAGGGCTCAAGCGTATATATTTAGTTAGACACAGTGTAGCCCATAGAACATTTAATTACCAATTAAGAATGAGTAAACCAGTATTTTTTCTTCCACAGGAGTGTAGTGCTGCTGTTTCTATCTATGTTTAACATAGTTCTTTAATATAGTTTGTTGTTCTTAGTTTTTGAAAGATAAATCATTTTCCAGTGGACCAGTGAATGCTTTCAGTATATTTTGAGAAGAAACATTGGTGATGTTTTCTGAGAGTATGCATATATGCGACTGTTCCTTTTCAGACTTCATCTTTGGCTACACGTACAATTTTTGAATCACAGCAATTTTCCTCAGAATTTTGTAAGGACCTAAGTATTTCTTTTTCTGAAGTTAAACTATAGTTAAAGTAGTCCATATTACTTGTCTATAATATTTAATACTAATAATACTTAATAATATTATTATTACTCCTTGCCAATGATTTCTAATGTATGATGCTAAGCATAGGGTTAGTAATGATTTGTCTTATTTTATAATTTCATAAAATCTTATGAAAATGTATAATAGTTGGAATTAAAGTAACTATTTTGACATGATTTGAATATTCATTCCTACTGAGACACCCCTATTTGTATGTCTTTGATAACTGTCACCAGTTTTTAGAAGATTTGGTCTTACATTTAAATATACTAAATATATACTTTGTCTAGCAGCCTTTAGTTCCTAGTATTTCGAAAAGGAAAAAGAGGAAAATGTAGTCACTTTGTTCTTCTGTTTCCACATTTCACTGAAGGTTTTAAGATATTTACTTTGGTTATCTTTGAGTTGAATTGTCAGTCTCAGATGTTGTTAATCATCCCTTAGATTTCATTTATTATCTGACCTTAAGTCTTTAGTTTGTGGGGTGGGACTAGATAGTGCCTTAAATCTCTGCATATCTGTGTCTACTTTAACCTTACAAGTCTGAATATTCCCCTCTTTTCTGTCTGAGGTTAACAGATAAATGGCTTTTGAAAAGAATTGAATCAGAATTATATAAATTTGCTGTGGTGATGAAAACAATTTTTCCAGGATATCTGCTTTCTCCTTTAGCTGATTCAAGTATGTACAACTGGATGTGAGGTTGTTACTTTTCTTCAAAGTGGCAGATTTTAGTTTTCTTCTCATCTCTTCTAAGTTTTCTGTTTGTCTGTCTCTGTCTTCTATCTTCTGTTGTCTATCATTTTTCATTTCTTGCCCTATAAGCATGCCATTTGGAAATTTCTCCACATATGTGTGCATCAGTATTTCTAGCTATTACAATTTCAATGTTCTTTGCTTCTGACAGGTTTAAGTACTTCACCTGACCTCTCTTATACTAAGTCTTATCATCCTCACTGGCACTAGGGATCCATTTTCTTTTTTCAAAAAAAATTTATCTTGACCATCAATTTTCTTAGTTTCATAGAATTGAATATTATGACTGGATTCTCCACTGCCCCCTTTGTTTTTATTACTGTAAATAAAGTGATACCAGCTCTGAAAAAAATCTTTTTAAAAGGCCAGGATTTGGCCTTGTGGTAGGATGCTTGCCTCACATGCACAAAGACCTGGGTTTGATTCCTTGGTACCACATACACAGAAAAAGCCAGAAGTGGTGCTGTGGCTCAAGTGGTAGAGCACCAGCCTTGAGGAATGCCCAAGGCCAACCTCCAGAACTGTCAAAAGATTTAAAAATATTATTATCTTTAACTAGTTGCACAAAGGAGTTCCCATTCAACAAAGCAGTTTATGAATACAGTGCATCTTCATCAGTATCACCACTTTTTAGCACTCAGTTTTGTAATAACATCTTAATGTGGGACCACAAAGTACAGCCTATACCAGCTATATTTATGTTGCCCTCTTTATCTTGTTCAATAGAATATCTCTGATTTCTTCCAGAATCCCAAGCAAGTTAGTATGTTTCCAGCATTATATACTAAAAACATTCTGACATACATACTTACCTATCTTTTGATCCCTTCAGGGTAGTAGTGATATTCTCTTTAAAGATACACAATCACTGTTTAAGATTCTGGGAGCTGTTCTAGTTACACTTATATACTATTTCCTTTAACCTGCACCAGAGTGGTTATTCTTTATCTGATAGATTATTAAATGCTCTCTTATTCAATTTTATGCTTTGTCTTCTTTTACATAGCATCTCAGGGATCCACTGTTAGTCTTTTAGTATCAGTTGATATAGATTAGCCAGGTTCTGGTTTGTTAAATAATCTGTTCATCCTTCATAAGCCTAGTACCTTCTTAGTTGTGTTCTGTTAAGATAGGATAATTAATTGATGGTCAAATCATGATGGAAGCCAACAGTCTTGTAAGACTAACTCTAGGCTTCTGCCGTTTTTAGTCAGTATTCTTCCATTTTCCACAACAGGGAGTAAGCCCTAGTTTTCTAAGCTTAGAAGATTCTGGGGTATCTTCAGAGTAATTCTAACACAAGTTCTTTGTTTTTATTGTTCCTCTGATAGGACACTCTCTTTAACATGAAAGATCTTCCTAGGCTGAGAATTTAATCTTATTTGAAGTTTTTTCGCTCTTACACTTATATTCTGTGATTGGCCTAAACTCCGCCTTCCCCCCAAAAAAATTTTTAAAAAACCCTTTGGTTTTAAGAGGTTTTGTGCTCATAAACCCTCTCTCTGGTTTTAAGGGAAAGAACCCTTTAATCAAAACCAAGAGGCCCTGTGAATCTCAAATTTTGCTTTCTATTGGTGACTGAATGTCTTGTCCTTATTGTTATTTATTTTCAATTTATTAATTTGGCATTCAGCAACTGCCATCCAATTCCAGTCTTTAAAGTGATTACTTTTTCCATTTCGATCAGATGATAGCTCTTTCTACAGATATTTCAGTCTATTTTAATATAGGTAAGAATGTTAACAAGTTCACTACCACTACATATCTTAGTGGTATGATAGTCCACTTACCATAGTAATAGTACCTTTACTTCTAATTGAGTAACAAATGAATTCCCCCAGAATTGCCTTTTTTAGGACCTGTCCCCTTTGGTTCCTTTGTATCATCTTAGGACATGTGATATTCATTAGCAACAAAGCCTAAGACAGGGATTTTTTGGGGGGGAGTGTCACCTCATTTATGGAAGGATTTATCTCTAGGAAGCTGATAGAAAGAAAGGGAAGAGGAAAGATCTGAGGAAGGATATGGTCTCAGAGAAAGTGTAACTTACTTAGTTGAGCCTGGCTATAAATGCACAAACAAGTTTTATAAATGACAAAATGGTGTGCTTTCATAAGAGGTATGAATTTTAAACTTGAGTATCTCTATACTAGTAAGTCATTAGCTATATGATATAGCTGGGGTGGAGAATGGCAGTATAACTTTGCAGAGAGAAATATTTTTTCTTTTGACTCCTGTAGTTGAGGAGGACACATGACTTACTGGGGGAAAGTACTTGCTATTTCAACAGCCAGCACCAAGTGTCTACTATAGAAGATGCAAAAATGCCATGTATATTCTTAGAATAAAGAAAGTTAGGAACCAATTACAGATTGTAGTAAGATCTGACTACTAATCTTGGTACAATGTTTTTTGCCAGTCCTGGGCTTGAGCTCAGGGCCTGAGCACTCTCCTTGGACTTTCTCAAGGCTAGAGCTCTACCACTTGAGCCACAGCACCAGTTCTGGCTTTTTTCTATGTATGTGGTACTGAGGAATCGAATCCAGGTCTTCATGCATGCTAGGCAAGCACTCTACCACTAGGTCAAATCCCCTAGCTCCTAAATCTTGGTATTTTAAGAGCGAGATAAAAATGTGTTCATAGTTTATGAGGAAAGTATTGCTATATGTTTTGTTAGTTACTTTTCTCATTACTGTGACAAAATACCTTATATAAATGGCTTACATTTGACAGCTTTTAGTCCACAAGCCTAGGCTCCGTTTATTGTGGGCCTGTGGTATTGCAGATTAGTGTCACAGCTGAGCATGTGGAAGCAGATGGAAGCAGATGTGGATGCAGATGTTCGCCATAGGTGAACAGGTAGCTGAGAATGACGGAGGGACCAGGTCTAACCTTCAGAACCATGCCCCTAGTGATCTCCTTCCTTCAGTCAGGATCTGTCTTCTCACATTCCCAGAATCTCCCCAAACAGTACCACCACATGTGGATTACATATTCAACACACATGAACCTTTGAAAGAACATTTTTATTCTAAAGCTTATGACCTCTTCTAATGTAAAATCTATTCCCAACAGTCCTCCGAATCTTAACAGTTACAAACTTATTCAGAAGTCCAAGTCCAGAACTCTATGAGACTCCTAGAACTAAGCTTCTGTAAAACCAAAAACAAAATTACATACTTGTATGATGCAGTAACATAGAGTAACGATTCCTATTCTAAAATGGAAGGATAGGAAAATAGCCAGCAAGGCCAAAACTTTTAGGACAAACACTAAATCATATTGGTTCATAGTGAACCAGGCCGTGTTGTATCATGATGTGACCTCTAAGATTCTTAGGCAGCTCCACCCGTAGCATTTGCTGTTTGCAACTTGTCTTTTCTTTCATGCTGGCTCTGTTCTTTTTGACCAATATTCTTGGCAGACATGCGTGTTTCTAGTATTGATGACATCATGGGGTCTCTATTGCTGCTTACAGGGCACCCTCATAACTTCCCACACATTGTCCTCTGATGTGCTGCCTTCAGGGATCTTGACCCTGCCACATAGTGTGTAGTCTCTAGGAATTTCTTGAAAATCCAGATGAAAGCTTCCATGACCAGGTATCTCATTCATTCTGCATGCCTGCAAAGTTGCCATCACATGGATGTCAGCAATACTGTTAGTTGAGAGGTCACTGGACTGGACTTTTTGTACTGGAGGTGAAGCAGTTTCTAAGTGTCTAGGTAGTTGTACTTCCATCTGGCCTTGTGCATGGAGGGTGTCCTGGACTTGTCTTATCAAGGCAAAGTCTTCTAAATGAATTAAAGCTTTTATATATTTGATCCTGTGATAGGTGGGATATAGCCAATCCTGAGATTCCATCAGGGTTCTTTCCTATTATCCTGTTTTAGAGTACTTTATTTCTTGGTGGTAATATCATTAACCATTCATGTCCATATCAGACCACTGAATATGAATATGGTATTTTTTTCTAGACAAACTGTTTCCTCTGAAAAGCAGATAAACTAAAAGGGGTCTGGACATGGTTATGTGCCTACCTTGCAAGCATAAGCCCCCTGAAATCAACCCTAACAACACACACACACATACACACACACACACACACACACACACACACACACACCACACAAACACACGCACACAGAGTCCTTCTACTCTTTTTTTTTGTTGTTGTTGTTGTTGTTGTTTAATTCACTGTAAATCTAGGTTAAAACAGTAATAACCCTGCCATGGCTTAAATTCAGTACTATCTTGAAATTTTCTCTGTCAAATTATTTAGTCAATTACTTTGAATTCAGCCTCAATCAGTCTCTACACATGGACAAAATACAACAGATTTGCCAGATTGTCAAGTGAATGGTTTCTAGTCCATCTCCTGATATCATCCTCACTCATACTGGAAACCTTATGAGTATAGTCAGTATTCTATCATTGCTATTAGTATCTTGGTCTTCTGATAGCTCACTAGCATCACTTACTAAGCTCTGCTTATATCATTGCAATCCTTTTCTAGATCACTTCTCTTGACTTTTCCAAATTCTTTCCATAAACCAATCCAGTGGCTTAAGAAGCATGTTATCCAGTAGCCACAGCAATGACCCCATTTCTTTGATACTGTGGCATGGCTGTGTCTAACAGTGAGAGAAGAGCTTAAGATGAGTATGTCCATGGTTTCAGAGGGATCAGTTCATGGTTGCTTGGTCCTATGTACTTGTGCTGAGCACAATGGCAGCAGAAGCTTATGGGGAAAGAAACTGTTCCCTTTGTGGTGGACAGAAAGCAAAGCAAGAGGAAAGGTAGAATGCTGAGATAGAATGTACTTTTCAAAGAGATACCCCCAATGACCTACTTCGACATAGTTCTTACCCCCTAAAGTTCCAGGAACTTCTAAGAGCTAGGTGTGTTGAAATATGTTCATAATTGCAGTACTTGGGATGCAGATGAAATGAGAACTGGGTTTGAGATCAGTCTGGGCTACAAAGCAAGTTCCAGGACATCCTGGGATACATAGACTTGGACTACAAAAAAGCAACAACCAAACCAAATAAATCAAAACCAAAACAAAATAAATTACTAAAGTATTTCTATCAGGTAAGGACTAAGCATTCAACACAGCAGGGGGTTTAACAGTAAACATTTACATATAGCTTTAAGAAAAAGGACAAATGTAAAAAAAGGCATTTATGGAATAGATTCTATACAAGAAAGTTAACAGTTGGAAATTTGCTAGTATCTAATCAAACAAGTATTAGCATTTGTTCTTTCATTCATTTTTTCTTTCATTCCTGAAATTGTTCATTATAGTTGAATGAACAGTTTGACTGTAGCTATTCGAATACATATGAGTACAACAGTACATAAATTGAAAAATTTCCAAGATTTGTGTCTACAACTTCTTTCTTTAGAAAAAATAAAATATCAAGGAAGCTAATTTTTAATGGAATGGGTATTTAGTAGATACTGATAAATCGTCAAACACAATTCTCACTCTTTTCTACTTAGAGTTCCTAAGTCATTGACAACTTAGTAGATTTCCTCCCTTGTGTGTTCTGTTTGGAGTCCTGTTACAGAGACTGATAAGTCCACTATCTTGGAGCAAGGATCATCTTCCAATGTAGCTCCCATTTGCCGATTTAGTTCTCTAAGGAAGGCCCAGGGCCAAATGCTCAGGGTTTTTTTTGTTGTTGTTGTTTGTTTTTGTTTTTGATTGAGGTTAGGAAGTCTGGAGACACTTCTTTTTAACTTTCCTTATCTTTTGTGATTGCTTACTGTTTTTATGTGACAGTTTTACAATTACTTTTCCAGCTAATGGCTCTAGGGAACAGAGCTAAGACATAGGCTTGGGGTTTAGTAGGTAAGTCATATATTTTTAATGTGAATGATTGAAATGTACTGGATCTGCTCTGCTGCATATGATATTTTGTAACTGGAAGTATAGTAAGCATTTTACATGTTTTTCTTATAAAGTATCCACTACTTCAGTATAAGGTGCATTAAATATAGTTTTCTAGGGTTGTTAAGTCTATACTGTCTTTGATGAAGGAAATCTTTTGGTAATTATAGGTAAATGTTTGTTAGTTTTGGAATTTTTATTTAAAATTTACACTTTATAGATTTATGTTGTTATTTTCTGTCACATGTATAGTTATAAATTGAGGTATAATGGAAATATTCATTAAGTTTTTATTTTTATAAGTAATATGAAAGATCAAAAGGAGAATGAAGAATTCCTGGATATTCTCAAATACGTAATTATCAGTTTTGTTTTTGGTACTTTTAGTGCCAGAGCAGTTGATTTTAAAGTGGCAATACATATTTAATATGTATATTTAATAAATTTCTAACAACAATTATAGGCTATTTTTTCTAGTAGTTATCTACAAAGATTCTTTATAAATTTGGCAATTGAGAAATGTGTGTTGGTGACAAAATAATTTTTTCTTTAAATTTTATTATCAGGAAATAACGCCTTATATAGTTATAGTTACATTCGTAAGATAGTGAGTACATTACTTTTTGAACATTATTACCTCTTCCCATCTTTTTTCCCACTATATCTTCCCTCCCCCCAAGTTGTAAAATTTATTTGTATCTTGTGGATATTGCTATTACATTGTCATCATTTGTCCTTTGTCTCATCATCTTGTTTTTCTCCTTCGCCTTCCTGATTCAAATAAATAAATAAATATGTATATAACATAACAGGTACTAAAGTTACAAAATTGATCATGTTGTAAGGATGGTTTTTTAGAATTAGAATAAAGTAAGTTATCCAAAGAAAAAATTACAAATAAAAATATATTCTACAAAGAGCTTTCAAACTTATAACAAAGAGAATATATTTTCTTCCTTTCCCTTACGTTGTAAAAACAGTTGATTTAAATATTCTTAGAATTGCTAGCTGTAACCAATTGTGTTATATACAGGCATTTATGTCCCTGTGTATGTGTGTGTACAGGCAGACATAAATAGAAAACTTATAAGATGAGGCCTGAATAGATAATATGGTTTTGGACTCACTGAATAAAACCAAAAATTCTGTATAACATAGAAAAGGGACTTTATTCATGTTATGACTTAGTTTTTGCATGTATCGTTGATTATTCTACAAGGGTGGCCAGAACATGAAAATGTAATTGTACTCTTAGTTTTTAGGGTAATCATTGATTATTTCGGCATTCAGCACTGAAATAAAAATCAGAGGTAGTAATATTGTCGTTCTTTAACCCTCTAGGATAGAAGCTGAAAGTAATATTCATACCCAATGAGTTTTCAAACCAATGTTCTTCATTTTCTATATTTTTCCTCTTATTTCAGTTAGAATAGAAACTGAGGACAACCCCATATGCTCTTCAAAACAACCACAACAAAAATCACCCCTCAATAAACAAATGAACAAACAAACATTGTCTTTAGAGAAAATGCTACTTAGATGGTAGGACTGTGGTTGTAACTTCAAATAAGGGAATCTTTTTTTCCAATTTTGCAATATTGCTATTTTACCCCAGAAGAATAGGGAATAGGCACTAGGAGAATTATAAAGTCAGCAGATAACAGAATACAACATGGATATAGTAATGTCGTAGGACTGAGGGAGCTGGTTTTAACAGTTTAATTATCAATGACCTTGGTTTCCTTTTTCTGTTAATTTTTCATAGTTTATCTTTTTGAAAACCTTCCTAGTGTATTAGTTGTGCAAAGATGGTTATGTGATATTTCCATATATGCATACAAAGTACTTCTATCAAATTCATTATCTCCTTGCCTTAAATATTTCAACAAATTTTATTATTCTATTTACACACACACACACACACGCTCGCGCGCGCGCGCGCACACACACACACACACACACACACACACAAACACAAAATACTTACATCATGTTCATCTCCATTGGTCTTTCCCCTCCTTGTGGTATTCACATCCAAGATAGCTTGGTTTGCTTTCCTGTCATTCATTTTGTCATCACTTTTAAATGTATATGAATTGTACAAAGAAGTTTTACCATGGTGTTTTACACGTTTATAGTTACCCCAAATATTGGTATAATAGTGGTTCCTACATTTATTTGTCTTTTTATTTTTAGTCTGGGTCTCACTTAATAGTTCACATTGGCCTCTCATTACAATACTACACTTCAGCCATCAACTGCTGAAATTGCGAGTGTATGCCTTCCATCTAGCTTTCTCATATATCAGTTATAATATTTTATTTGTTTTTGCATTGTCCTGGCAGTTGTCCCAAACAGTTCTATGTGATTTGGTTATTATAGACTTGTTTAGCAAGTACTTTCTTTGTACCTGTTACTGTCTCAAAGGATTTAATTTAGTTATGTTCTTATAAAATTTAGGGGTCATGTTCTTATAAAAATGTAAGGATAGGCTAAAATAGAGCTCTCACTATATTTTTCAAAGATACTTAATGTTTTGTTTTCAGAAAATAGCTTTTCTTTAATTACTTACCACTCCCTATAGTAAGAAGTTCAATTTTCTCTATATATCTTGGAATGTTAACTAAGTTTTCCAATCCTTCTAGTAAAATCCAAATAGAAGAGTGAAAAAGGTGATATTCTGGGAATCTGCACATTGAAGCTTTTTCTCGCTCACTTTGAGAATAGTATTTGGTGTAATTTATGAGTGTTTTTATTTAAAGTTTAGTTTTGAAGGGATTTATATTGTAGATGGGCTGTGTAATTAGGGAAAATTAGTTTAAGCACCTAGTTTAAAAATGCCTTGCTTATATTTTCTAGTTACTTAATTATTTTTTTTTCTTTTTGCCAGTCCTGGGCTTGAGCTCAGGGCCTGAGCACTGTCTTGACTTTCTCAAGGCTAGAGCTCTACCACTTGAGCCTCAGCACCACTTCCAGCTTTTTTCTATGTATGTGGTACCGAAGAATTGAACCCGGGTCTTCGTGCATGCTAGGCAAACACTCTACCACTAGGCCAAACTCCCGGCCCTTAATTTTTAACTTTTAAATTAAATATTAAGTATCATAAATTTAAATTCAACATCTTCTATTTAAAGGGATTAAGTTGAGAATGCAGGGAATGAAAGAGGGGACTGACGTATTACGGTATATTAGGGTAGATCTCTTAAGAAACTGGGAGTTCAATTAAGCGAGGACTTGAAGAAGTCTATATCACTGGGTATGGTGGTATATGTCTATAATCTCAGCACTGTGGAGCTTGGGAGATGTAAGTGGAAGCACTGTAAAATCAAGGCTACCCTGGGCTATATAGACAGATACTGTCTCAGATACCCACTAGATATGGTAGAAAGCAAGCTAGGGAGGGAGATAGCTTGAAAAATGAGATCATTTCTTTACTATTTGGAGGAACAGCAGTTTTGGCTAATGGATCTAAAATGCTCCTAAGATGAAAGCACAAGAGTACAAACAAGATTAAAAGACGGAATATCAGAGAATTATGGATATCAAGTCCCATAGAAATTGTAAGGTATTTGATCTTTATTGTAAGCAAAATGGGCAGTTACCCTAAGGTTTCTTGGGTATAAGTGATACAATCTGACATAAATTCTTGCAGGAGGACTAGGTAAAAGCAGGGAAACAATTTAGGAAGCTTTTGTGAAAATTCACATGAGAAATGCCTGTGACTTTACCAGGTTGTACCAACTGAAGTGGTGAAAAGTTTTTGGATTTAATATACTCAGCTAATAGATCCAAGACAATTACCTCATGAATTATATGAGCAACAGGGAAAGAATTACCGTTAGCAATGATAAAGAATGCGACTTTTCCTTAAATCCAGGTATCTGCATTTTCCATGTTATAAATTATATAACAGCAGATAGTACTACACTTGAAGGAGCACCATCAAGTAAACTCATGCAGCAAAGGAGAAATAAATAGGAGGAAAATTTCTATTATTGTATCGACTACAATGTTTCTTAAAATTTCTAGACTATGGCTTAGAAGAAGCAAAATTAGTTTTTCAGACATCAACTGTGAGGTCTGAATGGTTTGATTTTTGTTGCTAACATTACTATGAAAATGAATTTTTATTATTTTTGAATTAAGAATCTACAAGTCTTGTGTTAGGAACTGAGAGACAACGAATTGCTGTGTGTGTGTGTGTGTGTGTGTGTGTGTGTGTGTGTGTGTGTGTATTCACCAGTCTTCTAAGATGTACACTTAATTCTAGAAGGAAATTATGTAGATGAGTCCTGAACAAATGGTTGAACAGTGTTACCAAATACTCCCAAATTCTTGGGTAACTAAAAAAATAGCACAGTACTTTTGGTCTCTTCTTACACATCAAACACTATGTTATGTTTTTCCTAGTTCTGCACCAATTTATTTGGAATTCTTTAAATATAATTCTTTTTTTTTTTGTCTTAGGACTTGAACTTAGGGCCTTGGCACTGTCCCTGAGCTTTTGTGTTCAAGGCTAGCTAGTGCTCTACCACTTGAGTCATGAGTCCACTTCCGAAATCTAATTCTTATAAGTATAATAGTAACATGTAGGAAATTGGCTTTTGATTGGAAGGAACCTGGTGTTTTTTTCTTTCCACTTCTTTAATTTTTAAATGATTATATGAGAGTTGTAAAATATTTAAGTAACAAGTTTAAATGATGAATGGAGTATTTTTTATCCATAAAGAAGAATAAGATTCTGATTGTATGCAGGAAAATAGACCATTATGTTAAGTTAAACAAAATTAGCCAGACTGAGTATACAAATACCACATGCTCTCTTTTATATATGCTGTAGACCTAAAAAAAATTACATGAATGTATAATAGAGCTCTTTTTGTGGGGGTGGTGGTAGATTGAAAGACAAGTAAATATGATAGAATACTTTATATGCATATATGAAAATAGAATAATTAAGTCTCTTAAAATTGATTAAAAAGGAGAATGAGAAAGTAATAGAATGAACTTGATCAATGCACATTATATACATGTATGGAAATACAACAAACCCTTTTGTACAGTTAATGTACACTAAAATTGATTCATCATCTAATCAACTTCTTAGTTCATGAAGCATACGTTTTCATTCTTTACATAGGTGCTTCTACTCTTGGGAATGGTAGCATAATCTTTTTAGTATAAATTATAAAATTTGTTATGAATGATTAAAAAGAAAAATGGGAATTAGGCCTGTTGAACCATCACTGTCTTCTATTATAGTACAATTCATGGTAAAAGCCATTTTATAAAAGCTAGAAAACTATGCAGCAGAATGATCAATAACAAACACAATGAATTCTGTCATTTTACAAATACTGTAATTCATATGGGAGAACATGGCTTATAAATTTCTAAAGCTTCCTTTTTAACTATATTATCCAGAAAGACCTTGGGTCTAGATTGCATTTGGTGTTCGGTATTGCCAGTCACTAATCAGCTAAGTACCATAATCCTTCTTACAGGGTACATTCTTCCTTGACCTGGAACTATATACAGCTACATAGTGACAGCATTAAAGAATAACCTTTCCTTAACAGGTCTGTCATTAGAGAATTTTATAACTTCAGTGTTGAATGAGTACTCCTTTATGTGTAACTTTTAAGTAATGAGTTTTGAAATCAAATGATTGTAAGCAAGGAGAGACTCAGCTCATCTGATTACGAATGGCTGCTATGATTTTGCTAGGGCTGGAAGGATTATGTGAAAGCACTGCCTGGCACAATGTTGATGTATTTTTGTCAACATGCTGTTTCTTCCTCGACAGATGTGCATTGGTTGAACAAAAGGTAAAAAATGAAAAACATTAAATATTAATCAAGATATGTTAAATTTATTTTATGTTTTTGGTAAACATAATTTGGTTGTTTGAAGCTTTTTGCAGTTACAAGTCAGGACGGAAGCTATTTATTGCATGTTTTTCAGAATCATATACGTCTGCTAAATTCTCATTATCACTATATTTAAACAGATATGATTTTAGGATTTATTTGTAATATTATGCTTGAGCTCTATGATTATCATTGTGTAATTGTACTATTGAAGTATTATTTTCATTTATTTGGTAGCTTATGCATTTTTAATAAAATGTTAGGTTTCCAGATTTTTGATTATTCACATATTATGTGATTTTATTTATAAAATGAAAAAAAGAACCATGCTAAGAAAGATTTTGAATGAGAGATTTTTATATAAGCAACATTTAATTATAAACATAATATTTAAATTTGCCCAAATTACTAATATTTAAATCATTGATTTTATTTTCACTATTATTAAAATTCCTAAAATTAAATATATCTTCAATTGATGATTAAAAACATGCAACTGCTAGAATTTATGATATTTTTATTATCCCTTTATGTTTTCAAATGTTTTATTTGCTTATATTTTCAGTTCATGAATATTTTGTTATAAATATGGATAGTATTATAAGTGGCATCGATAATGGAAATAAAGTAATAAATGTGATTGATGTAAACTGGAAAATATGGTAAAAGCTAGCTGCATTTATATACAATATAAAAACTTGAGATTGTCTTTAGAAAATTTTAAAAAGTGACAAATTAGGAAACAAAAATTTCTTTTTTTGGAATTTTCCTATCAGTCAGTATGCGTTTTGAACTATGAAAATTTTAGAGCAATTGGTAGAATTTCTTACTCAAATAATTATGAATAGATAGAAAACATTTATAATGGAGTAGCTAGTGTGTTATAAACCAAAATATTTTGAAGTAAATGGAATCATTAGTCTCCTTGGCAAACTAATCAATGAATAAAAAGTACTATTCGTGAAAGTATATTTAGGATGTTTAAGATGTGATTTACTATTAACAGATTTCTATTAGGAGCACTATTATAAGGTAAAACACAAAGTAATTATTACAGTCTAGAATAAAGAGAAGTTGTTAAATTGATAAAATGCATACAAGGGAAATGTAAAGTGCATATAACTATGTATTGATAATACTATATTAGAAAATAAGAGTTAATAGAATACACAGAGGTAAAATAAAATTATACTATGTAGTGCCACAAAGATTTTTTTTTTCAGACATGCTTTGGGGTTGTCTCTTAATTTCATAGTCTTTGAAGGACTGATAATTACATTCTATAACTTTGAGTTATAGCTTATGGGTTAAATACTATAAAATACTTTAGGATTCTTTAGAGAAATGTACATATTATCATTATTTTCTTTTACTATTGAATGTTTTCTACCTGGTAACAATTAGGACTATGGTTTGTATATTAAGATTTGTATCAAAGAAAAATTAGGAATCACAGTACTTGAACTTGAGTTTCCCTTAATTCCTGAAAAATATGTAATGTCTAAGAAATGTAGAAGTTTGAAAATTTAAAGAACAATATATATGAAACAATGATACAGCAGGTGCAAAAGCTGGTGCAAATTATTATTTTTTAATACATTTTCATTGTAATTAATAGAAGGGTTACATTATATTCACCAGATAGAAGGTACATTACTTCACAAACATTGATACACTTTCTCATGTCTTGGTCCCCATTTCCCTCCCCCCACCCCCAGCCCTCATCTTGTTTTGGTTTAAATTATTTTGATGGATCATTTAAGTATAACTGGTAGCAGATTCTTACTGTTTGTCAATGCTACAGTGAAATTGAACTTAATTTCTAGCAGTTTTTAATATACCATAACGTACGGTAATTTAAAATCTATTTTTAAATAATTGTATCTAGTTTAAATAACAGTGACAATAGTCATTTCAGTTTCATGTTTAAGCACTGTTCTGTTTTTACTTAAATCTAGGACAAATGAGCATGTGTACTATGATTCATATGCTTCTGACAAATTTCATAATCTCTAGAACAAAGTGATTCCTGTATTTAATATTGAATTTAATTTTCCCAAAATGTGATTTTAAATATTTCTTTAATGGCTGCAAAATGCTAACAAGTAAATCTTTCTTTTGGAACTAAATTCTGTAATAGGAAGTAAATATTTTTATTTTTCTATTATAATCCTCATAAAAGACTAAATTCATTTGTATTTGTTTAAAAGTTTATTTCCTCAGAATATGAATAGTTTCCTTTAATTTTCAATATTTCTGTTACATTGAATCTAATGTTAAATATGTTTCTGCCAACCCTTATACTTTAACTATTCATTTAGATAAATTAACTCCATTAAGTTATGGTATTACTATTACAAAATCTTAGTTCCTAAAACATTGGAAGAAAGTTTTGAGTTCATTCAGCCTTTTAAGATCAAGGATATTTTGTCTGTTTGTTTAAGCATTTAGGGTTTCTTTTTTTTTTTGCCTGTTGTGGGGCTTGAACTCAGGGCCTGAACACAGTCCTCTACCACTTGAGCCATAGCAACACTTCCAGCTTTTTTCTATGTATATGATAGAGTGCTATGTATATGATAGAGTGCTAGGCAAGCATTCTACCACTAGTCCCAACTCCTGGCCCTATGTATTTAATTTTAATGCAGTATATGTTGTCTAACTAATGTATGAACTAAGATATACAATCCTTTTATTTTAAATCATTCACTTCCAAAGATTAAGAGACTTAACAAATAGACTCAATAGCTGGCTAATAGCAAAAGTATGTCTAAGATATGCAGATTCCCTTGCTCTAGTATTCTTTTTATCATACAGTACTAGCACACAGTAGGATTTTCTTTAGTCACTTGTATAAGGTTAATGACAAAAGGGAAAAAAGAATAGTACATTACAATGTGTATGAGTGTATAGAATGTTTTATAGGGAATTCTATTGAATTTAATTTGAATACCCTATCTTCATTATAAATTTTAAGTACAAGTTTAGATAAGTTTTATATAACACTTATAAACCTAAGATACTTGTAAATTATATTCTCAATGTTTTATATGAACATGTAAGCTCTAAAAAAATCACTTTCATTAGCTGAATTATAAAATAATTATGACATAGACAAGTTCTTTTATTTAGTATATTCCCCTTTTTCTGGTTTCAGGTTATGATATAGTTTTGATTGTGCTTGTGTGAGATTTAAAGAACAAATAGAGAACATGAGTCATTATTGTCAAGAAATAGTTTTTGGCAGTCATATGGGTAGAGACTCCTGAGGAAGCTCATGTTAATTGGCTATAATTAATTCAATAAGCAGTTGAGATCATTAGTAGCAAATTCCAAAGACTCCAGGGATTCACTGCTGCTATGTAATGTTCCTTCTGAAGGCCATGTCTAGGACCACTGTCATTTAAATCCCCCAACCTTTGTTCTTCTAGCTCATTTAGTTCATTCTAATTCCTGTATGAAAACTGGCTGAAATACCGGTTTTCATAGCAAACACGGATACTTTGGTAGACTGTATTTCAGTAATGAGGGGATGTTGATTCAGTAGCATAAGGGAGACTTGAGAGGAAGTGATGATTTTGTGGGTTATGACACTACACTCTAACATCTATTCTTGCCTTTTATGCCTTTACCTATTAAAAACAAATCTAAGAAATTCATAGTTAGGCTATCAAATCTGGGACATTTTTAGTTTCAACAGGTCCTACTCTTCATACTCCTTGTTCACATCCTGGAAAAATTCCCATAGTAGTTACTCTAAACCTCTTTTATCTGCTGGAGTCTCATCCTATTATTATTATTTTGCCAGTCCTGGGCTTGAGCTCAGGGCCTGAGCACTGTCCTTGGACTTTCTCAAGGCCAGAGCTCTAGCACTTGAGCCTCAGCACCACTTCCGGCTTTTTTTTATATGTGGAACCGAGGAATCGAACCCAGGTCTTCATGCATGCTAGGCAAGCACTTTAACCACTAGGCCAAACTCCCGGCCCCTCATCCTATTATTTTTGTGGCAGTTGTTGACATTATCTGAGTTCATGGTAGAGATGGGCATTGTAAATGTTCTGTTGGTAGAATATTTTGTGACGGTAAGATCTATAAGGTTATACCAGTATTATAGATTCAGATTGAGAACTTAATTTATAATTAATTACAATTTAACCACTTAATAGCTTGTAAGATTAATAATATCTTAATAACATGTAACATAACTTGAGTGTGTAAAGGAATGTGTTAGAAGTAAAAACCAAGTACAGCAATGTCACCCAGCAGGCCTTAATTTTAATGAAGATGAGATAAAAATAGCAATCCTGATATGTAGGGGTTTTGTCATGAGTAAATAATTATTGTGGTATTTATTTAAATTTAAAGCCTGTTGGATCAGTAAAAGGGATTGGAGACAAAGTGAAGATTTAATCAACCAATATTAGGGGTAATATAGATAGATGAATTAAAGATGACTTTAAGAAAGTAAGTATTCAACTCTAGAGATAAGTCAGTTTGACTCTACTATGTTGTCAGCTTACTTTCACATCATGTTGGAAATAGAGAACATGAACAGAAATCTGTATTTAAGTTACTAACACTTGGATTGAAATATAGTAGGCAAAAAATTAGAATAAAGATGTTGATAGCAGCAGAATATGATAATGGTCATTTAATTTCAAGCCTAAGTGTATCCAACATATTAGTGGAATTTCAGTAATCTTTTAAATTACTATTTGGCCTGAATAAAATCAGTTTTACTAAACTTCTGTTATGGTATTACAATTAATAAAAGAGAACTACTTCCATCAACCTGGCAGTGAATCATGAAATGCAAAAATGGTTTAAATGTTGAACTTCTCATTGTTACTTAGGAAAAGAAGTCCATCAGTGTCCAGAGATCAGAATAGAAGATACGACCAACGGGAAGAAAGAGAAGAGTATTCACAGTATGTGCCCTCAGATAGCACAATGCCAAGATCCCCATCAGATTATGCTGATAGACGATCTCAACACGAACCTCAGTTTTATGAAGAATCTGATCATTTAAATTATAGAGACTCCAACAGGAGAAGTCATAGGCATTCCAAAGAATACATGATAGATGATGAGGATGTGGAGAGCAGGGATGAATATGAAAGACAAAGGAGGGAGGAGGAGTACCAAGCTCGCTACAGGAGTGATCCAAATTTGGCCCGGTATCCAGTAAAGCCACAACCCTATGAAGAACAAATGCGGATTCACGCTGAAGTGTCTCGAGCACGGCATGAGAGAAGGCACAGTGATGTTTCTTTGGCAAATGCTGAACTAGAAGATTCCAGGATTTCTCTGTTAAGGGTGGACCGACCATCAAGGCAAAGATCTACATCTGACCGTAGAGCTGCCATGGAAAATCAACGATCTTATTCAATGGAAAGAACTCGAGAGGCTCAGGGACAAAGTTCTTATCCACAAAGGACCACAAATCATAGTCCTCCTACCCCTCGCCGGAGTCCAATACCCATGGATAGACCAGATATGAGACGAACCGACTCATTAAGGAAACAACATCACTTAGATCCCAGCTCTGCTGTAAGGAAAACGAAACGTGAAAAAATGGAAACAATGTTAAGGAATGATTCTTTGAGTTCAGACCAGTCAGAATCAGTGAGACCTCCACCACCAAAGCCTCATAAATCAAAGAAAGGAGGTAAAATGCGCCAGGTTTCACTGAGCAGTTCAGAGGAGGAACTGGCTTCCACACCTGAATATACAAGTTGTGATGATGTTGAGATTGAAAGTGAGAGTGTAAGTGAAAAAGGTAAGCTCTCTGCCTTTTGCTGTAACTGACCTCTCAAAGCTTTTCTTTTTAAGTTGTCCTCGTAAACTTTCAATAGCTAAATATGCCTATCTTCCTTTTAAGTTTTTGAATGGTGTTGATGTAAGGAACATCTCAGGAGATCCTCTCCTGTTGTTCAGGTAGAAGAAACTGTACTTTAAAAAAAAGCTTTCTTCATTTCTGAAGTTTTCTTGCATCATTCTGTGGCATATTAAAGCAAAGTTTAGTTGGTCTAGTGTTAAAACTAACACTTACTTATATGTCTCCAAATAAAAATATGTTCACTATAGAAACATTTCTCAAAGCATAAAGTATGAAAATACATTTTATCCATTTTTTCTTTTTACAGATATAGCCACCATTAAAACTTCTTATTCTGGACTCAGTGGCTCATGCCTGTAATCCTAGATACTCAGGACATTGAGATCTGAGGATCAAGGTTGAAAGCCAGCCTGGGCACAAAAGACCTTGAGACTCTTATCTACAATTAATCACCAGAAAATAGGAAGTGGGGCTGTGGCTCAAGGGTAGGGCATTAGCCTTGAGCTGAAGAGCTCAGGGACAATGCCTAGGCCCAGGGGTAGGGTAGTAGCCTTAAGCTAAAAGCTCAGGGACAGCACCCAGGCCCCAGAGGTCAAACCTCACAACTCATAGAAACAACAACCCTTCCCCCCCCTCCAGCCAACTTTTGTTATATTCTTATCCTTTTATCCTATGCCACATAGTTTATATTGTTATAAAATTGGTAGAATTCTATGTAGAATTTTCTGTCCCAATTTTTCCAGTTACTTTACACAAGAAGCTTTATTTCAAGCCACTAGATATTTAGAATTCTGTTTTTAGTGACCACATTAGTATTCTATCAAAAGAAGGTACTACATTCTAAATGTCTATTTCAGGCATTATAGTTGCTTCCAATTGCTAATGCAAATAAAATAATAGTTATCTTTATGTAATTATTACCCATGTCTCTGAGTCTTTCAGAAATATATATTTTTTTCTTTTTGGTCTTTAAAACTTGAATTCAACTTTCCAAATTGGAAATTTTGAAATTCTCAATTTGGAAATCAGTAATTCAGATTTCCAAGTATTTTTCCAGAAAGATTATTATTATGTTTTCTTGTTTTTCCAGAAAGATTATTAACATTCTGTTCTCTTCTATCAGAAGTGAACAGCCAAGGCTGTTCATAGAAATGAACAGTTGAACAAACTACAAAAATGTCCTTTCATTGTTAATTTAAGTTTGATCTTGAGGTTAAATGTTTTGTATGCATATTGATATTTGATATCTTCTATGAATTGTTGGTTAAATTATAGTTTGCCTATTTTTCTCAATAGATTTGATCTTATTGATTTTAAGATTTGTCTATATAGTAGGATTTTATGACCTTTAACTTATTTTTCACATTTATTTTCTATTTTCATATTTGATTACTTAGAAATATAGAATCAAAGATAGTTACATCTTTGTATATTTGCTGATTTTTTCCCATTATTTTTATTCTTGTAAAGCCCTCTGTCATCTTCAAATCAATGAAATGTTTAGCTATTTGTGTTGTTATTTTTACTATTTTTTTGATTAGTAAACCTTTGTAGAGTCTATTTTGTTGTAAGACAAAATGTGCCAGATTTGTGAGTTTCTAACCAGAATCCCTTTTATTTCTTCCTTTACCAGTTTTATTGTAATATTTGGTGCTTAGTCCACTTCAAATAACCATCTCAAAGGAATTCAGACAGGCATTTAGATATAAACTTTCATAGAGTAATTTTTATACTATACCAAATAGAATTAGTTAGAAAATAGAAATTAGTACAGTTCTTATTCTGAAGAAAACAACAAGTATGACTTAAAAAAGAACGATCAAGACAGACTTGGGGGTGTGGCTCAAATGGTCAAAGGAAAGAAACAAACCAACAATGATAGTGAAAAAACAACAGACCCTATAAAGAAACTAATGAAGTTTTACTAGGTAATGTTAAAGAAGATGTGATTTGGAGGTTCATGTTCCTGATTAGGAAGAGTAAATGTTGTAAAGAGCATACCAAAAAAACTCTCTTCACATTAGTAATAATACCAATTCAAGCCTTAAAATATCTTATTTTCTAAAGTTAATATAGAACGAAAAAATGTGGGTAACAATGGCTAGGAGTAGTAAGGGAGAATTTATTTGCCCAGGTACTCATAAAATGAAAATGCAATATTACTTTAATTATTTTTTTGGTGGAGCTTGAACTCTGCGCCTGGGCTCTGTCCCTCCAGCCCCAACAACAAGTTATGAGAATCTTCTCTCCAATTACCAGAAAAAAGCTGAAAGTAGAACTGTGGCTGGATCAGGGAGAACTCAAGCCCCGAGTTCAAGTCCCAGGACCAGCAACAAAACAAAACAATCTGATTCCAAATAAAGTATTTTACAACTCAAACACCTTCGTTGTCTTTTTGTTTTCTGTTCCATTTCCTTTTTCTTTTTTGTTCCCTTTTTTTTCTGACTTGAGCTCAGGGCCTAGGTACTGTCCTGGAGCATCTCTGTACTCAAGGCTAGTGCTCTACCACCTGAGCCACAGCACCACTTCCTGGTTTCTCTGTGTATGTGGTGCCAAGGAATTGAACCTATGGCTTCATGCATGCTAAGCAAGCACTCTACCACTAGGCACTTCCAGCATCCATTTTCTTTCTTCTGTGTAATCTTTCATTGATGTACTAGGTAAATTTGGATGGAGGAATGTACTTTAAAAATTTTAGCTAAACCTAAATAGATTGTGCAAGGCAATATTATCATAACAAAATAATTATTTTCAACCCTTTTTGTATCACAGCTTTTACAGATAAATGACACTTTCTTGATCTTTTAATAATACAATTTTATAGTTTGCAACTTGAATTATTTCTCTCATGTGTTTAGGTTATTTTTTTCTTATGATAAGCTACATTGGAAACTTTGACTCTTATCCATGTAACATTTAGGATGGATGTAATTTTTTTTAAATCTAAAGAATTTCACTCACATTTAAAATTTGTCTTCTCACTCATCATATATTCTGTTTGTTTGTTTGTTTTTTTGCCAGTCCTGGGCTTGGGCCCAGGGCCTGAACACTGTTCTTGGACTTTCTGAAGGCTAGCACTCTACCACTTAGCCTCAGCACCACTTCCAGCTTTTTGCTATGTATGTGGTACTGAGGAAACGAACCTGGGTCTTCGTGCATGCTAGGCAAGCACTCTACCACTAGGCCAAACTCCCGGCCCCTTACTCATACATTCTGATAAATAATTACAGATCTATGAATCATTTAGTCAGTATTTGTGCAAAAGTGAAAGGGAAGTTTAATAGAAAGAATATATGTTTTGGAGACTAAGAGATCATTTCTTGAATGTGTTTTCACTAACTACATGACCTTGTCTCACATTTTTAACCACTCTCAATGTTTTTTATGTACCTGTAAATTGTTAATCAGAATGATACCATTTTTATTATTTGGTAGTTGAAGGGTCAAATGAATTTTTCCTCCCCCCCTTTCTCTTTCCCTTCCTTTTTCTTCCTTCCTTTCTCTATCAAATATATATGTATGTATACATATATATACACATATAATTATTATAAGATGTAATATATAGAGGTGCAGATATAATTATTGTCAAGTAGCATATATTACTTATTTAGTGTTTGTATTTTTATAACCTTTTAGACATACTATTGGCTTTATGATGTGTAAATAATCTAGTGCAAGATTTTTAACCTCAGCTCTAGATAACTGTACTTTTTTTTCTTATGTTTAAAGCGATGACTTAAGTCAGATATTTATTTTCGAACAGTTTCAGCTCTTACCTTGTTTTCTCCTGTTTTTTTTTTAACTGTGTGTCTTAACTGTCTTGTGCATTTCAAGATGCTTGGCAGCATTTCTGTCCTCTACCTGCTAGATACAAGTGTTGCGTACTTCCTGTTATGACAGCCAGAATTAACTATACATATTTCCGACTAATGCCTTCCTACTCACTTCATTTCAAAAAAGAACCATTAGAAAAAAAACCTCTAGAGTGGAATAGACTAGAAACTATTACAGAAGTGCACAGAGTAAGGATGATTGCTCTATAAAGATTTTCTTTCTTTTTTTGTTACTTGTGTTTGTGCATTCTGTTCAGGAAAGTATAAAATATACAGTCATCCTTTAGTATTCTCAGGAGGTTAGGAGATTCCTTTTTGACACCAAATTTGTGGATGCTCCAATACCAGTCATAAAATGGAGTGGTATTGACATAGAACTAGTACACATCTTCCTCTAAGATATGAATCATCTCTTGATTGCATCTGATACCTACTACATGGTCGATGCTATATAGATAGTTTTTACACTGTACTACTTAGTGAATAGTGATGGGAAAATGTCTGTATGTGTTCACTGCAGGCTCAATGAAAATTTTTCTACTGTTTTTTGAGTCTGTGATGAATCTGGGGATATAGAAGACTGGCTATGTATACTGGGAATCATAATCAAAGTTGTTTTAAACTGGTCCTTTACCATTTTTTTGACTCATTTGATGCTCATGTTTTCTGGATCCCTCCCTTATCTCCTTTAGATTTAGAGACAGGTTAGAAAAGGTGTTGAATGACTGATAAATTGTAGGTGATAAAATTTTTTTATTAGCTATGCTTTATTTTTTCAGTTCAACAAACCCATATATAAGTGCAATACATCTTGTTCAATATCAACAATGCTTTCATCATTCTATTAGATATATTTTAATCTTAACATATTCATCATTTTTTCACATCTTATGTTATTATCTTGTTGTCATTTGCCCAGCCTTACAAAAGATAGCCTCTTTTAAGACAGGTCAATCTTTTTAAAGGACTTAGATTCATTAAAAAGAACTTTAGTTTTCTTTGTATTTCCAGGGTACACTCTGATTTTCCCAAATGTTGAAAAATTTTTTGTTTCTCTGTAAACTTTTGAGTAGAGATTGTACTAGAAAGCTTATATATCATTTAGCTATACATTATGAAACATTGCTTCATTGTGAGAAGCAGTACAATATACCTTTACTTACTTTAAGGTGGGAGGGAGCCAAATAAATATAGGAAGATCGATATCAAAGCATAAGTGTTAAAGTGCTAGAAATAAACTCTGAAAGGATCAGCTTTGTATTTGCTTGAGTTTAGATATCATCAATAGTGAAATTTGTCCCCATTCTTGATATCAAGTTTCTTGTCTTTAAATACTGGGTGTTCCCTCTCTCTCTCTCTCTCTCTCTCTCTCTCTCTCTCTCTCTCTCTCTCTCTCTCTCTCTCTCTCTCTCTCTCTCTCTCCCTCTCTCTCTCCATATATATATGTATGTATTTGCAAAGAAATATATAAAAAAGGTAGTATATATTAAAAATCTGAAGACAGTACTAATTTGTGGAACATTAGATTAGACATTTAGAAAGTACAAAATCAAGTAGATTCAAAGTGCTTGAAAACTAACGTCATAATGAGAATATTTTATTTATTTAAAAATTCAGGTGGGTATTTTATTAAGACCTTCACAAGTTGTATTCTTCTCCTCAGTATTCTGGTTTGAATTCAGGGCCTTGTGCTTGCAAGTGGTCTACAATATGATAGTCACATTGTGCCTCCGATCCTTTTTTTTTTTTAAATGAGATTTCAAGTGTGTGTGTGTGTGTGTGTGTGTGTGTGTTTGTTTATGTGTGTGTGTGTGTGACTAGCCTTGGACAGTAAACTTCTTCTGTAGTTTTCCCTGCAACTGGGATGAGAAGTACATTAATTTTACCTCACTTGTTTGTTGAGATGAGTTCTTACTAACTTCTTAACTGTGTTAGTCTTGGATTATAAGCCATTGATCTTTACTTCTTCCGTAGCTAGGGTTATATGTAGTTTTAAAAGAATGAAAATTTCTGGCCCAGATGTTTTGGCTAGTGGTAGAGTGCTTGCATAGCATGCACAAAGACTTGGACCCGGGTTTGTTTCCTTAGTACCACATACATAGAAGAAGCTGGAAGTGGTGTTGTGGCTCAAGTGGTAGAGCTCTAGCCTTGAGAAAGTCCAAGGACAATGCAATGCTCAGGCCCTGAGTTCAACTCCAAGGACTGGCAAAAAAAAAGAAGAATGATAATTTCTCTCTTTACATGAATAAAACTATTATTAAATTAGGGATAAAAATACTATGTTAGGCATTGGCCCTTGGAAAATGGACTATTTTAAATAGTAACTTTAGTACCCAAGTATGTACTGAAAATATCCCCTTATAGATTTTAGTGATTGGCACACAAAGTAGGGTGCTTTACTAGTTGAGTGGAAAATTAAAAGAAAAATTAAGTTATTAATTAATCTTTGAAATTATATGATAGAAACAATTAGCTTTTGAGTTAAAAATGGAGTCTGTGTTACTTTAACTTAAGATTTAGTAAATAAAATCTACATTTTTATGTTTAGCATGGTATTACAATTTTAGGGAAGAATTTTTTAAGTGAATAGGAAAAAATATTGCTTTGTGAGCTTTACTGAAAAATCAAATAAAATGAAAAAGATCTGGCTCAAGTGACTAAGCAATTGCCTAGCATTTATGTGAACCTCAATTTAAACCCTAATACTTCCCCTTAACTTAAAAACAAAATATTGGTGTCAAAATTTAGTGGTTCATCTTCGTAGGATTTAAAATAAATTCTGTGATATGCTTCTTACTGTTCATAAAGGAAGAATTTTACTATTATGAAATGATTATTAGTAAAAAATGAATTTCAAAGCAAAATTTTCCATTTTGAAAAGACAATCTATAAAATTAAGAGATTTGATTAAAATGATCAATTTTCAAATATATAAAATATTAAATGATTTGTGAATGCTGAGTAAAAATTTCCCTCATCTGCTTATTCAATAAGATGTTTATTAACCTGTATGAAGAAATGCTCGACATCTCTGGCCATAAAAGAAATGCAAATCAAATCAACTTTGAGATTCCACCTCATGCCAGTAAGAATGGCCATTATCAAGAAATCTAATAACAGATGATGGAGGGGATGTGGCCAGGAGGGATCCCTACTACACTGTTGGTGGGAGTATAAACTATTCAACCACTATGGAAAGCAATATGGTGATTACTCGAAAGACTAAACATAGTTGTTTTTGTTTCCCTATGACCCAGCAATTCCACTCCTTTGCATCTACCCAAATGTCCAGAAACAAGGGCATACTAAAGCTACTAGCACAATGATGTTCATTGCAGAATTATTTACCATAGCAAAGATATGGAACCAACCAGATGCCCCTCAGTAGATGAATGGATCAAGAATATGTGGTATTTATACACAATGGAAGTCTATGCTGCCATCAGAAAGAATGACATCACCCCATTTGTAAAGAAATGGAAACACTTGGAAAAAATCATATTAAGTGAAGTAAGCCAGACCAAAAGGAACAAGGCCCAGTATTTTCCCTCATTTGTAATAATTAGTACACGTCTAGGACTCTCCTAGGAGAGGATTACAATAGCTCAAAACCTAGGTACATAAGGTCATATAGGATGAGACTAAATGAAATGAACTCTAGGATATGGAAACAGATTTATCTTGTATGATTGTTGTTCTTAATGTACTATGTCATTCCTCTTCTCTTTGGTTGCCCTTTGGTTAATCTCATATTGTTACTGTGTCTGACTTTGTTACCTGGCATATTATATATACGTTTATTTGTAATAGGAAAGGGAAAGGGGGAAACCAGATGATTGGAAGAGGTTTGGGGAGGGAAACGGGGACAGAAACATGAGAAGGGGTATTAATGTGTGGGAAGTAATGCACCTACTTCCTGACGAATATAACTGTAACCCTTCTATACATTATCCCGACAATAACATTTAAAAAAAAGAAACAAAAAGAAGAGCAGGGGAAGATGTCTATTAACCTATTAATGGAATATATTTATACATGGTTAAAAAGTATTCTATCTTTAAATAATAGCAAAAGGTAATAGAAAATTAGAATTAATATTATAAAAATTCATTGAAAAGAGATTAGTATTATTTGAAGATGTGGTTAAGATTTTGGTAAGAACCTGTTTTAATGGATATACATCCAATAAGATAACTAATAAAGCTAAAATAAAGAATAATTTACAGAACATACAACTCTAAGTGTAAGTATATAGCAATTTCTGCTGTTTTCAGTTCAGTCTTAGAATATTATTTATTCCAATACCCTTCCTCATATCCTCCTTTTTAATAGACACAAGTCTATTGTGTGACTGGTCCTACGCTAAAGGCCATGGAAAACATGAACATGGTATGATCAATGCTCAGGAAGTAGATATGTAAATAAAAGCACTGTAATGTGACAGACACAAAAAATAGTTAACTATATGACATTTAATTCATAGAGAGATTTCTACCTTGATTTAGGAGATAGGACCTTACAACTGAGTTAATGTGTCCATTGGTTTGGGATGAGAGTAGATATTCTGTACAATGTGATAAAAATCAGCATTGGGTACTGACTATTTTATAGACATTTTTTGGCACTGAGGTAGAGTGACATGCAAAAATGAAAAATATAAATTTGCTTTCTATAAGAAAGTTATAAGCTATTGAGAAATTGGTGAAGCCAATAACTGTCCTTTTATAAATAGACAGTGTAATATATTAGAAACAGTAATGGATTGACAATATATGTACTTGGGACAGGGAGTTTGGCCTCGTGGTAAGAGTGCTTATTTAGCATGCATAAAGACCTAGGTTCCTCGGTACCACATATATAGAAAAAGAAAAGCTGGAAGTGGTGCTGTGGCTCAAGTGGTAGAGTTCTAGCCTTGAGAAAGCTTAAGGACAGTGCTCAGGCCCTGAGCTTAAGCCCAGGACTTGAGAAAAAAAAATTACGTGTCATATTGTACTCTAATGTAATGTTAGGAAATTTAATTTTCTTCAAGTTCCCTTTTTTCATATATTTTTATTGTAATTAATAGAAGGGTTACATTATATTCACCAGATAGAAGATGCATTACTTCACATATATTGATACCCTTTCTCATGTCATGGTCCCCATTTTCCTCCCCCCCAACCCCACACTGCTCATACTGTTTTTCCCCCTTTCCTATCCAATTTCAAATAACCAATCAAGCATATATCTAATATATTATTTAACAAGGTGAAATCTGTAACAATAGGAGATAACCAAGGGACACAAAAGAGATGAGAGATAACATAGTACATTAAGGACAACAATCACTCATTATCTGGCTTTTGTTTCTGTATCCTGGAGGTCCATTCATTTAGCATCATCCTATATGGCCTTATGTATCTAGGTTTTGTTCTATTGTAAATCTCTGCTAGGAGAGCCCAAGGTTTCTACTGATTATGACAAATGAGGGAAACCATTGAGCCTACGTTCCTTTGAGTCTGGCTTACTTCACTTAATATGATTTTTTTTCCAAGTCTTTCCATTTCCTTACAAATGGGGTGATGTCGTTTTTTCTGACAGCAGCATAGAATTCCATCGTGTATAAATGCCACATCTTGTTGATCCACTCATAAACTGAGGGAAATCTGGTTGGTTGGTTGTATATCTTTGCTATGGTAAATAGTGCTGCAATGAACATCGTTGTGCTAGTGAATTTAGTATGTCCTTGTTTCTGGACTTTGGGGTAAATGCCAAGTAGTGGAATTGCTGGGTCATAGGGGTGTTCTATGTTTAGCCTTTTTTTTTTTGCCAGTCCTGGGCTTGAGGTTGGGGCCAGACCACTGTCCTTGGACTTTCTCAAGACTAGAGCTCTACCACTTGAGCCTCAGCACCATTTCCAGCTTTTTTTTCTATGTATGTGGTACTGAGGAATCTAACCCCTGCCTTCGTGCATGCTAGGCAAGCACTCTACCACTAGGCCAAACTCCAGGCCCCTATGTTTTAGTCTTTTGAGGAACTGACATAGTGCTTTCCTTAGTGGTTGAATGAGTTTGCACTCCCACCAACAGTGTAGTAGTGATCCCTCCTGGCCACATCCCTCCAGCATGTGTTGTTATTAGATTTCTTTAAGTTCCTTTTAAATATGAGTTGAACGGACTAAGTTAATATTTTTCAAACTATTCTTTTGGGGGAGGGTTATTGTTTATTTATTGTTATTATGCTGTATTTATTTATTTATTGTTATGATATACCAGAGAGATTACTATTTCACAAGTCAGGCAATGAATAATTTCTTTTTGGACAATGTCACCTCTTCTTTTGTACTTGCCCAATTTCCCCCTCCCCCCCTCCCCTCCACACCCACAAGTTGTAGAGTTCATTCCTTTTTTTTTTCTTTTTAAATTGTCAGAGTAATGTATAGAGGGGTTATGGTTTCATTCACCAGGTAGTAGGTGCAGTACTTCTCACACACATTGATACCCCTTCTCATGTTTTGTCTCCATTTTCCTCCTCCCACTCCCTCCTAATCATCTTGTTTCCCCCTTTCCCTTTCCTATTTCAGATAAACAAAGAAACTTATCTACCATTTACCAGGTAACACATTCATATACAGTAACAAGGAGCAAAAAAGAGAAGCAAAATAACATAGTACGTTAAGAAAACAATCATATAATATAAACTTGTTTCCATATCTTGGAGATCCTTTCATTTAGTCTCATCCTGTAAGACTTTATGTACCTAGGTTTTGTGCTATTGTAATGTGGAGTTCATTTCTGGTGTAGTGTCTAGTGAGTACCACTGCTGCATTGATGCTTGATGCAAATTCTAGAGATGTGATAGACACCAGGAAAAAATAAAAAGTTAGTCACTTCTAAACACCGAGAGCAGAGGACAAACTGTCTAGATTCCTTGTTTCAAATTTCTCAAAAGTAAGTTCCCTGTGTTTTCATGCTATGCTATGATATTGGATATTTTTTTGCTGTTGCTTTTCTAACTGGATTATTCTCTTATAACCATATTATGAAGTTTGGTGAGCTAAATTCTAAGGATTTGTGCTGAGATTACTTTGGAAATAGGCGGGTTTGATAGTAGGATAGGCTGTTTAATAGTATATATAAAAAGCATTGAGTCAAACTATTCTTAATAGAGCACCCGATTTATGTGGTAATGTTTCAGAAAGCACTGAGCAAGTTGAAAGGCCATTTCCAACTAGATATTCAGCTTCACTTTAACCAAATTTTGACTTAGCCAGCTTTTATGTTTGTGGTTTCCATTAAGAACAAGATTCCATGCATGAAGAAGTATGAAAATAGACACGATGTCTTATTCCATCAGTTTGTTCAGTTAATATTTCTATTTTAGGCAGTATTCCCCATGTTAGGTGCTACAATAGTTAATAAAATAAAAGCCAAAGAAAACCCCCAAACATATAAGTTAATAGCAGGGTGTCAGATTGTAAGTCTCTGTAAGAACTTTGACTTTTGCTGTCTAGAGTGAGGTAAGAAGCCATTAGAAGGTATGAGTATTAGTTTGATCCAACGTACTTTTTTTTTATTGTAATTAGTAAAAGGATTACATGATATTTGCCAGATAGAAGGTGCATTAATTCACATACATTGATACCCTTTCACATGTCTTGGTACCCGTATCCCCCCCCCCCCACACCCCCCACCGTCTTGGTTTTCCCCCCTTCCCTATCAAATTTCAAATGAAGATAAATCCAATGCTGTGTTGGAAAAGATTTCTGAGATACAGAATGGATACAAAGGTAATATACATCAGACTAATGAAATACCCTAGGAAAAAAGCTATTTGTGCCAAATTGGTAGTAATAGGGATGATTGCCCTGTGTATTGTATACATATTTATCTGAATTAGGGAAGAAAAGGGAAACAACAAAATGGTGAAACAAAGGACAGAGGGTGAACCAATGCAAAAGCCATTCTCTCAAGACAATATGTTGGAAATGAACTTTATAAGGTGGAGGGGCAGAGATTGGGGGAGGGAAAATGGGAGCACAAGGGAGGGGGTAACAATGTTTGACAAGAAATGTACTCACCACCTTTTGTATGTAACTGTAACCTCTCTGTACATCACCTTGACAATAAAATTAAATTAAAAAAAAGAAAAATATGTCAGTTAGTAAAGGGTACACTTTATCCAAGAGTGTAATTACAAGAACCATGATAATAGAAAAAGATTACACTAATGGACAAATTTTAGGTTCAACTTCAAATGTATTGTGGGCAATTCATAATCATGGGTTTGGAGAGCAGATAAGGAATTTAGGATTACTCGGGAAATATGAGGGATAAAGAGGAATCCTGGTTTACATTATCTAATAGAATTTGTGCTGAAGATAGTCCAGTGGAATCAGACAGAACCTGGAGGTGATGCAAAATGAATATCTAATCTGATACTGAGGCTGTTCAGATGTCAAGGTGGGATGTTCTTGCTAAACTGACTTAGCAGAGTTCTTTGCTAAGGATTTTTACAAGGCAGAATATACATTAGATGAGAAATTTCAAAGGAATGACCATAAATTTTGGAGGAGCAGAGAATCTTTGTCTAAATTTTGGATATATTTTAGAAGTACAACTAAGAAAATTTTCATAGGATTTAGAGCCTAAGCGAAAAGTGAAGGATGACTCCAAGAATTTTTGGTTGAGCTAAAAACTGTGCAAGAAATTGTGGGAGATGTATATTTCCCTGTGTATAGAAAAAGGTATTAGAATTGGTGACTTTTGAAATAGATTCAAATATCTAAAGGGAGATGTTTTGAACAAAACAAAAGCAGTAACAGAATGCTATCTAGAGAAGGAGTTTGTTTCATATAAGACAGCATATCTATTTTTTAAAGATGATTATTTAGGGAGAAAAATCACTTGGTAATGCAGAAGAGGACAATTTCCTATCTTTGTGTATATGAAAGATTAGATTCAACTCATTAATAAGGGGGTTATCTGGAGGAGCCAGGATAGCTTGTTCATAATAAGGAGGAAGTTAAAATATGTGAATATAGGTGCGCATAGGATGTTAAGTATGGTAGGTTCTGAGAGTGTAATTTGTTTCATGGTATTATCTCTATTTTTTGAGTAGAGCAAAGAGATTAGGATTCATATCTGAGAATCAGAATTAGGAAAGAGGTGTGAGGTCTGTGGATAGAGAATCTGGAAAATACTAGTAGAGTGGAAGAGACACTGAATCAAGAAAATATTGTACTTAGCCCTCTTAGGAACTACATTTAAAGTTGACTTGATATTAATAGTTATAAATTTAAGGGTAACCAATTAAAGTAGTCATATTTCTTTTTACTCTCAATAAGGTAAGTTATCTGGCTCAAAAGATAGAGTAAGTGGTATTTTAGTTTTGCCAGGTTGAATGCCTAACTTGACATCTGGCATATGGTAATCTCTCAAAAATATTTTTAGAATAAATGAATGACTATACATTGTACAAAATGTGTGAATGAGTGAAAAAAACTTTCTTTTTGTTCTAAAATTATGTGATTCATAGGAGTTGGCTCAAAGTCTCACAGGTAGCTGGGATTATAGGCACTAATGCCCAAGATGAGGGGTGGTGTCTCTTAACTTTCAGGTTATTACAACTTAGATTCTATGTCTTACGTAGATTTCACATTTTAAAGGATAAATCAGAATATATTACCATTTTGCTTATTTTTAATGATTGAAATTTATAATCTTTAACATTGCATGAAGTCTTAATTAAGCAGTTCTGTAATACATGGCCAGGCCCTTTTTTCCCATATATTTTTTATTGTAATTAATAGAACGGTTACATTATATTCACCAGATAGAGGGTGCATTATTTCACATACATGATATCCTTTCTCATGTCTTGGTCCCCATTTCCCTCCCCCAATCCCTATCATACCTCATCTTGTTTTCCCATCTTCCCTATGTGATTTCAAATAACCAAATATGCATATATCCAATATATCAGATAACAAGGTAGAATACTGTAACAATATGAGATAACCAAGGGACAGCAAAAGAGATGAGAGATAACATAGTACATTAAGGACAACAATCACTCATTATCTGGCTTTTGTTTCTGTATCCTGGAGGTCCTTTCATTTAGCATCATCCTATATGGTCTTATGTATCTAGGTTTTGTTCTATTGTAAATCTCTGCTAGGAGAACCCAAGGTTTCTACTGATTATGACAAATGAGGGAAACCATTGAGCCCATGTTCCTTTGAGTCTGGCTTACTTCACTTAATATGATTTTTTTCCAAGTCTTTCCATTTCCTTACAAATGGATGGCCAGGCCTTTGTAAGTTTGTATTCTTCCTCCTTGTTGTTGGGTTATGCACACTGGTATCCCGGATTTCTGCATTTTTTCTTTTTACAGAAAAATACTACTTTTTCCTAGAGCACCATTTCCTTCACTTTTCATCAGCCCATGGTCCATACTTGTCCACTAGGCCACATCTTTCAGTTCTAATCTTAAACGTCATTCCTTTAAAGGTATTCATACCTCTACATCTAAATGAGATCTCAGTAAGCTCTCATAGTGTTTCTTATCTATTTCTACATGTCACTGATGATTAATGTGTTTGTTTCCATGCTGTTGTAAGCATGTTTCACTGTTTTATGTCCATACATGAAGGCTTAGCAAAATGAGGCAAATAGAAGGTGTTCAAAAAATAACTATTAAAATACGTTTAAATAAATCAAAGTATAAATGAAAATTTAAAACATGTTCAGGTATATCCTAAACTGAAAATACTTTTTAATTTAAAAGTAGATTAGGATATTATGTTTGAAAGGATGCCATGTCTGAACAATAGTTGATAAATTATTTTAAAGTTATACTAATTCGTGTTATTTAAGTAAAGCTTAAATTATTTGTACTAAGAAAAGTTGAATGAACTTTTTCCATTTTTACAGAAAACATTTTATATACTGCCCCCCCTTTTTTTGCCTGTCCTAGGGCTTGAACTCAGGGCCTCAACATTGTCTCTGAGCCTCTGTGTTCAAAGCTAGAGCTCTGTCATTTGAGCCACAGTGCCACTTCTTGCTTCCTCTGGCTCTTATTGGATAGAAGAGTTTAGTGGACTTTCCTGCCTGGTCTGGCTTTGAACCATGATTTTCACGTCTCAGTCTCCTGAGGAACTAGGATTATGCATGGCTATGTAACTATTTTTAACCATATAATTTTTGAGAAAATTCCATCATTATAAAAAGTATCATCATACACATTCCAATAATGGTATTTGATTTTTGAACTAATGATTATTGGCATATCATTGCTTACTTTTTAAAAATGGTTTTATAATATTTTATAATGCTTGAAGAAAAAAACTCATGTCTTTAGGGTAGCATGAGAGAAAGACATAATTGCTATATTTTTGCATTAATTATATATGAACTCAGGACCTTGCCTGCATTAGGCAGATCTCTCTACCCCTTGAGCCACAATTCCAACACTTTTTGCTATGGTTATTTTTCAAAGAGGATCTTGCATTTTTTTTTCATGCTGATCTTGACTTGGATTCTGCCTCGTTGGGATGACAGATATATACCCAGTTTTTTCAATGAGATGGGAGTCTTACAAAGTTTTTTCTAAGGCTGGCATTGAACTGCTATCTTCCCAATTTCTACCTCTAGAGTAGCTAAGGTTACAGGAGTACAGGAGTTAATTTGTCTAGTTTATATACCTTTTTTCTTCTTTTGTCAGTTGTGGGACCTGAACTCTGGACCTGGGTGTTGTTCCTGAGCTCTTATGCTCAAGGCTACCACCCTCCCCCTTGAGCCACAGCCCTACTTCCCATTTTCTGGTGATTAATTGGAGATAAGAGCCTCACAGACTTTTTAGTGCCTGGCTGGCTTTGAACTGTGATCCTCAGATTTCAGCCTTCCAAATACCTAGGATTAGAGGTTTGAGACACCATGCCCAGCTAGTGTATATACCTTTATAGTCTGCATTCTATAAAGTTTGTTCATTTGCAGTCTTAGCTTTTGCTCTTGTATATAATAAGCCCTGCAGCCGGAGTTCTAGAAACTAGGCAGGATCATACAGTTTAAAAGGTTTATAATGTCTCTGTCCTTTTTTCCCACTGTCTCCTTTACTGCATTCTTTTTATCTGTCTGACTCTCACAGGAGACATGGATTACAACTGGTTGGACCATTCGTCTTGGCATAGCAGTGAGGCATCCCCAATGTCTTTGGTGAGACATGTGGAGCCTTACTATTTAATTTCCGTTATCATTTCACTTTTCCTTTTTTATTTATACCTTTGCATGTTTTCTTTTTTTTTTTTTTTGTATCTTTTTTTTTTTTTATCCCACGCCTGTAGGGGACAGTCAAAAGGGAAAAAGAAAAACTAGTGAGCAGGCAGTTTTGTCGGATTCTAACACCAGGTCTGAGAGACAAAAGAAAATGATGTACTTTGGTGGCCACTCTTTGGAAGAGGATTTGGAATGGTGTGAGCCTCAGATTAAGGACTCTGGGGTAGATACCTGTAGTAGCACAACCCTTAACGAGGAGCATAGCCATAGTGATAAGGTACTGAGATTGTGGAGCCTGCCTTTTAACCTGCTCATTTGGTCTTCGTTTGCTCTCTGTCACTCATTAAACAGAACATATTAAAAGGACAGGGCATTGCAAGGGTTAATGTAGCATTTCTTAAGGTGCAGAAAAGAAAAACAAAACAAAACCAATTAACCAACCAAATCAAAATGCTTCTTGTATTTTGCTGTTTTTTATTGTTTAACAGCATACCAAAAAAGTAAATAAAAACAAAACTTAGGAACAAAGGAATGTTTTGTCTATAGTCACATGGAGAACATGGTTATCTTATTGTAAACCATAAATGATAAGCAATTTTTGGATTGGCTTATTTGATTGCTTACATATATCTTCCTTGGGATGAAAAATAAATTATTTATAGTTTGAATCCCAGGCAAAAGGGAGCTAATTGGGTCTGTTTGCACAGAAAATGTTGTTTTTCTTTTTTCCCTTTCACTGTCATTTTGTTCTTTTATTTATTGCCATTGCATTAAATGTGGTATTGATTAGTATCAGAGCCATTGCCACCTGCCTTCATATTTATTATTTTTGCTTTTAGAATAGTGAGATTTTTAAGAATCTTTTAACCATATAGATGTGATTGATTAGAACTTGTCTTTTGCTTGCTAAATTTTGCATGAAAATGTGCATGTTAATTGTAGACAACTGTGAATCTATGATTACACAAATCATTAGTTTTGCTATTTGAGTTAGCATTCATTAGTGGAATGGTGTCATTATTTACAAAAGACTTAGCTCTCTATGAGAAATAACCTAGTGTTTTCACTGCTGTTTAACAGTTGATACCTTTAAATTATCTATTACAATTTTACTAAATAGATTAAAATTCTAAAAGAATCAAGGAACATTTCCATAAAGAGAAATAAAGTGTTTATTCTCCCATTTGTATATTTTTTCCAGAGCAGATTCCAGTAGTTATTTGTGACTCTACTTTTTAGAATTTTAATTTAGAAATCTACATTATAAAACTCTTTATCATCAGTTTAGATTTCATATTTAACATTTTAAAATTTTGGTATAAAACAACATTTTTTCATGTGTTTGAAGCAGAAATTTTCATTTTTTACTTATGAGATTTTAATTATTCCTCAGCAAGTAGTTAGATGCTTTACTATATTTTCAAGAGAAAAAATATTTTTTAACATTTTGTAGATACATATAACTTTTGTATTAGAGAATTGTATGAATTTAGCATAATTGGATTGAGAAACTTGGAATTATAAAACTCAGGTGATAAGAGTAATGTAGTATGCTCTTTGGTAAGTATTTTGAAATGTAAAATGATTTGTGTAATCATAACACTTTAGAATTCTAAGGTTAAAAGCAATTGTACAAAGATCATTTCTCAAAAGAAACATTATTTTTTCTTGTTTATTGATATTATATGACAGCATCCTGTAACTTGGCAGCCATCCAAAGATGGAGATCGCCTAATTGGTCGTATTTTGTTAAATAAGCGCCTAAAAGATGGGAGTGTGCCTCGGGATTCAGGAGCAATGCTTGGCTTAAAGGTATGTAATAAAATGTATGAGATTTTTGCTCTATACTACTTTAAATATTTATAAGAAAGAGAAAGAATTTAATAACTCTTGCTACCTATACCACTTTAAGATTTCTTTTTCCATTTTGAAGACTTTTCAAACTTCTAATTTTCCAGGTATTTAAGAAATTGCAATTATTCCACAATAATAGTCATATACATAATTTGGGAAGATCTCACTAGCAATCTGATTAGAAAATCTTTGAATCTTAAACACAGTGACTAAATTTGCGGTTTTTTCTTTAATTTTCTTTCATATTATATTAAATGATTATTTTTAAAATTACTGTGTAGACTTGTGAAATGCAACATCAATGAAGCTGATATATTGGTTGGATGATGATTAATCAGTCACAGCACTGTTTTGTAAGAGGATAATATCTTATAGATGGACAAATGATTCCACAGCCTTGTTCTTTTTTTTTTTTTTTTATTGGTTGTGGAGCTTGAACTCAGGGCCTGGGTGCTGTTACTGAGTAATATGTTTTGAGAAATAACAAAATAATTCTATTTTACTGTATTTGTCAATTTCTTTTTTTTCTTGGTCTGAGACCAGAACTCAAACTCCTTAGTCTACTGGTTATTTGCCACTTTTGCTAATCTCAACTGAGCATGCCTCAAATGCCTACTCAATTTCTTGAAATTAAATATTTCAATGCATGGCGGTATATACCTCTAATCCAGCTACACGGAAGGAGAAGATGAAGAATATAGTGGTTTGAATGGTTATAGTAGAATGTGATCAGTAAAATAACTGAATCAAAATGGGGGCATGGCTCAAGTTACAGAGCACCTGCCTGTTAAGTGTGAGGCCCTGCGTTCAAAACCCCACTATTACCATCAAAAAGTAAATGAATAAACAGATAAATGAATTAAAAAAGGAATTCCATCTTAAGGACAGAAGTAGACATTTGTTATGAGTATGCAACATTTTCAACAATGAGTTAAATACAACACATTGGGAATATGTAAAAAGAATGGGTTCTTAGGATTCAACTTCTCTGAATGGAAACATCATTTTATTCAAGAAATGCTTTTAGTACATGAAATCACTATTTTAGAAGCCACAGTTTGTTCTAGGCCTTTTTTACTTGAATCCTCAACTGAGTTCATTTTAGCAATATGACAGTTTAAATACTTTCTTCTTTTAAACAGGTTGTAGGAGGGAAAATGACTGAATCAGGTCGTCTCTGTGCATTTATTACCAAAGTCAAAAAAGGAAGTTTAGCTGATACCGTAGGACATCTTAGGCCAGGTAGGTTTTTATTGTTGGTTATTTTCATTTACATGGTTAAACATGTATAATTTAAAAAAGTTATTCTCATTTAAAGTGATTTGGCCAATAAGCAAGAGTTTATTTCATTTATATGAAAATCTGTTCATTAATATAAACTTGTACCCTTTTAAAAATTATTTCTTGAATTACATTAGACACAAGCTTTCATATTTATAAATTTTATACTTTTAGTGATAGGTTTTCTAATTTGCATCTAGTACTAGCTTATTTTGTTTTCTGTAAGCTTCAATTTTTCTTTTGTAAAAAAATTCCAACAGTATGGAGGAAATAATCTTCATGAACAAATGGGTATTTTTTTTTTTTTTGTGGATCATGGGGCTTGAATTTGATGTGGATGCTGTCCCTGAGCTCTTCAGCTTAAGGCTACTGTCCTACTGTTGAGCCAAGCCCCACTTCCTGTTTTCTAGAGTTTAATTGGTGATAAGAGTCTCAGGTCCTTTTGTGCCCTGGCTGGCTTTTAACCTTGATCCTAAGATCTTGGCCTCTTGAGTAGCTAGGATTACAGGCACGAGCCACTGCACCTGACCAAGGGGTATTTTCTGAGATTCATTACTTAATATTACCTTGGAAAAAGGGTGCTGTTGGAGGTATCCTTGAAGTTGATTTGATAAGATGATAATGATGGTCATGATTATGATTATTATTTTTCAATAGTACTGGGTTTTTAATGGCTCTCATAATTACCACATGAATACTTTACCATTTGAACCACACCTTTAGCCCTTTTTTTACCTTAGTTCTTTTGTGGATAGGGTTTCATATTTAATATGATTGCCATGTGGCCACCCTTGAATAGAGATCTCTATCTGTATCTTCCAAGTAGGTGAGGCCATTGCTTGTGCCACCATAATTGCTTGTTGATGGATATGTGACCTTACTTCTTTACAATGGCTGCCCTCAAACATTGACTCACTTTATCTTGCAAGTAACTATTAGGCTGGACCCTAACTATTAAGCTCATTACAAAGAAATTTAGTCAATGAAAAATAAGGTGATTATTTGACTATGTACTGAAACCTTAGAGTTCAGAGTTGCAAAATCTTTAAAGAGGTAACCAATCTTTATAGTTACATTTTGATTTTATATTAGAGACAAATTGTATGTACTTTTTTGTTTTCCTTCTGACCATTGTCATTTTAGATTTTTTTTTATCTCTAATCTTCATGTCATTGATACTACAGGTGATGAAGTGTTAGAATGGAATGGAAGGCTATTGCAAGGCGCTACATTTGAAGAAGTGTACAACATCATTCTGGAATCCAAACCTGAGCCACAAGTAGAGCTTGTTGTTTCCAGGCCAATTGGGTAAGTTGGTTTTAGCACTTTGTAGGTATATAAATTAACTATTATTAAGTAAATTGTACTGAGAAGTCCAAAAATGTCAGACTACTTTATGAACATTATTTTGTAGACAACTTTCCTTTTTACTATGCCCAAAACAACTTACCAGAGATCATGAACTTTTCTTTAGATAGACTACAGTTATAATTACAAAAGAAGAAATAGTTTTTATTTTAACAATTGGTAAATAACTAAGTCATTAGTGAGGGCAAAGCACTATTGTAGAAATTAACATTATGATGTTGCATGAACTATGTTGTCTACAATTTAAAAATGATGATCACTGATAGTCCAAAAATCATGTACTTTTTCAAAATAGAGATTTTTTTAACTTATGAAAAAAAGAACTAGAAAGCATGTTATTAATCAGTTTCAAATGAGAGCAGAGTGAGAATATTTTTAGTAATTTGTTAACCATTGATCATTTTAAAAAGATAAAAATGTATCCTTTTAATTATGAGAATTAATCATTAAATAGCCAGTACTATTTTCCTTATTGAAAATATGTCAATACAAAAGACATACTTTTCAAGTAAGAGTAGCAGAAAAATATATAAGATATCAATTTATTGTAAAGTTTATGTTTAGGTAACAGCATTCTAGTATGAATGCTATAGAAAATTTTTGTTGTAGAATAATAATGGCAATTTAAAATATCCAGTTTTATTTTTATTACTAAGATGTTGTACATCAGGGCTAATGTTTCATAAGTCAGCCAAAGAGTACATTTCCTTTTTGGATATTGTCAGCCCTTTCTTTACTTTCTCCAATTTTCCCTTCCTGTCCCTGCCTACAAGTTACATAGTTTATAATTTTCGGTTTTCACTAAGGGAATGTTTAAATTGTATTATTTTTCTTTTTGTGTCCACAATAATGATTTGGATTATTAGCTTAATTTTATTGAAATATTCCTTTCATTGAATCCATCACATGAAATTGTATTCATATTCTGTCTTTTTATACTTTAATAATACTGTAAAACTGCATTGATCAGTTTGGTATTGAAGTGTTCTCAAATAACATTTTGTTTGATATTTTGAACAATCTATAATCTTTTGTATAATTTACTGACTGATCCTATCTAACTCATCCAATAAATATTATTATTCAATGTGAAACTGTCAGGAAAAAGAAAAAGTCCAGTTCCTTATGGTTTACAACTGAATTTTGTAATTGTTAAATAATACTCTTCAGACTCTTCAATGAAATAGAGAAGGATCACTATCAAATTCATTCTATGAAGCTAATATTACACTTACCTCAAACCACACAGGGATTCAATTACCACCACCACAACAAAAATACCAATAAAAGATATATAGAGGGAGACTAATCTCTTTGATGAGAAATATAAAAGCTGCAAATTTTTTAATAACATACTTGTCAACCTAATTTGACAAGTAATCAAGAAAAAATCATATGCTTCAATCAAATGAGATTCATCCTGAGTGCAAGCCTGACTCAGTATATGTAAATGAATAAATGTAACATAGCACAGTAACAGAACTGAAGACAAGAGTCACATGACCATCTCAATAAGTGCAGAAAAATACCTTTGTCAAGATCCAGCATCCCATAATTGTAGTTCATTTTGATTAGCATCATTTTATATGATCTTTCATATGTACCGAGGTGTGGAAACAGGAGGTTTGTTATTTAGTTTTGTTTTTTTAAATGTGCTATGTGAAGTTATTTCCTGTTTCTTTCATTTTTCCCTCATTTGGTTTATCCCCTGTTGTCACTGTTTTTCATTTTGGTACCCAGGTCTTGTATATGTGTTTATCTGATTTGGGGAAGGGAAAGGAAATAACAAAATGGTGAGACACAGGATGAAGGGTGAACCAGTGCAAAGTGATACTCACAAGAAGCTATGTTGGAAATGAACTTTACAATTTGAGGGGGGGGGAAGGGAGTGAGAAGAGGGAAAGAGGGAGAAAACAAGGGAGGGAACAATGTTTGACAAAAAATGTATTCCTTACCTTACTTATATAACTGTCACCTCTATCACCCTTACAACAAAATAAAATTAAAATAAAGGGAAAAAAAAGGATACAGCATCCCCTTTGACAAAAACTCTGAAGAAGGTAGGAATAGTAAGGGCATTTCTTCAACATAAAAAAGGTTGTTTATGAGGAAAGTACAGCCAACATCATACTAAAAATTGAAAACAGTGACCATTTTATCTTAAGTCAGGAATAAGATAAGGATATCCACTTTCTCCACCCCCTTTTAGTGTTTTAGTGTAGGATTTTCTCTTAGGGTAATAAAGCAAGAGAATGGCATAAAGAGAATCTAAATAGGGAAGGAAGAAATCAAACTATTCCAATTTGCAGGTGACATGATCCAATATCTAAAGGACCATACTCAATCCCGCCAGCTCATAGAGCTGATAAATAACTCTGGGAAAGTAGTTGTGTATAAAAATCGCTTTTCTATTCTCCTCCAGTGAAAAAATTGAGAGTGAATTCAGGAGAGTGAGTCCATTTGCAATCGTCTCAAAAAGATCATATACCTAGGAATCAACCAAGGAACTGAAGGACTTGTAGAATGAAAAATTAAAAAAAACAATGTTGAAGAAAGAAGATATTCAGAAGTAGAAATACATCTCAGGATTAGCAGAATTAATATCATGAAAATGGCAATACTGCCTAAGGCAATCTACAAATTCAAACTCAATGAAATACCCATCAAAATGCAAATTCCATTGTGCACTAAGATAGGGAAAATAATCCAAAAATTTATATGGAACTACAAAAAGACTCTGAATCCCAAAATCAGTCCTGGGGAAAAAAATTGTATTGTAACAAAAACAGGTCAAATAGAACAGAACAGAATACCTAAAAATAAACCTACAGATCTACAGATATCTAAGAAAAGATTAAGAAAGCCAAAAACAGCATGGGAAAAAGACAGCCTCTTCAACAATAGTGTTGGGAAAACTGGATATCCACAGGCAGGAAAGTAAAGCTAGATCCCTAACTGTTACTCTGCATTAATAATTCAGAATGGATCAAATATCTCAATGTAATACCTGAAACCATGAAATTACTGCAGGAAGAACTAGGAGAAACATTAGAACTTCTTGGCACACACAGGAAATTTTTGCGTGAAGTTCCAGGGATTCAGCCAATTAAAAAAAGAATTGACAAATGGGGTTGCATCAAACTAAGAAGTTTCTGCATGGCAAAGGAGAGTTAATAAGCTAAAAAGATAGCCTAAAGAATGGGAGATTTTTGTCAGCCATATGTTAGTAAGTGGCCAGTTAATAAACAGACAAACAAGCTAGACATTTCTCCGAAGAAGTAAAAATTGACAGATGAAACAACATTAACATCTCTGACCATGAAGGAAATATAAATCAAAACAATTCTGAGTTTCTCTCTCACCCCAATTAGAATGGCCATAAGCAAGGATACAAATAACAACAGACACTGGTGAATATATGGGGTAAAAGGAGTCCAAATGCACTACTGGTAGGAATGTAATCTTGTCCAACCACTCTAGAAGGCAGCTTGGAGGTTCCTCAGAAACTAAATATAAGCCAGACTTGGTGACTCATGCCTGTAATCCTAGCTACTCAGGAGGCGAGATTTGAGGATCAAGGTTCAAAGCCAGCCTGTACACTAAAGTCTGGAAACTCTTATCTTCAATTAACCACTAGAAAACCAGAAGTGGTGCTGTGGTACAAGGGGTAGGGCGGTAGCCTTGAGCTGAAGAGCTCAGGGACAGCACCCAGACCCATGACTGACAAAAAAGAAAAAAGTAAAAAAGGCTAAACAAAAAAAGTATCTCTTGGGAGTGCAGAAATGTTGGGACAAAGGGGGAACAAATATAGCTGTGATATCCACTAGACACCATGTTGGAAATTAAGTATATATATATATATATATATATATATATATATATTTATACACAGCTTGTTGGGAAGAGGGTAGGGAGAGAAAAACTGGGAGAAAATGAGGGTTGAGGTACAACTTCTCTAAAAGAAATGTACTTATTACCATATAATCCCTCTGTATGCCAGCTTTACAATAGCAATAACAACAGACAAACAAAAAACCTTACCCCATGATCTAGCAATCTCACTCTTGGGCATTTATCCAAATGGTTACAAATCAGGATACAGTAAATCTACTTGTATAACCATGTTTGTTGCTGCAGTATTCACCATAGCCTCAGAGTGGAAGTAGGCTATATGCTCTTAAATGGATGAATGAGTCAAGAAAATGTGGTCTATACCCACAATGCAATTTTACTCAGCCATTGGGAAGAATGATATTATATCATTTACAAAGAAATGGATGGACCTGGAAAAAATAGTGTTAAGTGGAACAACACAGTCCTAGAGAAAGAAAGGATGCATGGTTTCTCTCATATGTGAAAGCTAGAGCTAATTTATATATATATACAGGTAAACGCATGTGGGGTTGTGCGCAAGTATTGAGAAATTGTATTAACCAAATTATAGTATTTTCAGTGTCAAATTCAAATGGTGTAATTCCTTGAAAAAAATAAATTCACAGCAGAACAAAATGAGTATCAGGTTTATACAAGTACACAGCAAACATTGAACAAATTTACTTTACTGCCCTCTTACCCATAGTTGTCTTTAGTAGCATCCTTCAATTTTCAGTCACATACCAGGAGAATCAAAAAAATAAAGAAATCAACTGTCAAAATGAAATAAAATGTACTTGATTGACCTTCTTTAAAAAAAGTTTCGGGGCAAGGTGAAAGGGGTAGGTAGATGAATGCAGTGAAGAAGGGCCAGGAGAGCACAGCCTTAATAATGCATGTGCTATGAAACTAAGTAAATCGAGGTGAGAATTTGTGTTGGGAAGGATGGGATACAATAATGAAAGCAGTGATATATGCAGTGTGCTTATGAGCTGATTTGTGGAATGGTAATTCCTTTGTGCAACTACTTGAGGATATTAAAATTATAATTTGACAATGTATTCTTTTTTGAGGTAAAAATATTGCTGCAAGATAACTTTAAAAATTTTAGAGAATGAGGAAATAGATGACACTATACAAAAGGAAATGTACTTATTGCCTGACACATGTAAATTTAACCCCTGTACATATCACCTCTATAGTAACAATAAAGTAAATTAATAAATGTTTGCCTTTTTTTCCTCAGTGAATTTACTACATTTTAAAGTTCTAGTTGCCATCTGAATGTTAAAATTTTATTGGTTAACAGAAGGTGTAAGTAACAAGAAGCATGGAATTTCAATGTTTCTTTAAAACTTACCTAGTTGGATACAAAAACTTTTAGAGTGTAAGTTGGGTAGAGAAGCACATAGACAATAATGTGCATGTTTTCTTACACCTACCATAGATACATATAAACTTCAATTCCTTTAAAATATTTTTGGTTAATCTCAATTTTTTTGTTAATCAGAAAGTACTTATGTTGTTGTTTCTTACTTTTAGGATATTTTGGCTATTCACAGCTATTTCATCTGATTCTAATTATCATATAGATTAATAATGATTAAAATAGTCATTTCATTAGTTATTAAAAGTTTCTTATTCTGTGTTTCTATCATTTCAGGGATATACCTAGAATACCTGATAGCACACATGTACAAATGGAGTCCAGTAAGTTTGATTTTTTTTCCCTAGGAGAACATACTGTTGATATTGCTGTTCATCAAAGGCCAAATGAAGTATTTTATTAATGAAATATAAGACCATTTTAAGTATATATAGACCCACACAAAGATGAAACATACAGTATCATTTCATGTCTCTGTGGGGAAAAGAACAAAATTCTGTAATAACCGCAACTTAATTTAGTATGGATTTCTAGAAATCTTTATTAAGGTATTTAACTATATATGGCAGAAATGCATAACTAGTCATACACATATGCCTGTGAAGCCATCATCACAATAAAAATCATCACTCTCAGTTTTACTTTCTAACTTCCCCTTAATTTTAAAGTTTATTGCTTTCTAGCCACACTGCTGGTCTCTAGATGGAAATGCTTTTTTGTCAGACTTATTTGTATTATCTGAATTCAGGATTGTAGTTCAAACCTGACATCAAAATAGTAATCGAATAGACATATCTGTCTAAATAATCTTAATACCTAAATACTTTGTATTATGTGAGTACTATTTCATATCTTTTTTTTTTTCCAGTACTGGGGGCTTGAACTCAGAGCCTGACTCTCTTTAGGCTTTCTCAAGTTTAGAGCTCTACCACTTCAGCCACAGCCTTTGGGCTTTTTTTTTCTGTATGTGGTACTGAGGAATCCAACCCAGGCCTTTGTAAATGCTAGGAAAGCAGTGTACCACTGGGCCAAACTCCCAGTCCCTATTTCATATCTTAAATCATTTGTTTTTGGGCCAGGTCTCTTAAAGATTAGCTGCTGTATTGAAAGGAGGTTGGTGCAGTGTAAGGCAGAATGACCAGGGAATGGGTATTTTAATAATTTAGTGGCAACACAGTGGTGATCATGATCACATAAAAAATAACATAGTAAAAATACTATTATTTTACAATACTATTATTTTAACTATCCTCACTGCTCTCATTTTATTTAGCACTTGCAACTACGTTTGATGTTGTACCTGTGTTACCACAATTCTCACAACAATTCTATAGGGCAAGTAAAATTTTTGTTCACTTTTTTTTGTTCTGGTCCTAGGGCTTGAACTTAGGGCCTGGGCACTGTCCCTGAGCTTTTGTGCTCAAGGCTAGTGCCCAACCATGTTAAGCCACAGCCGCACTTCTGTTTTTTTTTTTTTTCCTTTAAATACTTTAATGGAGGTAGCGAATCTTGCAGACTTTCCTGCTCTGGCTGACTTTAAACTGTAATCCTCACACCTCAGTCTTCTGAATAATTTGAATTTATAGGCATGAACTAGTCCTGATTATTTTTCTCTTGTCCTTACTGTTGGGAATGAAATCCAGGGTCTCATGTATGTGAAGCAAGTGCTATACCTAAATACAACTACTGTAGAGATCTCATTATTTTTCATGTGATCACCTGAACTGCCTCATTGTCTTATTGTCTAATTGAATACTAAGTTCTCAACTGTTTTTTCTTTCTTCCCAAACTATTTTCCTTAAATACAGTCCTTATTTTTTACTTACCTCAATCTTTGCCTACTTCATTAATGTTAGAATGTGTAGTTCAGAATTCTAAACACATAATTTCTCCAGTATTCTATTATCCTCGTTCTATTCACTTGTTCCTTCCTCTTCACAGAAAGACACTCAAATACAGAACTATCAGGTTTTCTTTATATTCCTTACTTCTTTTTTATTTTATTATGTTCTCAAAGACATGATTTACAAAGCTGTCTTCTAGAAATTTTTAATGATTTTAGAGATTTTGATAACCTACATGCTTAACATTTGAAATGTAAATTACATTTTAAGTTTCTTTGTTGCTTTGTCTTTGTTATTCCTCCGTTTCTATTTGTAATTTTTCTTAATATATTATTTAATGCTGTGTGTAGAACAGTATCAGATAGAGTAATTTCTGATTTAGACTTGTCTTTATTATAATTGATACAGACAGATGGTCAAAATTGGTCTTAAAAAGAATTCGTAAACTGAACTTATGTTTTTAAAGAACAACAATAACAAAGAAACCTTCAAGCATACTTATAAGAAAGTGGTGTATTTAATGATATTTCATGGAAAATTGTAGGATATTTGGGAAAGATTCTTAAAGAGTGAAGAACTACTTTTATTATTCTTTATGTGTTTCAGGTTCCAGCTCATTTGAATCTCAGAAAATGGAACGTCCTTCTATTTCCGTTACCTCTCCAGTGAGTCCTGGCATGTTGAGAGATGTTCCACAGTTCTTATCTGGACAACTTTCAGTATGTAATCATTAATTTCTCTTTTTAAAACCTTAAATGATATTTTTAATGTATCATGCTAGATTTTATGAAATGAAATTTTCATGTGAATATAATTATGCTTTTAACTATCTTTTCATTTTTAATAACTTTAATTAGTTGAAATTGAGTTTTGATTATTTATTATAATGTCTCTATTAAAATTGAATTTCCTGGAATCAATTGAGAGATTTTTATGAAATTACCAAAACTACTTTACTTTCATAATTATTCTAAAATTCATGGTCATAAATATTGTTTCTATACCTTAAAATGACTATAAATTGTCATAGGTTCTTATGATAATGTTGGATTATGCAAAGATTGTATTTAAAATAAAAGTAAATATTCACAGATTCTTGCTTTCAGCCTTAGTGAAACTTGAAATGATTTTTTATTTATTTATTTTTTGCCAGTTCTGGGCTTGAGCTCAGGGCCTGAGCACTGGCCTTGGGCTTTCTTAAGGCTAGAGCTCTACCATTTGAGCCATATCACCACTTCCAGCTATTTACTATGTATGATGTACTGAGGAATCAAACACTGATCTTTGTGCATGCTAGGCAAGCACTCTATCACTAGGCCAAACTCCCAGCCCTTGAAATGAATTTTATAATAATTATATTTTAATATTACTTAGAAATATAAGGTAGTGATATATAATAGATTCCTTAATACACTAGTTAATTTCCTAATTTCCCTTGTTTACATGTTTTCTAATAAAACCAAAGAATTAAGCTAGCTAGAACACCTGGCTGAGTGCTTTCTTTATTCAGTTGATTTGTTCATATTCCTTTGATTAACACTGTAATATTTAATACATTCATATTTATTCAGTTATATTAATTTCCAGTAACATTAGTAATTATTACTATGAAATATTTGAGTCCTAAAGTCCTACTTAGGTACTCGAAATTCAAATACTGAATTTGATTGAAAAATGTTATAGTTAAAAACTAAACTAGCACAGCTATTTTAAGAACAGTGAATATACTTTTTGTTAAATCAGCTAAGTAATTTGTTCAGTTTTAGTGGGAAGGGGCAGAGTTTGGTTTTTCAGAAATATTTTTATCAGTTGAATAAAGTATGAAAGAAGCAAAACCAAAATTTAGATATTCAAAATTATTGAAGTAAGTAGCACTGTGGCTCAGGTGGTAGAGCACTAGCTTTGAGCTGTAGAGTTCAGGGACAGTGCCCAAGTGCCATAGTTCAAGTCCCATGATTGGCAAAAAAAAAAAAAAGAAGTAGTAGACATGTCTTTTCTGGAACAATGCTGACAATAACATGAATTATCTAGGAAACTAGATGAATACTGTAAGGAGGTTTTCTGTTTTATGAATAGAATGAACTTCTTCATTTGAGAGTCACAGCCTTTGTCCACGCTCCATAATAAATAGTATCTTTCTACTATTGTTCTCATTGACAAATTCATATGATTTCTTCTACTTTCTTAGGAAACTATTAAGTATTAACTATTTCTATACTTCTGTTTAAATAGTTCATCTTTGAATTATGTTTGGGGAAGCAAGAAGGCTGGAAGATGCCAGTACACAAATCCTCTGTGTGTGTGTGTGTGTGTGTGTGTGTGTGTGTGTGTGTGTAATGTGTGTTTTTGTTTGGTATATAGTTGTATGATAGGGAAGCATTCATATTTTAAATTCCTTAGTTTGTTATCTCACTTCAAATTCTAAGTTCCTATACAAAGTGGTTTAGAAGAGAAAGATGAGGAGCAAAGGCTTGTAATTCAGTGAGATTTCAAACTATTTCTTTTCATGACCCATAATAATTATGGTATAAAGGTATAATTGCTAAATACTTGAAACATAAAGCTAAGTTTCATTTCTAATATGTCTAATGATATAGATGATGGCCTATAGACTTATAAGTGATGGCCTAAATTTTTTTGTAGTAATTTAGTATGCATGCCATTTTATTTTTTCTTATGACTTGAAAGGAAGATATTTCAGTATAATTTTTAGTGACACTTTAATTGTATATGGTTTGAAATTATGCACACATATCACTCAAGTATTAAAACACAATGATTATAAATCTTAGGGATATTTATTGTTAGAAACCTAGAAAGTACACACAACTCAACAGTAATCCTGATGTTAAAATACGGCCATTTTCAACCTGTAAAATATTAACCGAAACTAAGATATATCTGTAATGTTAGTTTGAATTCTACCTTTTCCTATTGTGTACAAAACTAAGATTGATGGTATCATACAATTTTTCTGCTTTTTACTATAATGTGTAATGTTAGCAAAAAGGATTCTGAATCCCAAGTAAAAATTTTCTTGTGTATAATAGACTCCTAAAGTCATTTGAATAGCTATTTAACATTTCATTTTATCTTAACTCAGTTATATAATATCCTTTCTTTGATTTTGTTTTTTAGCAAACATTTGTTTTTACTGAATTAAACTCCGAGCAGTTATTTAAAACATGTATGCTAAATTCTGAGCCTAGGTCAGAATTAGGACTACTAATACTATTGACAATACTGGTTATTATGTGTGAACAGGTATAACGGATGTCCTTTTGATATTACTTATTGAGAGCATTCATATTCTTTGCATCCATGACAATGTATATCTCTAACAGTCTAAAGGCAGTTTTGATTTGTTGTAATGGTACAGAGGTTAAAAGAATGTGAATGTATATTACTCTTTTGGAAAACCTTCAGAAGTCACAAGGTAACATTACATTCTCATTTTCTTCTATTCTACCTGGGTAGAGTTTTCTTAGGCTTGTATAATGCATGAGAAAAAGATAATTTGTATAGTGTATGAGCTGACCTTCCCCATGTATTTATGTCAGTTCATGGATTGATTATTTCTCAAATACAAAATATACTTATAATTCATATTATGTGTGTCTTTATTAATGTCATCCCTTTCATCAGTCTTTGGATAATGGTTTAAGCTTTTGAAAATTTTGATTATCTTTTGGAAATTTGATTAAAAGTTTTCTGAGCCTGATTTATTTTTTCTCTAGGCTTAAATTATATGGATATTCCATTAATGATCTTTGTGGGAAAATCAACATACGCTCAATTTATGCATCTGGGCTGTATAGTAATCTTTTCAGTGACCAAATTGCCTTATTTGGTTTTTAAAAATGTGTCCATTTTTCCCTCAGATGAATTCTTAATATTTTAAAGTTAGTGTATAATTTGCTTCCTGTTTGATAGGATAGCAAGAAAAAAATAGAACTTTTTTTTTTTTTTTTTTTTTTTTTTTTTTGCCAGTCATGTGGCTTAAACTCAGCCTGAGTCCTTGGACTTTTCTCAAGACCAGAGCTCTACCACTGAGCCACAGCTCCATTTCCAGCTTTTTTCTATGTATGTGGTACCGAGGAGTGAACCACAATCTTAGTGCATTCTAGGCAAGCACTCTACCACTAGGCCAAACTCTCAGCCCCAAAAATACAACTGGTGTGTGTGTGTGTGTGTGTGTGTGTGTGTGTGTGTGTGCGTGTGCGTGTGTACGTGTGTCTTTGGGCTTGAACTCAGGCCTTAGATACTATCCCCGAACATTTTTGCTCAACACTAGTGTTCTAACATGATCCATAGCTTCACTTATGGCTTTTTAGTGGTTAATTAGAAATAAGATTTTTTTTTCCTAGACTTTCCTGAGAAGGCTGGCTTTGAACCACAATCCTCAGATTTGAATCACTAGTGCCTAGCTGAATCTTTGTTTTCTTTTTTTATTTTTGATGGTCCTGGGGCTGAACTCAGGGCCTGGGCATTGTCCTTGAACACTTTTGGCTTAAGGCTAGTGCTCTGCCACTTGAGCCACAGCATCACTTTCAGCTTTTTCTGAGTATGTTGTAGGCTCCATACCAGTAGGCTATGCTCCAGGCTCCATAAATCTTTTTGTTTAAGTGAAAAAAGGTTCAGTATTCTTTTGTTCCACAGAGTACATTACATAATTGTTTTTATTGATAGTTGTTTTATATCGTTTACTAAGTGGCCAAAGTTGATTTGTAGTCATAAAATTTCCTCCAAGTTACTTTCTAAAAATATTTATGGACCTTAGTTTTTATATAAATTTTATAACTATTCATTCTATATAAGTATTTGAGGAGAATAAGTGAGTTAAATATATCCTTCTCATATCTTTATAGAAATTTCTGATCCTGAAAAATATTCTATAAACAAAATGATTTTTTTCTGAATTTTAATTTTAAAATCATTTCAAGAATTTGATATTCTCGAATTATATAAAAGGATGAAATATATTCACTTTAGATATCTGAGTTGCTTATTGCGATCCTTTTGGAAGATGAAACATTTGCTTTAAAAGATTAATCTGAAAATACCATTTCTTCTAAGGAAAAACTTTTTTTTTGCCTGTCCTGGGCTTGGGCTCAGGGCCTGAGCACTGTCTTTTGGCTTTCTCAAGGCTAGAGCTCTACCACTTGAGCCTCAGCACCACTCTTGGCTTTTTTCTAGGTATGTGGTACCGAGGATTTGAGCCCGGGTCTTGGTGCATGCTAGGCAAGCACTCTACCACTAGGCCAAACTCCTGGCCCTTAAAGAAAAACTTTTATTTTATGAAATACTATATAAATAATTTACTTATGTATACTATTTAATATTTGATAAACCAACAGATTTGAAGGCAGGGAAAATGAAGTCTATTTTGGGAATACATTGCTAGTTCCTTTTTTCAGCTTGTCTACTAATCATGAATTTCATACCCCCTGTCCTTTCATTTGCTACTGATTTTTCACTTGTGTTTATACAGGCTATACAGCTATGTTGTGAACATTTGCTCCTTTGAACATAGCTACATATGAACGTAATTAAAGGAAAGGAGTTTAGAGAATTATTCACAATTGTATCACTGTTTGGTCTTAAAAGGTCTCCTTTTCTTTAGATTTATGCCTGAAATAGTGCTTGTCTATGGACCATTGAATTGGGCCATAGTCCTCCTAGTACTCTTTATCTGTTTTCATGTCGTGGGGTGGAGGGGAGGAAGGAAAGGAAGCGAAGAGTAAAGGAAGGGAAGAAGGGAGGAAGGGTGGAAAGGAGGAAAGGGGTAAGAGAAGAAGGAAGGAAGGAAAGAAGGACATTTTTACCTATTATGACTTTGAAAAAGATATCCATATGAAATGTGTGGAATGGGATGGAATCTTGATGAAGGAAGCAGAATTAAATCTCTTTCAGTCCTTTCTTAAACCCATAAATATAAATTTGATTTTGTTCCTGATTTCGCTGATTTAACTGATTGAACTGTGGACAACCCTGAATTCTGATTATTGTATTTCTTAGAAATGAAATTTCTTAGAAAGAGAGATGAAAGTCAATCTCAAAAATTTAAAATGGATTGAATCAGAATTGCATTTTATTTTCCACTTGTACATTTTCTTATTTTTTTGAAAATTAGAAAATATATAAACTTTTTAAATCTATTTTCTCACTTGAATGTTTCAGACAATACAGTAATTTCTACAATTGTTAGGAGTAACACAAGGCAATAAACTTAAACTGTCAAAGGTTTGGGAAAAATGAAGAACTGTATGAAAATAAGTAATGAGATATTATGGCTATTTAATCATGTTTTCATGATATAAAATGATCTGGTGGAAAATCTTAAAGTATGAATCGTCATGTTCTAGCATACAATGTGTATGTTATTTTTTTAATTTTAAAGAAATTATGTAGCCAACTTGGCTACTACTTTTGGCTAACCTTTTATAATCCTAAAGAAAACATTGTTCTCCCAGAAGACCTTTCAGTAATAATACTATATTTTTCCATCTAATTTCTTTTTGACTGTAATTTTTTTCTGTGTACCATTTGCCCTTTTTTAATGGGGCATATATAATTCAACCAGCTGTGGATCAATTGTGTTATGAAAAAAATATTGTATCTGTACCGAACATGTACAGACTTTCATCTTATATTTGTTCCCTAAACAATACATTCATTTATATTGTACCAGTTATTACAGATAACTGAAATATGTCTTAAAACAGATGGGAAAATAGATGTTCTACACAAATCCATTGCTATTTTATGTAAGGGTTGAGCATCCACAGACTCAGTAGTTGTCAGGGGTTCTGGTTCCAGTTGCTCATAATTGCCATGGGCGTTTTAAGGATAAAATATATTTTCTAATTATAGAAATTATAATTATACTTATTTCAGTATACTTTGTATACTATAAGCCAGAATATACTATTTTCTTTATTCATAATTTCTCTTGTGTTGACTACATGCTAAATATCTAATAAATAAATCCTCATTTTGTAAAGTTTTATGTTATTTCAGAACTTAGCAATACTAATTTATTCATTACATGGAAGTATTTGATTAAAATATTCTCATGGAAATATTGTATTTAAGTATATAGTTTTATTGTGTTTATTTTTACTTTTGGTCTTTTAGTTTCAGTGTATTGTCTTTTGGTTTTGTTTTATTGCTTTTTTCTTTAATTTTGCTTACCAGAGCCAAAGCCTTAGTAGAAGAACAACGCCTTTTGTTCCTAGGGTTCAGGTAAAGGCCTTGTCTGCCTGATAGAAACTAAAGTGTGTTTTATCCCTTATTTGTATGTTTTTGGAAAATGCGTAGTAGGAAAACTTCCTTTGGTATGTTGCTCCAAATCATATTATTGACTTTCAAATCATTTTAGAGCCAGCTTGTAAAATTCTGCATGGGGATTAGAATATTGAAAACAATTTAAAGAGACAATCTTGTTTTAGTGATTTGTGAGACAAAATACTAAAACTTGTAGGTTTCCAAGTGGCATTTAATGTAGATTTATTGTAGTTCCTACTTATGTATGTAACATTTTTTGAAATATCTAATTTTATATTTTGAACATGTTTCTTTATTTCACGAAGGTTGCTGTCTCTTTAAATCATTCATTACCACATGATATCTACATTCTCTTGCATTTTCCAAGTAATGAATCTTTGAGGAGATTGGCAAATATATTTGTACCTTATTTAAAGTATGAACTTAAAATGACAAATTCTAACTTTTAGGAAGAAAATTGCTTTGAGAGAAAAAATAACAATCTAAATAAATTGAATTGGGTTTAATTTTTATTCTGTCCCTCCATTTAATTTCACTACAATATTTGGGTACAAGTTATTTGCCTCTTTTCATTAGAAAACCCTTACATGGTAAAGTAATGTCAATATAGTTTTCCTTTTAAGGCAATAGCATTATTCCTTCCTTGCTTTGCTGCATGTTTTTAAAAAATATCTGATCATTTTGAATAGTACTTATTTACATTTAATAATAAATAATTCCAATTAATATTGTATAGTATAAAATACTTGTGCTGTTCAAGTTCTACTTAAAAGTTAAATGGCTACATGGTAATGATGGAATGATAGTTATATTAAAACAATTAAAATTATTCCAATGCTTTTAGTAAAGAAACTAGTGGAGAATAAGGACTGTCATGAATAGAAATTTGAAAATATGTTGTTATATTTGGGGGAAATCACCAATAATATTTTAATTATTTAAAAATATAGAAAAAAATGTAAGAATATGGCAACATATCCTAGCTATTAAAATGTTAGGTTAACTGGATAACTATTAAAAACTTCAAAGCATATGCTGAATAAAAATAAAAATCAGGGTATTGAATATCAAACTTAAGGCAACTTTTAAAAATAGATTCCTTTTGATCAAATAATCAGTATAATTAAAATGTACTTTTAACCTGTCAAATTTATATTAATATCTATTTATTTGGAAAACATAATATAGTTAATTCTAAAGAACAAGTATGAAAATATGACAGGGCTGGGATGTAGCTCGGTGGCAAAGTGCTTGCCTAGGAAGTGCAACGTCCTAGGTTCGATCCCCAGTGCCAAAAAAGAAAAGACAAAAAAAAATACAGTTGAAAATATGACAATCTATACCTGATGTTTATTTGAATCAGAAGTGGATAGTATTAGCCAGTGTTTTTTGTTTTCTTTAGTGTAAGAAAATTTCCAAAGAATATTTATTAGAGGTTTGATGTATAACTCAGCTTTTAGTTTCAATTATCTTATTGAGTGAGATTATTGCCTCTGAAAATGGCAACAAGTCCTTAGTGTCCTTCTTTCAAAATTCGCATATATCAATAATCTTCTCAATTTTTAACTTATCTCTAATTTACTATTTCTTTTTCCATTTAAAATTTTCATTAAAAGAAACTTAACCTTTCAGAATCTTTTTAATCTTTATTGGTGCCTGGCATTCATAATATGAACATATGAAAAGAATTTTTAATATTTTGTAAAAATAAAGCTATAAGCATTTTAAATGGACAATAGAAAGCATTAGGAATTAAACAAACCTTGGTCACATTTTTAAAAAAGAGTGACACTTTCTACATCTCTTCCATCCATATTTAGTGAAACATTTCCTGCATTTCTTTCTTTATTTTCTCCCATGACTTTACCAGGATAGTTTAGTCTTTCACCTCCTCACTTAGCCTTCTTTGGATCTATGTTCTAATATTGTTCTGAAAGCAAACATTTTGCCTGTTTTTGTTGCTTTCAAATATCAAGATTCTTTCTTCAAGTTATTTCTATTTTGGTCCAAAGTCATGAAGATCCTCTGGAAGACTTATTCAAATTCCCAAGTCCCATTCTAATTCAGTAGGTATGCCTAGGAATTTATAACTGTTTAGTTATAATACTGCTACAGGAAATTTCTTAAATACAGTTGAAAACACTTGTCCAAGCTGTATTTTTGAGGTTAGTTGCTCTATTAGAAAATTTTTTGTTATATGATAGCAATAATTACTAAATTAAGTGTAGAAATGTGCCACATTGTAAGGGCTTATAATTAGAATCTTTAAAATTTGAGTATTGATTAGTTTTATTTCTAGAAGAGGGATAATTCTTTTTAGCAAAAAGAAATGGAGGGACAGAAGCAATTTTATATATCCTTTTATATATTCAGTCTCTCATTCTCTAGAATGTGAAGTGAGGGATTCAGCAGAGCCACTGGGAAATTGGAACTGAACTGTTAAGTGTTTCATATGTAACCAGAATTTTTCTTTACTTGTAATTCTCAAGGCCATTTTCTGTTTACATTTAAGTTGCAATATAGTAGTCAGAGATATGCTGAGTTGTAAACAAAAATATGGATCAGAGTTATAGTTATCCTGGTTCCTTGTAAAGGAAAATCAGTGAGCTAGGAGAGAAGGTGTGAAGTTTGTGGGTAGGAGGTCATAACCAGTAAGTCCAGGCAACTCATTAGCTGGATGTTAAGTTCCAATCCCTCATTTTATGGCACAGCAAAATTACTCTCAAGTTCAAATTGTAAAATGGAATCTCTTTTTCTAAGGATATGATGCATTTGCTTCACAAAAGAAAGCGGGACTTTATGTCTACTAAAATTTTTAAAAGGTGAATTTATTATAGTTTTAAATGCAACCTTATCAGGGGACATTGCATGAAATATGGAAATTCACACTGAAAACCCCTTATACAAGTTTTATTTGTTAATAAAAATATTAAAGAACACCTTTGCATATAGCCTTTGACATTTTTACTATGGAAATATATAAACATTTGCTCAGAAATTCCCTCTGAATACTGTATAAATAAGTTATTACCTCCTCAATTCATTTTGGGCACTTATTCTGAACTTATTATAGGGGAGACAAAATAAACTACAGTGATTCTTGCATAAGGAAAGAGACAAGAGAGCAATCTTTGTATATAAAGTCCTTAATTATGATAGCGTAATTATTGTGTGAATGTTAGTAGGCAATCACATTAGAATAAGAAAGCCAAATGACACTGTAATATCTGAATTATTTATTTTATTCATTGAAGTTATTCTAGCATATCCTTTTCTTTTTAAATAATCATAGTTCACTGAATACAATTTAGATTCTATGCAAGGATTAGTGTAAGAGAATGGCTTGAAGATTCGAAATGTAAACATGGATTGCTAGTAAATATTGGAGCTGATCGCGACTATTTTTGCTTTTCAGATAAAACTATGGTTTGACAAGGTTGGTCATCAGTTAATAGTTACAATTTTGGGAGCAAAGGATCTCCCTTCCAGAGAAGATGGGAGGCCAAGGAATCCTTATGTTAAAATTTACTTTCTACCTGATAGAAGGTAGGGATGTGAAATGATGTTTTTTCTTTAAACTAAGTGAAAAGTGGTAATAACAATCATTGTTTTCATTCTATATTTTTTGGGTCATCCCTGCTAGTCTTTTTAAGTTAATGTAACATAATTATTCTAAGAAATAAAAATAATGATAGTAAACATTTGAGATTGTTTTTAATCATGTTTATTGTATAGTTTATTTTTATCCAATTTAATGCTTACGTTGTATATTTTATATTTTATGTTTATGTAGATTCTTTGTAATTTATGTGATTTTTACTTTAAAATTTATGCTCTTAAAAACCATATTTTTTATGGGCTGGGAGTTTGGCCTAGTGGTTAAAGTGCTTGCTTAGCATGCATGAAGACCCGGGTTCGATTCCTTGGTACCACATACATAGAAAAAAGCCGGAAGTGGTGCTGAGGCTCAAGTGGTAGAGCTCTAGCCTTGAGAAAGTCCAAGGACATTGCTCAGGCCCTGAGCTCAAGCCCAGGACTGGCAAAAAAAAAAAAAGAACCATATTTTTTATTACAAACTTTAGAGTCATGAACTGTGATGTGGTATTAAAAAGTAGTACTAGCCAGGTGCTGGTGGCTACTCAGAAGGCTGAGATCTGAGAAGTGCAGTTCAAAGCCAACTTGGGCAGGAAAGTCCATGAGACTTCTCCCCTTTTAACCAATAGAAAACCAGAAGTGGTATTGTGGCTCAGAGTGGTACAGCACATAGTATTTATGGTCTACAATGTCTCCATTTATGAAGATATTGTCTTACTTTATGCTATGAACTTTGTTTTGTAATTCATCACCTAAAGCCATAAAGAATTGAGTCTGTGGCTAAAGTTTATAATCCTACCTATTCAGGAGACTGACATATGAGAAATAAGGTTCAAAGCCAGCCTTGGCCTGAAGCTGTGAACAGGAGGCATATTTCACATAGTTAGAGCACCGTTGTGAGAGAAAAACACCAAGCAAGAACATGTGGCTTATAATTCAAACTCCAGGCCCAGAGCAGTGGCTCACTCAGGAGGCTGAGATCTGAGGATCGAGGTTCAAAACCAACCTGGGCACAAAAAGACCTGAGACTCTTATCTCCAGTTAACCTCTAGAAAATGGGAAGTAGAGCTTGGCTCAGGGACAATGCCCAGGCCGAGTTCAAGCCCCATGACCCCCACGAAAAAAAAAGAATTCAAACCCCAGTACCACTACTAACTAATAAATAAATAATAGAAAATTGCTAAGCTTAGAATCAACTTTAAGCATTATTTGTATTGATTCTATATTTTCTGCCCTTATTTAAATAGAAAAATTAGGGTAGGAGAAATATACTGTCAAAATCTAATCACTCAATATGAAGCATATAAAAACCAAAGGACCACTCAAAGGGAAGTAATGGCACCAATCACCCTTTCCTCTGCTAGCTCTATCCCTAGCTTCTAAGACAGTGCTCTTGAACTTCGGTTATAATTTTCAGGTTGGAAATTACTCTGCACAGCTACCATCTTTAGCGTGTTCACACACTTTCAGACTATAATTTCCTCATTTACTTAGTTCATAGAAAACTCCTCAGAGTTGAGTGCCATGGTATCATCTGAATTACAATTAAATAGGACAAAAGAAATGACATCGTAATTAGCATCAGCCTTAGTTTTTATCTGATACATTTTTTGAAGTGAAAATTGTATAACAAATCCCTCAAAATATGGTAACGTGCCTGGTATCCACAGTTATTGAAAACCTTTTGTTGTATTATTTTATAAGGTGAAGTTATCCTGAAGAAAATTGTTCTCCATCATCTTAGATTGACTGTTGGAGAAAAATATGTATGAAGTGCAAGGGAAAAAAGATATTCATAATTAAAGCTGTCAGAAGCCTTGACTTTGGTTGCAGTTGTCACACTCGGATTACCACAGCGCCATGCTTCATATGAAACTTCTGAGCTAGATCTCCCATCTATGAGGATGATGACATGACAAATTTGGCTTCTGTGAAATGTTAAGTTTAACGAATAATAGGACAAAACTTTAAATATTATATCAGTGTGCTTATTGTTTTTTTTCAAAAGTGATAAAAACAAGAGACGAACAAAAACAGTAAAGAAAACATTGGAACCCAAATGGAACCAGACATTCATTTATTCTCCAGTCCACCGGAGAGAATTTCGGGAACGAATGCTGGAAATTACCCTTTGGGATCAAGCTCGAGTTCGAGAGGAAGAAAGTGAATTTTTAGGAGAGGTATCTCGAATTATTTATCATTTTTATTTTTGGTGATGCTGGGGTTTGTGAATTTTGCTTGCCAAGCATTTGCTTTACCACTTGAGCTATCTTCTAGCCCTCTTTTGTATGGTTATTTTCCAGATAGGGTCTCATTTTATGCCTAGGTTGATCTGGATTGAAATCTTCCTCTTAGTACTTCCCTTTGTTGTGACAAACACATGTCACTAAGCCCAAACACTGGGTTATTTCAAAGCACAGTGGGATGATAGGCAGCCTTAATCATTCCCAGCCATTGATTGCGATGGAGTCTCATGAACTTTTAGAGCCAAGCTAGCTTAAATTGCTGTCCCCTAAAGATTATATAGTCTTAAGCCATCACATCTGTCAAGATTCATTTTCAAATTTGCCTATTCTTAGCTTTTTGAATACTTTTGTTTAAATTACCAAGTAAAATTTATATATAGATATATTCTGCATATATATATATATATCTGAAAAAAGGAATTTTACAGAACAAATTTGGTTAATGCTTTAAGATGCAGCTGCTTTAAAGAGAAAACAGTGGTTTAAAATACTTTCTAAAAAAAAGCAGGGGTGATGGTAATACTATATACCTTAGCTGGCTACTAGGTAAGCTATGCGAGGAAGATAACTTTAACCCAAGAGTTTAAGACCAGGCTGGAAAACACTGTTTTTTGGTGACATTGTCTCAAAATTTAAAATAAAATAACTGAATTAAAATGGCATATTTAGGGGCTGGGAGTTTGGCCTAGTGGTAGAGTGCCTGCCTAGCATGCATGAAGACCCAGGTTCAACTCCTCAGTACCACATACATAGAAAAAAGCTGGAAGTGATGCTAAGGCTCAAGTGGTAGAGCTCTAGCCTTGAGAAAGTCCAAGGACAGCGCTCAGGCCCTGAGCTCAAACCCAGGAGTGGCAAAAAAAAAATTGGCATTTTTATTTTATTGTCAGGATGATGAATAAAAGGGTTACAGTTACTTTCATCAGGTAGTAGATACATTACTTCTTGAACATTGTTACCCCTTCCCATGTTTTTCTTCCACTTTTTCCACCCCACACTGCCTCCCAAATTGTAAAGATCATTTCCAACATATTGTTTTGTGAATATTGCTGTTCCATTGGTTCACCCTTTTTCTTTTTTCTCATTGTCTTATTTTTTCCCCTTCCCTTCCCTGATTCAAATAAACAATTAAATGTATATGCAACACACCAGGTACCAGAGTCAGATACAGCAACAACAGGGGATAACCAATAAGGGGAAAGAAGAACAAAAGTGTAAAGGAATAACTTCACTTAGTACATTAAAAATAACAACCACAAAGATAAACCATTCATTTCCAAATCCTGGAGTTCAATTTGCTTAGTGCTACCCTATACGGCCATAGGCACATAGTTTTTGAGCTATCGTGATCCTATGCTAGGAAAATCGTAGACATATTTTAATTATTACAAATGCGGGAAACCACGGAGCCTCACTTAATACAATTTTTCTAAGTCTTTCCATTTCATTACTAATGGAGAAATGCCATTCTTTCTAATGGCAACATAGAATTCCATTGTGTACCACATCTTGATCTATTCAGCTACTGAAGGGCATCTGGGTTGTTTCCATATTTTAGCTATGGTAAATAATGAAATGAACATGATTGTGCCAATAGTCTGTCCTGGTTTATGGACATTTGGGTAAGTGCCCAGGAGTGGAATTGCTGGATCAAAGGGGAGCTCTGTGTTTTATCTTTTGAGAAACAGCCATACTGCTTTTCCTGAGTAGTTGAACAAGTTACACTTTCACCAATACTGTAGGGAGCCTTCCTTTCTGGCCACATCCCCACCATCATCTGTTGTTATTAGATTTTGTGATAATGACCATTCTAACTGGAGTGAGGTGGAATCTCAAAATTGTTTTGATTTGCATTTCTCTTATAGCCAGAGTTGTTAAGCATTTCTTCGCGTGTCTATTGGCCATTCTTAATTTCCTCTTCAGAGAAGTCTCTCTTTGTCTTTAGCCCACCTTTTAATGGGATGATTATTATTTTTTTTTTACAGATTTGTGTTTTAGAGAATAAAGTTTTGAGCTATAGGTATATTTTAGATATGAGGCCCTCGTCTGTTGTTTGGCTGGTGAAGATCTTCTCCCACTCTGTGGACTTTCTATCTTGCTAGCTATGTCCTTTGGCATACAGAAGCTTTGAAATTTAATGTGATCCCATTTGTACAACTTTGATTTGATTTGTTGTGTTTCTGGGTGTTTTTAAAGAAAGTTCTAGCCTGTGCCAAGGGGCCCTAGCATATCTTCTATTCCTTCCTGTAAAAATTTCAGGGTACCTACTTTTATCTCAAGGTCTTTGATATACTTGGAATTGATTGTGATGAAGGGTGACATATAAAGATCCAACTTAAGTTTTTCACAGATGTTTAACCAATTCTGCCAGCACCAGTTGTTGAAGAGACTTTCTTCCATACTATTTTTTTGCTTCCTCATTGGAAATTAGGTGGCCCATAGGTCTGTGGGTTGATTTCTGTGTCTTCAGTTCTATTCCATTGGTCCTCAGACCTGTTCTTGTGCCAGTACTAAGCCATTTTTCTTACTATAACTCTGTAATAGAGTTTAAAGTTTGGTATTGATATTCTTCCTGTGCTATTCTAACTGTTAAGGATGGTTTTTGCTACTTGGGGTCTTTTATTTCTGGATTGCTTCCTCTATTTCATTAAAAAATGGTGTTGGGATATTGAAAGTATTTGGCATTTTCACGATGATAATCCTCCCAATCCAGGAGCATGAGAGGTTTTTCAACTTCCTTAATTCGGCTTAGTTTTTGTTATTGTTGTTGTTGTTGTTTGGTTGGAGGGCTTAAACTATGGGCCTGGGCCCTGTCCCTGAGCTCTTCAGCTCAAGGCTAGTGCTCTGCCACTTGAGACACAGCAGGAGTTCCAATTTTCTGGTGGTTTATTGGAGATAAGACTTTCAGAGACTTTTGTGCCTGGACTGGCTTTGAACCACCATCCTCAGATCTCAGCATCCTGAGTAGCTAGGATTACAGGTGTGAGCCACTGGCACCAGCTTAGTTTTTTTTAAAAGCTTATATTTATTATAGTGTAGCTCAATGTATTTGGGCATGAGGGTGCTTACCTGGAATCTTAATGTACAGTCAGGAGATTGTACTTTTAGATCAGCCATGGGATACAGAATAAGACCCTGTCTAGAAACTTTCTGCAAAAAAGAAAAGTAAGAAATGGAAGGAAGAAGGGAGGAAGGAGGAAAGGGCATGTTGGAGAGAGGAGGGAAGAAGAAAGGAAGGAAAGAAAGAAGGAAGGAAGGAAGGAAAGAAAGAAGTTATGGTAGAGTGAACACAGAGTTTTAAATGTGGATTAATAAAGGCAGATTGATTCATTTTGCCTCTTTTACTTAAAAGCTGGCATGACCTTTGACCAAGTGCTTTTAACCCTTTATGTTCTTGGAATCTTTAAGACAAGTATTTTTTGTGATAATTAGCATAAATAACATGCATGGTTTCTACTATATAGTAGGTACTTGTAATTCATTTTTTGCCTCACCATTTATAAGTTCTTATAAAGGCTAAATTGGTAACTAAAATGAAAGTGCATCTTAAATTTAGAAAATGATATACAACTATTGAGCATTAGTGTATTTTCATAAAAATTTTCTTTTTCATAAGTTAATTTAATAACCTCTAGTGTTGAGTGGATGACCATCTACTAAACAAGTGTCTTAAGTATTTTAAACTATTAAATGATTAGGCATGGGGAGGGAGCTTTTCCCTATAATCAAAACGCTGAGATCTGAGCATCTTGCTTCTGCGCCAGTATTGGCAGAACAGTTCTTGAAAATCTTATCTCCAGGTAACTACCCTTCTTCCCCCTGACTCCCCAGAAAAGGCAGAAATGAAGCTCAAATAGTAGAATGACAGCCTTGTTTGAAAAAGCTAAATGAGAATACAAGGCCCCGAGGACCCAGTACTAGCATATGTGTGTGCATGCACATGTGTACACACACACATACTTCTTTAACTTTAAGAAGTAAAAAACACCCAATTATCTCCTTGTTACTGTCAAAGCATATTGATACTTTTCCAGTATCTCAATAACTTTGCTTTTGATCTGACAGCATTTATTTTTATTACAATTATTACTATGAAAGTTCTGAGTCCTTTTAGGAGAATGTCTTCATTATTGCTATACCATCATTTGTCTCTTGGGTTGTAGATTTTAATTGAATTAGAAACAGCATTATTAGATGACGAGCCACATTGGTACAAACTTCAGACCCATGACGTCTCTTCATTGCCACTGCCCCACCCTTCCCCATACCTGCCACGGAGACAACTCCACGGAGAGAGCCCCACAAGGAGGTTGCAAAGTAAGTTTCACCAAAATGTATCATATTTCTATTGATTTTTCCCTACATCATTCGTGCTCATATGACAGCAGTTGGAGATACCCTTATGGATTTTAACAAGTATCTGCCAGCATCCTCACAGTATTATTGAAGCTTTCAATTGATAGACTAACATATGGTTTTACCTATAGCATTCACTTATAACATAGGGGATAGATAGCTAATATAGTAATATTTCTGCTGAGACTATTGTGAATGTGAGTTAAACCTTTTAAAATATTTAGGACCCAGGTTCAAAGCTAGTTTGGACAGGAAAGTTTGTGAGATTTTTTTTTTCTCCAGTTAATCACCAGAAAACTAGATGTGAAGCTGTGGCTCAAAGTGGTATAGCACTAGCTTTGAGCAAAAAGCAAAAAGAGCTCAGGGACAGTACCCAGGACCCTGATTCAAGCCTCATAGTGGAAAGAAAAAAGATACATTAATGATCTTGAACATATATCACTTATTTCTTAAAATTTATCTGGATTTGGTAGACAACTAGTTATTTTAAATAATTATTTCATACTACATTAAATAATTATTTCATACTACATTTATTTTTTGAATTGGTCAGGAGGTTGAACTCAGGGCCTGGGTGCTGTCCCCGAGCTTTTTGCTCAAGGTTAGCTCTCTATATCACTTAGAGCCACAATCCCACTTCTGGTTTTCTGGTGGTCAATTGGCGATAGGAGTCTCTTCTACTTTTTTGCCTGAGCTAGCTTTGAACTGTGAGACTCAAATCTTAGCCTTCTGAGTTGCTAGGATCACGGGCATGAGCCACCAGCACCTGGCTTCGTACTTACTATTATGTCAGACTTTCAACCACTTGGGAACTTCAGAATAATTCTTTTATAAATTGTTAGTGCCTTATTATCTGTATCTTCATACCAATAAATGCTGAGTTCATAATAATTTTCCTTCTTTTATCTTGTCCTTTAGTATTTCATTCAGAATTCTTCCATTTACTTTTTAGGTTGTTGACATTATTTTCTTTTTTAAAAAATTATTATTTTAAGGTGGGCTCTAGCAGCTCATGCCTGTAATCTTAGCTACTCAGGAGGCTGAGATCTGAGGATCAACGTTCAAAGCCAACCAAAGCTGAAAAGTTCCCGTGAGACTCATATCCAGTTAACCACTCAAAAACTGTGGTTCAGGTGGTATTGCCTTGAACTCAAAAAGGCTCAGGGACTGCAACCAGGCCCTGAGCTTAGCCCTGCAATTGACAAAAGTATATGTCTTTTATTTTTATTATTAAGGTGTTGTCCAGAGGAGTTGCCATTTTATAAGTAAGTAATGGGTACATTTCTTCTTTTGGACAATGTCACCTCTTTTGTTTTCTTAAATAACTTCCTTATTATTATTGTTATTTGCTTCATAGGATCGAAAAGAATAAGTGATAGTGAAGTCTCTGACTATGATTGTGATGATGGAATTGGGGTAGTTTCAGGTAAGATTTTCATGATTCTTATTACAATACTTTATAATACTTCATAGTATTTTAAGATAAGAGCTCATACTTGGATCATGCTGAACCACAGTTCTACTATTTATGCTTCTCACTTGATGGGGATGACAGGCATATGCCATCATACACAGTTTCTTCCCTTGAGGTATAGACTTGTGAACTTGTTGCCTAGAGCTCTAGCATTGAGAAAGGCCAAGGACAGTGCTCAGGCCCTAAGCTCAAGCCCAGGACTGGCAAAAAAAGTATTCTTTTTTAAGATTGCTAATATTTTTAATTGTAATTAAATAGAAGGGTTACAGTTATATTCATCAGATAGGCGCATTACTTCATACACATTGATACCCCTTCTCATGTTTTTGTCCCCATTTTCCTTCCCTCACTCCCTCCCCTTATCTTGTCCTTCTTAATAGGTTACTTTATTATATTTTACACTTAATATTTTCAAAGACTCATCAATATTTAGTTTTGGTAGGAAAACAAATATTTGGTATAAACAATTTTGCTTATTAATTTTTTTGCCTTTAGATTATCGACACAATGGTAGAGATCTTCAAAGCTCAACATTATCAGTGCCAGAACAAGTAATGTCATCAAACCATTGCTCACCAGCAGGGTCTCCTCATCGAGTAGATGTTATAGGAAGGACTAGATCATGGTCACCCAGTGTCCCTCCCCCACAAAGGTAATAGAGAAAATATATTTTATTTGTAGCATGGAAATGCAGCAAAAGAACAACAAAAACATCAAAACAAAAACCAGACTCATTCATCCTATTATTGGATACATGTTCAGAGGAAAAAAAATGATATATGACAGTTATCTGCAATGCTTAATGTGGTATTATTCAATATGTTACAATAAACAGTAGCTGAAATATGAAATCAACCAAAGTGTCCATCATTAGATAAATGGAAATTTAGTCTATTTTTATCTAAAAATGAAGAAAACTGTTATGTGTGAAAAAATTGGTAAGCTTACTAAATTGTTGGTAGAATGAAATAAATCAGACACTTTATGACAATTACTATATGATCTTATGACATATAGAATATAAAACATTTTATCTCATAGAAACCAGAATTAAATGGTGATAACTTTAGGCTGAAGTATAGTAAGGATAGGAAAATGTAGGTCAAAAAGAGGAAATTGAATAGATAGGAAAAATAGTTCAAAAATACATATAAATACTTAATATATTAAATATATTTGATATAATAGAAACATATATTTATATATAATTAATATGCAAAAATTACAAATATATTTATGCTAGCTTGTGTATATATGCAACAAGATTCTAAACTAGCAATAATTTATACTTTTAGATACAGGTATATGTCGTTATAAATGTACTAGATATAGCTATGACTCTGTTTTCATATTTATATTTATAAGCTTATTTCTTGCTATATTTTATGCTAATGGTTTATTAGCATATATAATGGATCCTGTATTTTTTTATAGGAATGTGGAACAGGGTCTTCGAGGGACACGCACTACCACAGGACATTACAATACAATTAGCCGAATGGATAGACATCGTGTCATAGATGAACATTATTCTCCAGATAGAGAAAGGTAAATATTATTAAGTATTATTAGGTTTTATTTATGATCACTTACATTTGGGAAGTAGCTATCTTAAAATGCTTTCATTAAGCCCTTTAATTTATTTTCTAAACCCATGTTCCTTCTTTACCATGTCTGTATTCTTCTTAAAAGTTCCGCAATGTCAAATACAATAAAACAAGCAATTTTTGTTGTTGTCTCATCCCTGTCCTTGAGCTTAGAATATGGGCATTGTCCCTGAGCCTTTGTGCTCAAGGCTACCACTTTACCACTTGAACCACAGCTCCACTTCCACATTTTTGGTACTTGATTACTTTCTTGCCTGGCCTGACTTCTAACCATGATCCTCAGAGCTCAGTCTTCTAAGTAGCTAGGATAAACATGAGCCACCATCATCAGGCACACAAGAAAATTATTTTGGAAAGAATAAAATAAAAGCAAGCCAAGCATAGTGATGCTTATCTTTAATCCAAGCCCTCTGGAAGCTTAAATAAGAGGATCAGCTGAATGAGATAGCAAATTCTACTTTCTAACCATAGCAAGGTCCTATGTGTTTTTAAAAAAACAAAAAATTCATTTAGCAATTTTAGCCCTTTTAAAAAATTAATGAATTTGCACAGAAATTTTGATAATCATAATGAAAGCAAGAATTTTATTATTTTTACATTATAATAATGTATCATATATGATATCTTTCCATGAGATAATAAATTTTTGAGATCCTTATATACATCAGAGAAATCAATGTGACTTTTCACAAAATCTGGTTTGTCTAGGAAGTACTTCGTCATAATTCATGAAGCAGTTTTTCCTCATGACTTTGTAATCATCTTAAAGAGTCATGTTTGTTGGTGTATTTGGAAAAATTCTCTGAGTTTGCTCCATTAATATGATAAACATGGAACTAATATTATATTACGTTAATTACTACCAGCTTTAAAAATGATTCTATTTTATGCTTTGAAAAATTACTGTGAATATTATTCTAAAACTCACAAATGAATTTAAGATGAAGAAAGAAATCTCAACATACTACTTAGAAAATGTAATAAAATAGAGAGGGAACTCACATATCTTCAGGAATGTATCCTAAACCAGTTTTAGAAGAACAGACAGAGATTTTAAAGTAAAGTAGAATAAGAAATTACTGTAAATATGCCTGAGATAATTTTCTCTGAATCTAGATTTATATTCAAATAATACTTATAATTACAGTGTGGCTTAATACACTTCTCCAAATGAAGATAGAGGATATTTTGGTCCTCATTACTGGTCCTCATAAGTTTTATTTTTGTATGTAGAACTTAAGAAGAAATCATTCCTAAATTTACAGTATTAGACTAGGAAGGAAAGTTTATTGTATTAGTGTGGAATGAAGCTTCACTTCTAAGTAGCGATCTGTGCCTGCCTTTAGTGGTAATTATAGATGTATTACTTGGAGAAAGTAATTCTTATCAAATGCAATAATAATGAAAGAATGATTATTGTCTTTGCATGATTAAAAACTGGATGCACTGCCAGGCACCGGTGATTCGTATCCATAATCCTAGCTATTCAGCAGACTGAGATTTGAGGATAGTGATTAAAGCCAGCATGAACAGGAAAGTCTGAGCCTCTTATTTTCAATAAACTGCACAGAAAAGACTGGAAATGAAACTGTGGCTGAAGTGGTAGAGTGCTAGCTTTCTGCAAAAGTAGTTCAGGGAAATTACCCAGGCCCAGGTTTCAAGCCCTGGGACCAACAACAAAAAAAAATCAGACAAATAAATGAAGGAAGGAAGGAAGGAAGGAAGAAAGGAGGGAAGAAAGGAAGGAGTTATATTAGCTGTATTAATAGTTATTTGGGTTGTTATTTTGGTTCCTAATAGAATTTTCAATACATTTATTTGTAAAGCAAGTCAACATTTGATGTTTTTAGAAGATTTATTAATAGAAGTGATAAAAGAAGAAAATCTGAAATCGCTATAAATTTTCTTTAATTTTGTGTAAAGTGACCTTTCATTAAAACTTGACTCTATTTTTACAAGTAAATATTGTCTAAATCCTTGGTTTAGGGTTAACAAGCATAGGACTATTTGCCTAGTCATATTTGCATTTCAAGCCTAGACAATAAATCCTTAGTATTATATAGTAATATAAAAAAATCTATGTCCATTCGGCATGATGACTCATGCCTGTAATCCTAGCTACTCAGGAAAGTAAGATCTGAGGATCATGATTCAAAGCTAGCCCAGGCACCAAAGTCTCCATTTAACCACTAGAAAACCGAAAGTGGAGCTGTGGCTTAAGGGGTACGGCAGTATTCTTATGCTGAAGAGCTCAGCGACAGTACACAGGCCCAGAGTTCAAGTCCCATGACTGACAAAAAAAAAATTATGTCTGTAATTGACATTTTATTCCATTTTTCTTATTCTATTTTATAATTTATCTTTTAGCAAAATGTTGATGTACTTCTTTAGATATTTCAGAAAAATAATACAGTTAAATGTAACTTGTAGTTACTATTAGTTAAAAGGTGCCTCAAATCCTTTTCTGAAGTAAGTAAAATAGATGCATTCAATTTGAAATAAAAAAGCATTTCAATATTTTAGATTAGCTAAAGAATCATGATTAACATGAAAGATCTGGTCAAAAAGTATAATACCTATTCTTACAAATATACTGTCACATTAAACAGTGATTCCTTAATTTTTGATACGCTAATATTCTCAATGAATTGTAGTCAAATAGTGTGTGTAAAAATATTGTAGTTTTAATGTGTTGGTTTGAAGGTGATCATACTAAAGAATTCTTGTGAATAACATTTTATAGGTTTGTGATGGTTAATCTTCATTGCCGGCTTATTTAGACAGAAAAATATCTTGGAGATCTGTAAAGCACATTTCTGGATGTTTCTGACAGTCTAGCCCAAAAAATTACATAAGTGAGAAAGACCTGCTTGAAATGTGTGTAACATCATTCAGTAAGCTATTGGCTGATAGAATAGAATGGGAAAGGAGGAAGAAAACAGTTAGGTATAGACTTTCTCTCTCCTGGCTCTCAGGAAATATACTATTTTGCTCTGCCATGGAATGAACCTCTGAGCCAAAAGAAATCCTTTTTCCCTCTTTTATGCCAGGTGTTCCATTGCTGTGACAGAAATCTCACTAATAAAGCAGTCTACTATACTGTTGATTTTAATGGCTATGAGAAAATTTTCCTTGCAAAGCTAATTTAAAGATGCATTGGCCTTTCTTGTCATACAGGATGTATGTGAAAGATTTAAATATTAGGTTATTGAATATATTATTTTTTTATAGAATTTGGATCTTGTTCCTGAATGTCTTCGGGAATATCAATCTCTTTAAGATTTAATTTCCTTATCTATAAAATTATATTAAAACCAAGTTTAGAGGGATATTTAACAAACAATACCTCTAGTCACATTTTTTAAAATGCTTATCAGGTAGCCAAATGCCAAATATTGTAGAACCTACCCTTAATTATTTCACTAAGCTTTGCACTGTATATACTCAAACAATGTGTTTTAACCTTAATGTTTTAAAAGGATTTTCTGATTTATAAACAGTTTATAGTTCATTCTTAATTAAACATAAATAAGCTAGGTACTGGTGTCTCATTCTTGTAATCCAAACTATTCTCAAAAATCTTGTTTACTACTACAACTAGGAGCATAATTTTCCTGGGACAAGATGATGGGTCTTTAGTATTATCTGTATGAGTGATTTACTATTAGAGTGTACACTGTACCACATAATATTTTATAACATATCCTGCAGTATGCATTTTAATGTTCAACACTCTTATTTCCATGAAGTTTATTGGATGCTTTTATTTCCTTGGTGAATACATGTAGCATTAGGATTTTAAGGAAAAAAAACATTATAAGAAGAAAATAAACTTATGAACTTTCCCCCAGTTCAATTAAGTAGCTATATTCTAAGAGTAGTATAAGAGGAATATGTCTTAAAGTATGGAACTCTGGAATATCTCACGCACACATCATTTCTGTATTCTGCATTAGGAAGCTATCATAAAGTGTGACACATACTCATAAATATTTAATCAAAACAAGTCTATTTGGTCCTTTTGATTAAGAGCTATGAGAGAACTAGGTCTCAGAAAGTTTAAAATTGTGGGTAAAATACATGGGAACAATAGGATTCCATTTAGAAAGACCTGATCTTATATGTAACACTTCATGGACACAGTTTAAGATGAATTATACTAAGAATATTTTTGCAACTGTGAAACAAAACATGAAACATTAAAGACAGAACATAAGTTGACATTAATTTAGTGTCATTTGAAACAGCTTTGAATAATTATGGATTTAGTAAAGATACAATATATAACTTCCTTTTGCAGTGTTTCTAGTGATTCCTAGGAAGAACTATTTAAGCAAATTTAATATAGTAGATAGATAATTCATTACAATGGTAAATGTGAATAACCCATGTTGTTTTAAAGATTATATTGCTTAAAAGCAAAGTGTACATAGAAATTGGGTTAGTAATTGGGTTTACAATTCTTTGAAAAATAATATTTTATTATGATTCTTAGAATTTGTAACTTATTTAATGTTGTTTGTTTGTTTTTGTATGTGTGCTATACAAACTCTGGGCTTGGGCACTGTCTCTGAGTTTTTTGTTCAAGTCCGGCATTCTTACCACCTGAGTTACAGCTCCACTTGTAGCCTTTTGGTTTTTAATTGGAGGTAAGAGTCTTATAGACTTTCCTGTCCAGGCTGGCTTTGAGCTGTGACCTTCAGGTCTCAATCTCCATAGATTTTTAAGATATATCAAGCATGTACCACTAATGCCTGACTTTCTTTTTATTGTTAAAAATTTAGTACACTAACAAGTTTTCTATTTTTTTTACAGTTAATTCCTGTACTTTTCACATTTTTCAAAAACATTTCACACAAAAGACATTTTAGCAAATATATTAGTTTTAATGTTATAATTATTGCATATTCAAGACCTAATTCATATTTATTGACGAGTACTTCAGTGAAAATGTACAAAATGTACACTTATACCAAATAAAAGTAGCAGGAGCCTTGAATACATCTATGGAATTTATTTGGATTTTAAAGGACTTAATTAGAACATAGTGTCAAATTTTGTATAATGTTGATACATGTGTTGTCACAGTTTCCAATAGAAAGCAAAGATATGGGCAAAAAAGATTAAACACTAACATGACTAGTGATAGAAAATACAACAAATCAATTATTTTGAACTATATCTTTGGCAACATTAAGTTATTAAGTCTTTAAGGAAAAAACTAGAAACTGGAGATGACATTGTATCATGAAATTATGTATTTTCAGAAGCCTTGATATTTATATTTTTGTTATTCTTAAGTATTTCTTGAAGATAATATATTCCCTTTTGAAACAATCTCAACATTGCAATTGTTGAGAATTATTTTTACTGTTTATAAAGTTATAATTGGGGAGTGTAGGGGCACTTCCTTAATTTTTTAAAAAATACTAAATAGTCCTATAATGTTCTGTCTATAATGGGTTTTTTTTGGTGATGACGTGAATTTTTGCTTTCATTGGAAAGAAGATTTATGATGGCAGTGGTAAAATTTTGGTTTATGTGTAGTTCAATAAAAATATAACATTGAGCAGTTTTAAAAACCCATCATGCGGCCTGGATCATAGTCTAGGTGGTAGAGTGCTTGCCTAGCATGACGAACTCTTGGGTTTAATTCCTTGGTACCACATACACCAGAAAAAGCCAGAAGTGGTGCTGTGGCTCAAGTGGTATAGTGCTAGTCTTGAGCAAAAAGTGTCCTAAGACAGTGCCAGACCCTGAGTTCAAGCCCCAGGACTGGCAAACACACGCGCGCGCACACACACACACATGCACATTCATACTTCATGATCTAGCCAGACACATTATCATGTATTGGCTAATGACAGAATATAAAAGACCCGGAGGCTGTAATCTATTATCTGTTATTTTGTTACATTTATTTTAATATACTTGGAACTGATTAGGAAGAAAATTACTTGTTTGTAATTAGAAAGAAAAACTTCAAAGAGAAGACAAACTTGAAACACGGAGTAAAGATTTCAAAGACAAAGAAATGGAGGAAGGGGGATGATGGGAATTTATAGAGTGATGAGCACAACCAAATGTTGGAAACCACCTGATATATTTAGAAAGTTATTAGTTAGGCCTGATGATGGTGGCTCATGCCCATGATCCTAGCTACTCTGGAGGCTGAGATATGAGGATCACAGTTCAAAGCCAGCCTAATACAAAAGTCTGTGAGACTGTTATCTCTAATTAACCACCAGAAAACCAGAAGTGGCACTGTGGCTAAACGTGGTAGAGAGCTAACCTTGAGCTCTGGGAGTCCAGGTCTAGAGTTCAAGCCCCACGACCAACCATGTCAAAGGTATTGCCATGAGGATGAGAAGTGTAGAAGATGAAGACTGAAAATAAGTTAAAACTGTTAAGAAGTTTTTTGATATTGGGACCCATTGAAAGATTTCAACACAAATACCTATGTAATCAGAAAACATAATTTTTAACAGATACACACACACACACACACACACACACACACACACACACACACACACACGCTTTTGTAGCTGGGTATGAAGGAAGGGAAACTCAAGAGAGGATTATATAAATTAATCTGTTAAGTTTGCTTTATGGTTGTTGCAGGAGAAAAGGAAAAGAAGGAAGAAAGAAATCTGAGTGCTTTCTAGATATCAGAGCCAGCAGTTTATAAATCAGTTTTATATTGAAAGTAAGGAAATGGAGGAGTTAAATTCGGCAGCTTTATATAGCCTTACGAGCTTCCAAAGGGGGATCAATGAATTATATTTGAATTAAAAATGACTTTAGGGATCATGTGAGTCTATGTTCAGAGTAGGTAACTGAGTGGGTACTATATATGGTAGGTAATTATGAAGCCACATGTGTGGAGATCTAGACTTCTCACTCCCCTTGTAGCCAATCATTCTGATTTTACTAAAATTTTATATATTAATGGCACTTAAAATTTTGTTTTAAAACAAAAGATTTTGGGCCAGGAGTTTGGCCTAGTGGTGGACTGCTTGGCTAGCATGAACGAAGACCTAGGTTGGATTCCTGGGTACCACATACATAGAAAAGCCAGAGGTGGTGCTGTGGCTCAAATGGTGGAACTCTAGCCTTGAGAAAGCCCAAGGACAGTGCTCAGGCCCTGAGTTCAAGCCCAGAACTGGCAAAAAAATGTTTCTTCTCAAAAGAAGTAGAATGAGAAGAAAAAGAAGGAAATAGAGAGGAAGAGGGGAAGGACAAGGAAGAAGAAAGAGGTGAAGGAGACAGACTTTGAAAAATACTGTTTCACTTCCTTTATTTCACAAAGGCAGCACCATATGTACACAGAGACAAAAATGTCTTATAAGAAATAAATGTTTTCCTCAAGTATCTACATGATGCTCAAATGTGTGGAAATCTCAAGAAGCCAATTTAATATGCTATGTATCATCCCTACCCCAAATAAAACTAAAAAAAAGCAACAGTTTATATTATAAAGTGAATAGTATTCTGACGGAATGCTTTATAGGTTAAGTGATGAGTTTTAGAAAATTATCACTGCCTGTAGAGAATGTTTATAAACACAGAAGTAAATACTTCAGTATTTGGTATGCAAGTATACATAAATGTATTAACTGAAATACAGTAATTGCAGGGGAGAAATCAAACAGGTAATTCCTAAGAAAGCCAAAAGTCATAGATGGACAAAATAAACACCAGAAAACAGGTACTTGAGAAAAGTGGATAGAGTCAAGGGGATTAGATGAATGAAGAGAAATTGGCAGAATGTAGTGGAAAATTCTATGTATAACCTACACAATTAAGAAAGGTAGGGAAGTGGTGACGGGATGGATGGGAGAGAATGTTGACAGGGATAACACCTTATCAAGATACATTGTATTCATTAACTTCTTTGTTGAATAGTGACACCTTTGCACAGCTACTAAAAATAATAAAATTACTGTTTAAAATAAAAAGAAATAGAATTAAGTCTGTAGTATCAGAGAAAGGGTCTCAACTATTATATACAAATGTTAAGAGTTTTGTGTTTCAAATTTTGAAGTTCTTAATTGAAACCAAATCCTGCTATGGCTTACTGAACAATCACTTAAGAGTCTCAGTTTACATCTGGAAATACTAGAACCTGCCTCAGAAAATGTTAGAAATAAATTAGATAATTTAGGCAAAACTTGTAATTGAGTACTTAATATATAGTAAACTGTTAAATGCGAGGTTTAATATCTAAAGAGAACACTGTTTCAGAAAGCAAGAAAAGGAAATATTAGGAAATAGAGGTTTGAAAATCAAAGCCTAAAACCATAGATATAATTAAGAGGGACGAAAGGATGTTTTAGGATTTCATAGGAAGTAATTAGTTATCTTTAAGGTTAGCTTTAAGAGAATGATACAGTCAGAGGTCTATTTCACTCAGTAATACTTGGGAGGAGTGAGGAAGTTATGACAAAATTGTAGTTATGTCTTTTGAAATCTTTTATCCTGAAGTGTGATTGATCAGTGCCTTGAAAATGGATTCATGATTGTTAAAGGACTTAATCACTGACAAAAGAAGGGAAAGCATAAGATAATAATGTTTGGTGAGTAAGTAGAGATATTCTAGTCCAGAAGAGAATGGCATTTACTCTATATTGAGAGGTGGACTTGTGGTTCAAGGTTTTCTTGAATTGTTTTATGAAACATTGATCATTAGCCATGATTGTTTTGGCTTTAAAAGTTTTATGAAAGTAGAAAGTTTGAATTGGTTCCACAAAATGGGGAGAATGAACTTTTGATAGATGAAAGGTGAATGTATTTTTGGATTGCTTGTGGTAATCCTGAGGTATGGATGTGACAGAGCTCAAAGCATGCAATAAACATAAAACAAGCATGGTAAATGGAAAATCGGATAGCAAACAGTATACTTAATAAACAAAATCACCAAATGAAGTAATTTATGTAGTTCTTTATTAATTAGAGCATTAATCTTAATTATTCAGTAGGAAATAATTACTTAATTTTGCTAACTATTAGATATTGCCTCTGAACTTTCTGATTGTTTTTCTCTTTTCACTTTTCTTCCTCAAAAAATAGGGAAGTGTGTCTATAATACTTTCTAAATGGTCCTAATGTTAACTTGAATCAATAATTGATAATATTTTTATTTTAAAATGTGATTTTGAGTATCTAAATATGAAAACTTGCTACATTTTATTTTAGACTACTCAGAATACTGTTAACCTTTAGCATACATATACTGCAGTAGACATTGGGAGTAGGGATAAGCTTTCTAGTACCAACTTTCATTTGCTTTGCTTACTATCTGTTTACCTTTTTGAATCTCTCTTTTAAAACTAAACTATACTTTTTCACTTTTCTTCTTTCTAAGTCTCATTGATATTCTTGTTTCTGCCATGCTTGCAGTCATTTTCTTACTCTACCTCGCTCCAGACACAGTCAGACCATTGCGCATCATCACAGAGCTGGAAGGTATATTTTTCTTACAATTGAGTGTTTGTAGAATTGCATGTTCCTGTCTATTGTTTTATAATCCACTTTTGCTTCTGTTTTTATTTACATATACATGTATATATATGTTCAGTAATGAAACATAGAAATATACTTATAAAGCAAAACATATATACGCTAATTGTGATAGAATGTCAGAAATATGGCTTTTCTTTGATCAACTAAGCTCATCTTTTTCATTACCTTAGAACACCTTTTTTTTTTCACTAGGAATTACTACTCTCAAGGATGAAACAATAGTATGTGTTGTAAATTAATCGCAGTTCTTTTCCCACGTTCCTCAGGAGATTGCATAATTACTTAGCACTGACTTACCAGCCTGCTTCTTTCCTTCTCAGGAGTTTATCTTTGAAGTGCTTACGTTGTGGTTAACATGTCACAGGTGGACATGGTTTATTCAAGAATATAAAGTCTTGGGTCTGTGGAGATGATTGGTTCTCTGAGAAGCTTTTGTGCATTTCTACCCTACTGCTATTCTTATATCCAATGCGGAGTCATTTTTTGTTTGTTTGTTTTTAGTGATTTACAGGTTAATAATTAGTACACTCTAATACTTTAAAGGAAACATGATTTATATTGAAGAGAATTATCAGTTATTTGCTACTTAACAAAGGAAAGGCAAGAAAATGACAAAGAGGGAGGGGAAAATGGTCGCTGACATTTATGAATTCTCCAGGCTCTTGGTACCTTCAGAGATTTGAGGGAATTCATTAGCAGCATTTAAAGACTGAGGTAGACAAGAGGATAGTAGTGATAATGCATTCATGGGTTAACTGTGCAGAGATTAGAAATTCTGTACTTTGTCATCCTGACTGTTTCCAAGTGAGTTTTAGTTATGTGTGACCTTCTCTATGTCTAGTAAATTAGACCAGTTAATAATAAAGAATTTAATCCGGGCATGGTGACTCAGACCTAAAATCCTAGATACTCAGGAGGTTGATATCTGAGAATTAAGGTTCAGAGCCAACCCAGGGAACAAAAGGACCTGAGACTCTTATCTCCAACTAACCTCTAGAAAACAGGAAGTGGGGCTTGGCTCAAGGGTAGAGTGGTAGCCTTGAGCTGAAGAGCTCAAGCCCCATGACCCAGAAAAATTAATAATAAAGAATTTAGAAAAATAATATACATCAATGGGAAATTTCCGAAGATTTGTATTCGTATGGCCAAAGATGGAAGGAAATAGAAATAACATTTAACAGCTAATTCTTAATGGTTAAATTTTTGTGATCTGTCAGTAAACAGGTAATGATTATTGCTAAAATTTTCTTTTATATTGATCTTTCTTATTTTCTTTCTATTTTGTTTTTGTTTTATCTTTAGGTTGTAGTTGTATAGTGCATTCTTTGTTTTAGTTGCAATGATTATGCATTCACCCTCTACAAATATAAAAACATAGTAATACGTATGTGTCCTGATACTTGGCCATGGTTTTTCTTAAGGTGGGGTTAGTGCATGAATAAAACCATACTGACTTTGGGCATATTCTGTTTAGTCTGGCATTTCTTCATTTCATTTTAAGTAAAAATCATGTGCAACATTTTCTAATTTATACTTTATGTTTTTTAGTCTAGTTGTTAATGATTACTTGCTTTATGTGATTTACTTTTTCAATTCACTAATGTAGATAAACTGAAATTTTGATCTGCTCCATATTGGTTATCATTTTCAAATGCTTATCCAAATTCTCAACCCCAGCCTAACTCTTCTATGCATGAATGACATGCATGAATTATCTTTTTGCACCACAATTTGGATTGTAGTAAGGAAATCAAATCAATATTAGTATTAAAATATAACACAGGAAAAAATTGTTTTAGAAACCAAATTGTCAAATGCCTATCTGTAAGTTTTACTATGTTCATTTACAAATCTATTTTACATTTACCTTGGACTGACAACAGTAGTTGGTCTGGCCCAAACTAATATGTTATACAACTACTTGTAAATGACTTGGATAAACTTTATAAAAATGACATTCCCTAGTTAACTTATGAAATCATACCTTTCATCTTAATAGGATTTTGTTATAATTATTGATTTGTTTCATAAAAAAGAATGTGGATAAAGCAATCATTCATAAATCTACTACTCACACTGAGAATTAGAGCATGTTCCATACATCTCCCTATGCTCTCCTTAACTACTGCAGCCCTATACCTCTTCCACTGAAGTGATTAATGCCATGTTGAATTTCCAGGATTCCTTTGTTGTTGTTGTTGCTGTTTTGTTTTTGAAGCTACTTTCATTATTGTTGTTCATTCAAACCTTAGTCACCATTTAACCTCCATCTTAATTTACTATGGAATTCCTAGACTGACTTTTGTTTTTGTTTCTTATATATCTGTAGAAGATAAAAAAGCTTGTTTAGTTAACTATCTGTTGTCATGTATTTATTTCCATGATGACATATTACCTTTAACCTTTGTGACTCTGTATTTAATATAATTCAGCACAACTACCTCTAACCCTATCAGGTTTCCAACATCCATTGACTCCTTGGTTATGGTATTTAATTCACTGATGATTTTAGCACTTACCTTTGGTTTTCTCCGGTTTCACAATTTTTGACATCAGCCTGAGTAATGTCAGAATTTTCCTGAAATATTTATCCAGCAACTCCATACTTCTTTCTTATTTTCTTATTTCTTTATTGGTCTTTTTCCTTGCTTATATTCATATAAGTAAAATTTATTCTCCATTCTTTTACTAGGGTAAATTACTTGTGTTTCTTTTTTGATGAATTTCAAGTCTAGACTCTAGTTTCTCCTGAAAAAAAAAAGAACTTGAACTAATATGTGAAAATTCTCTGTAATTTAGCCAAACTACTTGAACACTTGAAAGGGAATGTGATCTTTATATTAAGGAGTGTGAAATAAGTAAGTGGCTCCTATTCAGTGGTAACTGTCCAGGTTTTTCAACCTAGGTTGCAAGGTAGTATCACTCCTAGTAGTCTTCTTTCCAAATGTGGTAGATGCAGTAAATCGAACATGGTCATTTTCATTCCCAGTCCAGTTTACCAGAAAAATCTAGACTTTTACTGTTATCCCCACCTTAAGACTATCACATGAAAAACTGTACATACTGCAGAAGTGTTGAAGCTGAAATATTTGTTAAAATCATTTGCTGTCCCTTCCGGAGACAGATAGTACTTTGTATTAGGAATCAAAATATTTAATGTTGCCTGGCTATGCTGAAAAGTACAGAAATATATTTGACTTAATGTACATTTTAAAGCAAGCTCAAAACTTAAACTTGTTTAGACTGATTTATCAAGTTACCCTTCATTAATACTCTTTACAAAAACCATAAATGTATTTTCTTATTTTAAAATATACCCCCGTTTTGTAATTACTTTTCTGGCATATGGAGTATCTCTACTTGAGGAATAGCTGACATTGATGGTTAGCAGCTAATGGTGGATTTTTCTGCAAAGATTTCATTTAGAAGCCATTAATTTGGTTGTATCTTAAAAGAGGAATGAAAATTATTTAGATTAGATGGAAGTAAGTTGGGATATCAATGACTTTTTAATAAATGTATGAGCAAAACCAGAAAAAAAACCTAAAGAATGAAACAGAATACAAGACACAAAAGTGAACACATATTCCTCTGGGTTTTGTCAAAGGAGCCACTTACATTTCTTAGAAAGAAGATAGTCTCTTTTACAAATGGCATTGGGAAACTTGATCATCCACAAATTCTCTGTTTCTGTCTGTTGTGCTAATATCAATTCAAAATGAATCAAAGACTATAATGTAAGAACTGTAACCTAAAAATCACTACAAAAAGAAGTAGAGGAAATACTAGAACTTTTCGATACAGGCAACAGCTTCGTGAGTAGAGTTCAAGGGGTTTAGCAAATAAGAAAGAGGATTGACAAATGGACTGCTTCATGAGTAACAATTCTGCATGGGGCCAGGAGTTTGGCCTAGTGATAGAGTGCTTGCCTAGCATACACAAAGACCCAGCTTCGATTCCTCAGGACATACATAGAAAAATCCAGAAGTGGTGCGGAGGCTCAAGTGGTAGAGCTCTAGCCTTGAGAAAAGTCCAAGGACAGTGCTTAGGCCCTGAGCTCAAGTCCAGGACCGGAAAAAAAAAAAACAAAAAAACAAAAAAAAACAAAACTTCTGCATAGCAAGAAGATAGCCTAAAGAATGGAAGGACAGGGACCAGGAGTTTGGCCTAGTAGCAGAGTGCTTGCCTAGCATACGCAGAGATCCAGGTTCGATTCCCCGGTATCACATACATAGAAAAAAGCAGGAAATAGTGCTATGGATCCAGTGGTACAGCTCTAGTCTTGAAGACGGCGCCCAGGCTTTGCATTCAAGGTCCGGGACTGGGAAAAGAAAATGAATGAAAATGTGGCCTTTCTTTTCCCAGAACTGGGAAAAGCAAAAGAATGGAAGGATAGGTGCTGGGGGGCGTGGCCTAGTGATATAGTGCTTGCTTGGTATGCATAAAGCCCTGGGTTCGATTTCTCGGCACCACCACACAGAAAAAGCAGGAAGTGGTTCTGTGGTTCAAGTGGTAGACTGGTAGCCTTGAGAAAGCCCAAGGACAGTGCTCAGGCCGAGTTCAAGCCCTATGGACTGGCCAAAAAAAAAGGAGGGGAAGGATATCTTTGCCAGGTATATGTGCAACAGGGTTCTAATATACAAGAAGCCTAAAACACTAAATCCCCAAAGAATTAACCATCCAAATAATAAAGGGATGAAGGAGCTATACAGAGATTTCTTTCTTTCTTTTTTTGCCAGTCCTGGGGTTGGACTTAGGGCTCAAGGCTAGGGCTCTCCCACTTGAGCCACAGCACCACCTCTGGCTTTTTGCTCTGAATGTGGTACCGAGGAATCGAACCCAGGTCTTCATGCATGCTAGGCAAGCACTCTACCACTAGGCCAAACGCCCGGCCCCTATACAGAGATTTCTAAGAAAAAGTACGTATTAGCAATAAATACATGAAATGTTCAACATCTTTGGCCATAAAAGAAATACAACCCAAAACTCCGTTGACACTCTCTTTCATTCCATTCAGAAAGGCCATTGTCAAAAATGTGTGCAACAGATGCTTGTCTGGATTCAGGGAAGAAGGGATTCTAGTATCCCGATTGGTGATAGGGGGAATATAAATTGGTCCAACCACTGTAGAAATTGATACTGAGATTTCTCAAAAAACCAAACAGAGAATTATCCTGTGAACTAGTGTTACTGGACTTGGCTTATATCCAAAAGACAATAAATACAGCTACACACCTATGTTCATTGCAGCACTGATCACAAATAGCCAAGTTATGGAAACATTGCCAATGTCCATGGATGTCTACATGTATAAGATAAGATAAAATTCCATTGCATATATGTGAGTGTATATTATGTATCATTACACATTGTATATTATGAAATATATGATCATTGTATTATATACACACACTTGCTATTAGGAGAATGAATTTATGTCATTTGCCAGAAAATGATTGGGTCTGGAAAACTTGATACTGAACAAAGTAAACTAGCCCCCAAAAGACAAAAGACCAATATTTTCTCTCAAATGTGGATCTTAGATAAAAAATGCAGCCTCATTTAAACACACACACATAGGCATATTCATATATATTCAAGTAAGTTGACTGAAATATAGTATATGTAAGAGTGAAACTTCATGAAATAAACCCTTTGAAGAAATAGCAGTTTAAAAAATGAGTATCGGGAAACTGAAACATAATTTGAATGGGAAGGATTAGTGGAAAGGGAATAGATACATAGAACAGGGAACGGGGAAAACACTGGTGTAGTACTCAATGTACATATGTAAAAATGAAAGTGGGAAACTTTAAGACTCAAGAGGAAAAGGTGGGAAAGGCAGGAATTCATTTCCCCAAACAGCTATAAAGGAGACATGTTCAAGCATAGATTGAGATACCTGAGGTCACTATAAGAATTTATTAATAAATCAACAATATTTTAAACTAAAGCAAAAGTGCTGGAAGCAAATTTCAAGCACTAGAGCACCTGCTGAGCAAGTGCAGAATCCCCAAGTGTAGTAAGTTTCCATTCTCTTAACTGTGACTGGACAATTGGGAGAGGTCTACCGTATGTGCCTCACTTATGGCCATATTTTCATCTCACACTGTGATCACTGAATAAAAGAAATATAATTTCTAAGACTATGACCCCCTTTCAAAGCTTTTTTACTAAAGAATTACTACATAAGGATTTTTATCCCCTCAATTGGGGCTTTTTATGCTACAAATATTCAGAAGTACTTTTATGAGGATATAGGGCAGGATAACATATTTGAAGTAATTTCTTGAAGTTTATTGAAGTTTATTTCACAATAACTAATATATCTCAATTATTAAAAATATTGCAGTATCTAAGCCTTGAAACTAGATATTCTCCAATTTTACTTCCCTCTGGGAAAGTTGCTTTATTGAATCAGAATATATCAAATTGGGGATAAATGAAATCGTTTTTCAGTTGAGCTAGTTGTAGATATTCCAGTAAGTTTTGCTCCTATGCTATATGAGAAGAGCTTGCTGTTAAGTTTCCATTAACAAATTAATATAAATGCAAATATTTTAAAATAGGTTTTCAAAATTTTAACTGATAAATAAAGAATTAAATTTTTAGAAGTTGAGGAAGGACTTATGGACACATAATTCTTTCAGTTTAATTGCCTGTTCTGATGATGACATACAGAGATGGTATGCTAAAAACATATAACAAATTGAACATATTTATTTCCAAACAAGTGTTCCCTCAAGTGTTTTGTAGAAAAATAAATTATGATTTTTTACAGGAAATGGTCATTTTTTTCATTTCTCTTACTTATAATTGAATATTATGTATGAATTTACATAAAAATACCAAACTTAGCTAATCACATTGTGATAAAGACTTAATATTTTTGAAATTATCCTATAATTTTGTAATTTTGTAATAAGGTATGATAATTGCTTGCAATTTTTTCATTTTTGAAAATAAGGTTTACATAATTTGTAGGTAAAGTAGAAGTCCTTGATTAGGTTGGTGCTTGTTTTACTGTCTATAATATATAAGCATTCTCATTTGTCTGGTGGCAAACTGGGCAAGGAGGTAATAATTTCAGGTATACTTTGACATATGTTTATATTTTGTTTCAGAGCCAGATTTAGTTTCTTTAGAATTAGCTTTCATATTGTGGAGTTGGTTACTAGAAAACGTTCATTATCTTAGGCTCCAGAAGTTAAAAATCAGTAGTGATGGGTGACTTAAATTTAGCTATTCCTTCAACATGGATTAAATTTTAGTATTAGCTACATTTGTGGTCAGAGAGATCACAAAGCTTCAGAATTATTATTTTAGTCAATTAATATCTATTCTGCATCAGTTGGTATAGCTAAAGTACTCTGTGATAGATAGCTGATTACCAGTTCTCTACAGAATGATTTCTCTTTTGGGGTCATATTTAAATGTGGCTACACACTTCGAAGTTGCCCTATTTTTCCCATACCTTCATTTTCATTCTTAAGTTTGAAAGTTCAAGTCTCTCAGAGCATTGTGATTATGCAAGAAACCTTTTTATCTTTTGTTGGAATGTAAATACATGGCCTCGCCTGTTTGAGAATTAAAATCTATATGGATTTTACACTCTTGAAAATATCAGGAAAAGTCATTGAATTATGCTTCACATAATTTGATTAAGAAATTTTGAAAAGCAGACAGTTTGATTTTTGTTGGTCATAGCTTGGCAATTCCTATTCCTTCATTGGAAATTGCTATTGAAGGCAGACTAAATTTAGTTGGTTAGAGTTCTTAAATTCAGTGAGAATTTGCACAGAATATATTGGGGAAATTTTTGGTTTACATAATTAGTGATTTTAAACAATTCCATTTTCAAAATCAGTTTGATGCATCATAACCAAATAGCAGAAAGGCACAAAAGATCAACTGAGCTGCTTTTTGACTAACGTTTCAGGGATTGTGAAGCAGCAGATAGACAGCCATATCACAGATCCAGATCAACAGAACAACGGCCTCTCCTTGAGCGGACCACCACCCGCTCCAGATCCACTGAACGTCCTGACACAAACCTCATGAGGTCGATGCCTTCATTAATGACGGGAAGATCTGCCCCTCCTTCACCTGCCTTATCGAGGTGAAAGATAAATCAATCAGACTAACTTCCCTTTTTGCCCCACCAGCACACCATTTTATATTTCCAACAGCTAAATGGTCTCTTCTATCATCTTTGGCTGATCACTAGTCAATACTAACCTTTTCAGTGTAAACACACTACTTATATTCAATGGATATAATAGTGTGTCATTATCATTGTAATTTGTTTACTAACTGTCCTGATTGCATCTGTTTTGTGATTTCTCATTAATCAGGCTTCCTACGCAAATCCCCAAAGTATTCTTCCCCTTCAGAAGGACACATTACTTCGTGTTCATTAGACATCACTTTTCTAATGATCATCATGTCATGAAATAAAACTAGGTTTTTTTTTTACCTTCTATCAATACTTATATCATGGATTTTATCTATATGAATTTTGAATTGTTCAGGGTTTTAGTTGTAGTGGCATCAAATATTTTCTGATCATGGGTTATTTAGTGTAAGCCTGAGTTAAAAAAAAAAAACAACAAAAAAAAAACTTTGGGTCAAGAGAAGAAGGTTAATGTTAGGAGTTTGAAGTCCGGCAGAAACAAAATGTAAAATAACATTGTTTATTTTTTGAGCTTCAAAACTCTCCTTTTACTTTTATATAAGTATTAGCAATTCCATGGATTTTATTGTAAGGTTTTTGTGTGCATGTTTATGTGTATGTGTGCATATTTACACAAAAAGTATACAAGCATCTTTTGCTAGTCAAATAATCATTCAAATATCCATATTTTGTCCTGTTTCCCTAACATTTTAATCAGCAGCTAAACCTCTTTTAAAACTGCACTTATACAGCATCCTATGAACCATCTATATTTAAAGTACTTAACTCCATTATACTGAAAATGAATATTAATGACATATCTTGTAGGTCTCATCCTCGTACTGGATCTGTCCAGACAAGCCCATCGAGTACCCCAGTGGCAGGACGAAGGGGCCGACAGCTTCCACAGCTTCCACCAAAGGGAACATTGGAAAGAAGTAAGTTTAATTTCTAATTATGTCATATAGGAAATACACATGGAAGCTAAGGTGAATCCAGATTTCTTATTACTTTTGTGTTGGTTATTGTTTGTTAATTGTATATCTTGGCTACATTTAACAAATCAGTAGATGTATTTGTGAATACTATTATAGATTTTGCATGTAAAATTTATGATACTTGAAAGTAAAATAAGCTCCCTATTCTCTTGCTCATTTTTCAAATTTGTGTAGATGCACTTAAAAAGTAAATTTAATACTGTCTTAACTAAGCAGTTGGAATACTTCTTTGCAACTAAATTTATGTAATTGTTCATAATTACATAAAGTTTATTAGTAACTAGCTGAATCAATTTTCATACACTGCAAAGGACTGTTTAGCTGATGCACAACAATGGTGATCCTTCTCAAAACTGGAGTGCAAGAAAAGGTAATGATGAATATACAAAAAGATGCATGTTGTACTGATATTTTTAATACTTTTAAACTTTTGCATAAAAGCAATATTTTCTGATATACACATGAACATATTTTTCAAACATCTAAAAAACTTTGCAAAAAGGGCCTCTAAAAGCATGTATAACAGAATGTAATAATTTTATTTGTAACGTTATTTAAAAATAATCCTTTTATTTGGTATATGAGTGTAATTTGCAAAGCTAGTTACTCACCATTTAACTTTTCTTTGATAAACTATACCTTCTGTGTCTTTGGAAATTTCTATTGTTTTTAACCCTTGTGTTCTGGTTCCCTCACCCTATTTTTTTTCCGTTGTTATTATTTTCCCTAGACAATGGAGTCAAGGACATAGAACCTTATGAAGGTCTGTACCTAGAGGAGGGTTTGTTTTGTGCTGACAGCCTTTTGGGGGGCTATGTAAGCAAAAATAAACCCAACTGCAATTGATGTCCTGTCATCATTATATAGTTTTCTACATAGTAAAATTATTTTTATGGTTTCTAATAAATTATTCAAATGTTATTAGTCAGAAATAATATCGAGTTAAATTGTTTTGCTGCATCAAATAAGAGTACTAGAGTTGAACTTTTTTTAGTGACAGGATAATATTCATCTTTAATTTTTCAAAAGTGTTTACTTTTAAGAGATTTAATTTGCTTTGTAATCAGGAATCTAGATTTTGTGGAGATTAACGAAAGGTATCAATTGCAGTCTGTGTTTATGTCATTGAGAATGAACACATAGTGTAGCTGTATTTATCATCATATATTTCCTTTTGTTTTATGATGATATTTAACTATTAAATTGGGCTTTCTCAAAAAAGAAAGTTGTTAAATTAGTGGTTGTGGTTTATATTTCCTATATCCTTTTTTTGTGTTGTAGCAAGACTGCTTGCATAGTGTCTCAAAATTATATATATATATATATTGCTTTTATTATCAAATACCACATTATGCCTCAATATGAAAAAGTCTTGATCTATAACATATCTTACATTCAGTAGGATAATAAAGAGAATTCCCTACTAGTTTCATAATTCTAAAATAATTAGCTTTTGTTGGCTAATGAATCTCTAGCACATAGAATAATGTCTAGCACATTTAGACCTGAAATAAAGGTTTATTGAATGAATGCTGCCAATACTTATTTAGAAATTGAAAAGCTACCTCAATTAATATATAAAATACTACTAAAAATCTGTGATTCTTTATACTTTTATACCAAAATTTATTTCTTATAACCTATTTATTTATTTAGTCATTTCTTTTTTGGTACTGCGGATTGAACCCGGGATGCTTCCCTTGCTAGGCAATTGCTTTGCCCCTGAGCTACTTCCCAGGCCCTGTATCCTATCTATAACAAAGTTGTAAAAGCAGCAGTGCTTTTATCTAATTCTAGAACATGTTGATAAAAGTTGTGTCCTTGTTAGCTGTGAGAAACTAATAATATCAATTTAAATTTTGTAGTTCTTTCTGTTTATTGTGTACTACTATTTTGGATAATAAACCAGTGATGCTGTAGTTAATTGTATAATGCTGAATTGTCACATGTCAGCAGTATTACTATAATTCTCAATTATTTGTTAAAAAAGAACAGGCGCCTGCAATTTTAAAATTTATTTTCATTACTTTCAGTAATATATGTGGAACATGTTATTTCAGCAGGATTTGTAATCATCATTAGTGAACAAATTTGTTTCCATATAGAGTCAGTTAATTTATACTAATTTTCTAAAACTTCAATTTTAGTATCCATTTTAGCGGTTGTGTTAAGATATAAATAGTCTGTCTATTTTTTGTTGTATTAAATATGACAGAAAACCAGGCAGATTGCTGAGACTGAAGTAAGGGTTGATGTGCTTCAAAGGCTATAAACAATCTGTTTTTTTACCTGTGGAGCCATTAAAATCACAGGTTTTTCTTTATATCTCCAATTATATTTTATCAATTTTATTTGTTTTATTTTAGTAGTATGAATGATTTTATACATGTTTCATAAATGTTAACATAGAGACTTTAGTATGCACATGATTATATAATTTTCTTTAGTTTAGAAAGTTATATGACAATTCTTTTCAAGATCCTCAACTTCTAAATGGTGTTACAGGTTTAGTTCCAACATAGACTACCAATTGATCAAATCATATTTGGGCTATTTCATAAAAACTTAATTATTAGAAATTTTAATTTAAAATTTTATTTTCTAAGCCAGGCACCAGTGGCTCACACCCATAATCCTAGCTACTCTGGAAGCTGAGATATGAGGATAGTGGTTCAAAGCCAGCCTGGGCACAAAAGTCCGTGAGACCCTTATCTCCAATTAACAACCAAAAAACTGGAAGTGGTGCTTTGGCTCAAAGTGTTAGAGCACTATTCTTGAGCTGAAGAGCTTACGCACAGCACCCAGGCCCAGAGTTCAAGCCTATGACTGACAAAAAATAAAAATAAAATAAAAATAAATAAATCTTATTTTCTAATTATCTTTAGCAACTCAAACCATGATCAAGTCCTAATTTAACTCAATAATTTGGCTCATTAATTCATATTATCTCATAACTAAGTTTTATTTATCTTGACTATGCTACTATTATTTTTATTTTACCTGAAAACAAGAAAAATGATTTACTCCCCAAATGTAAGGCGTTATTCTTCTTATCTTCTTATGTTTTCCCCTATTTTTGATGTACTATCATTTTGTGAAGCTAGAATAATTTATGTTGTTTTTATTGTTGTTTCTTCAGAAGGAATGTTATATGCCTCTGCTTTTCTAATAATATAATTAGTTTGTAGACAAGGAACTTTTCTTATGTTACATAGTTATTCAGATACTTCTTATATTTTAGGGTTTATTGCAAATAAACAACTTCTCATTTCAAAATCAATAGCTCCATAAAAGCAAAGCAAGCCAATATTAACTTAACTAGTTGTAAAATTATTTACATTTTCATAGTATGCAAGAAATTCTTTTGAAATACTGTGTTCATCTTACAATCACTTGTTTATATCACTATGAGTATTTTTTTGTCATTTGAAAATGATGAACATAGATGTGGTATTATCTTTTTCTTTACCTGTTCAAATACAGAAGTGACTGAAGAAATGGGGCATGTGGAAGAAGAGGGGGTGGAAAAGCAGAGAGGAGAGGTCAAGGCAGGTCTGTGTGATTGTGTGTCTTAGTAAAGAAGTTTTATAAGTTCAACTTTTTAATCTTTCATAGACTTCGGGTTGCAGATGCATGAGTACACAAGAGATAACACCTTTTTAATATTTATTTTTAATTGTGTGATGATATTACTGAGGAATATACAATATCTTAATAACATAGTATGCCAAACTAATTTAACAAGTTTCTTGAATGTTTTCCTTGATATTTTAGACAAATTAGAATTACAGAGCGTGCTTTTGACCAAAAGACAAACATCCTTTCTCTGATTGTTAGTTTACATTCAGTTACTATTTAATAATATTTACCAAGTAGCAACTAGAAAGATTTGAATCTAGACAACCGATAAGGAACTGTAGAACAGAAGTAAATCCCTTATAACTTTTAAGAGACAGTGCTTATTTCCCCACTATATTATTTCCTATGTAAGAACAATTAGGTTTGTGTTTGTTCCTTTTCCTCAAAGTTCAATATTGAAGAAACACTTACAGTCATAATTACCTCTGTAGTATCCTCCTACCAAAGGGCTCCTTCATTTCTGGTGTCATCATAATTTTGCCCTGTTTGATCAGAATGTTCTTGAAAGGCTCATATACTGTATTGTATGACAGTAATATGCTTATCGAAGCTTTATCAAGTTTTCACTCTTTTGAAACCAGAACTGAATCCAAAAATCATATAATCTATCAAGTTGTTTAAAAATTTTAAATTGTAGAACAATGCAGGCTAGCTTTAAATCACCTTTTATCAAATGATCAATTAATTTATTTTTACTTTTATATGGTATGTTTTATGTACTTTTTCTCTTTATCGTTGTGAGTAAATAATGCCATTTTATACATACACATGCATATTGTGTATTATATATTTTTTTCATTGATACATTCTCTGAAGCTAAAATTCCTTTAGCTGCAATGTGCTATATATTTGTGACATTTTAGAGTCATTAATATAAGAAGCATCAACAGGCTATATCTGATAAAAGAAACAAAGGAAATTTTAGTTGCAAAGCTATAGAGGTGAATAACTTACTCCATTCTGAATACCTAATATTCAAAATTCTACAGTTTCTCACATTTTCTAATTTGGAATGCTATAGAACTAACATTTTATGGAATATTGTAAAGGTGAATTTCATTTTCATTGAGCTGAATGGTCAGTGTTTCCATTCATCTGTTCTTTCTATATTAGACTAGTTCATACAAGTACTGAAAAATTTCATACTGTTCATTAATTGGCTCCAAAAGTGAAATAGTTTTTAGGATATCGTTTATTTGAGGACTGCAGCAACAGTACCACTTTCATTTATATTAGCTTCATTAGCATAATAGAACCCATTTGTTAATTCTGTTTGCCATTTTGTTTAATCCTTAACTGCTTCATTTAAGAAATTAGTACAAAAGCATACGAATTTGTTTCTATTTCTTTTCCTGATGAATAGGAAGTATCTGCTTGATTCTTTGTTCATTAGTGTGTTCATTTAATGCATGGGTTTACTTTTGCAGCATGTGACTTTTATACTTTTGCAGTGCTTGACATTTATTGGGGATTTTAGTGACCTTAATTATTATTCCTTGTCTGTTTTCAATGACAAAGATAATGGAGATAAAACACCAAGCTTACCTAATAATGGGAAAAAAGGCAAGTCTAAAAATTAATTTTTATGTTATACTTTCATTAATATTTGTAATTGTATAAATATGCTTCCTTAAATAATGGAAGTATAAATGTAAGCATTAGTCCCAATTTCAATTGTCCAACATTTAATTATATACTCTTTTTACTCCTGAATAAGAAATCCATCTTTAAAATCCTTATTAATCCTCCTATAATCCTGTATTAGTTAAATATCTACCATAAAATAGGAAGATTTGCATTGTTTATTACATTAAGTGACAAATTTCTCAGGAAAACAGTGGTGATGTGCTATTATGAATTAGAAAAGCACAATATAGATTTTTTTCAGTTCAGAAATGTTTTTAAGTTGAACTACTTTAAAATATTTTAACATACAAAGTAGAAAATGAAACACATGAGATCAAAATAATGAACATAAATAATAATGAGCATAAATAATAAAACTAAAACCAATAATAGAAACTGTATGTTTGGAAGTATTCAATAATCAAATATGGCTACATATATTCATTTATAGTGTCAGCGTATACAAATGTTACATTACTATTTAGCATGCTTTTTTATTGTGATATTTGGCTCTTGTAATGTGCCAAATTAAAATATAGTTTTATCCCTTAGTCAGATAAAATAGCCAGTAATCAATATATTTTTCTCTGTCTTCATCTTTTTATAGTAATACTTACAATGGACTAGGCAAGATCTAATTATAATTAAAAGTAATTTAAAATTTTTATGTTCCACTATTATTATTTTTTTTTTGCCGGTCCTAAGCTTAAGCTCAGGGCCTGAGCACTGTCCTTGGACTTTCTCAAGGCTAGAGCTCTACCACTTGAGCCTCAGCACCACTTCTGCCTTTTTTTTAATGTATATGGTACCAAGGAATCAAACCCGGTCTTCGTGCATGCTAGGCAAGCACTCTAGCACTAGGCCAAATTCCCGGCCCCCACTATTATTAATAAAAGTACTAAAATATGATTTTTAAAGGTGAAAATATTGTAAAAATTTGAAAAAAATTATGTCAAATATAAAACTTGAGTTTTTTATAAAACAATCAAAATTTAACTGTCTTGTTAACATTTCCTTCAATGTTTATAATCCTTATATAAAGTTGGTGTTCATAGTTTTTGCTTAATTCTGATAAAGAAAATTTTGATATGTAGTAAATATAGATCAGTGAGCTAAAAGAGAAAAATATTTCTTCCTAAGTGTTCAGTTATTAGATGCAAAGCATTTTAATTACTCTTAATGCTGTTTTGTATTCAAGTGAATTTTACTATGTTAAGATACTATGTTTAATGAAGTTATTAGTTTTAAAACGTTTCCTAACATTCTCACTTTTTACTTCCTTTGTTTCTTGATCTTTACTTGCCTAGAATACTGTCACACCATTTACTTTTAGATGGTTCTGTTTTCTTGTTATTTCTATTGATCTTGTATGCAAATATTCATGTTGGTAATGCTTAGGGAAACCCAGTTCTTATATTCATTCCAAACTTACATTTTATCAAACATGAAAATATAAATATTCTTGGAGCTGGTTCACATACAAATCTTAATGGGAAGTAAGTGAGAGGAGGGAGGAGGGAGATGCTGAAAGATGTAGTAGAGTAATAGATACCTTGGAAGATGACAACAATAAATTCTGTGGAGATAATTATAAACTTACTTTAAAAAATAACTTAGTATATTAAATTGCTTAGAGAACAATACTTTCCACAAGGTGTTAGCTATTGTCATTACAATTTCTTAGTGCTGTTGCTGTAACTTTGTATTTTTAGTATAATCTGAAAGCATGCATTTTAGACTTAAATCTGGTCATAATCCATATTTGAACCAATTATTTAGTATGTGTATAACTTATAAGTTTTGTTTAGAAATTAGTATCCTTGGTGTTGATCAGCTAGCTAAGATAGCAATAAATAATTGAAGTTAATAAGATTGGATGGAAGCATAAACTATTTCATAATATGTTAGAATGTTTATGGAATTAATTTATGCAAATTAAATATGTATGTAAAAGTAACTGTACAAAGACTTACAAAACTTTTCTCCAAGTCAGAGAACTCTTCAATCTACTGGGTCTTTTCAATTTTTATATCTACAATTTATTTCAAATCCAAGAGTTTTTTACCCTTTTCAAGTTTTTAATTTTTCTGGGTCCATAACCCTATAAGGTGGTTTCTTTACCTCCATTCCCAGTGTTACTATTCTGAGCCTGGGCACTTTCCCTGAGCTTCGTTTTTCTCAAGGCTAGCACTGTACCCCTTGAGCCACAGTGTCACTTCTGGTTTTTTTCTGAATAGTTTACAGGAAAATAGAGTCCCTTGGAGTTCTTGCCTGTTCTGGCTTTGATGTATGCGTACCTGTCTCCTGAGCAGCTAGAATTCCAGGCATGCGCCATGGGCACCTAGGTCCAATAAGGATTTTAACCAAAAATTATTATTTTAGAACATGTTGATGATAAAGCTTGATATCTCAAATAGCATCGTTTCCAAACCTTTGCTTATCTTGTTATTGTTGTCAGAAGTGCTTTGTTTGAAAAAGTTAGATGCAATAGTTTGGCTATCAATGATTAGTTTACTGTCAGAATTTTGTAGAAAACCCTGCTTACTACCTGTTAGTAATTCATATAATTAAAGATGGAATGGAAAAATGAAAGGAAACATTTTAATGATGTATAGTTGCATATATTATTTCAAATATTGATGACCTTTTAAATAAGAAACAAAGGATGGATGAGAATGGAAGAAAGAGGAATACAAAAGGAAGGAGAAAGGAAGATAGGAAAGAAAAAGGGGAAAAGAGGAAAGGAAGGGGAAGCAAAAACTAACAAACAAAACAGGTTACAAAGACATGGAAAAACAGTAAAGTAACTTTGGTAGTCATTGTAATGGATGGTTGCTCTGTAAACATTCTGAGGAGTAGATCATATTTAGGCTGATTAGTTATAGATATGGCTGGGAGTTTGGCCTAGTGGTAGCATGCTTGTCTAGCATGCACAAAGACCAGGGTTTGATTCCTTAGTAGCACATACATAGAAAGGCCAGAAGTGGTGCTGTGGCTCAAGTGGTAAAGCACTGACCTTGAGGAAAGCCCAAGAACAGTGATCAGACCCTGAGTTCAGTCCCTAGGACTGGCAAAAAAAAAAAAAAAAAAAAAGCCATGTGTGGAATCAAAGACTTAGCAGAGAGCCACTTCATAGAATTCAACTTCATGTTGAATTATTGTGGGGCATGAGACATTGTAGAGAAGTTGCCAACAAATACTGCTCTTTAAATCAAACAGCTCTTTACTTCTAACTGGTAAAACTAACTGATGAACAGATCGGTTCTGTGTTTACTCGATACTGTATGTTAAAGCATCCAGAGATATTGTATAAAAATAATCTTTTTAATATGTGACTCTGTTCCCTTTAAGTCATAGTTCTAATATAGAAATGATAAAGTCTAGTTGCGTGATAAAGATTAGATGGCATACAGTTTCTTTGTATTCTTATGTATTTCTTAAATGTCTCAACAAAAATCACCTCATAGCTGCCTTTATGAATATAATGATTCTTTGAATTACCTAATACTTGTTAAGTCAATATCAAGTTTTCTCATTTACAAATATGGGATAAATGTAATTATTGATTGGAAATTTCAACTCTTAAAAAATTTTCCTAAAGATATTTTAATTGTATGCTCATTTAATTAAGAAACTTTTTTTCTTTTCTTTTTTTTTTTTTTTGCCAGTCCTGGGGCTTGAACTCAGGCCTGGGCACCGTCCTTAGACATTTTTTGCTCAAGGCTAGTGCTCTGACACTTGAGCCACAGCACCACTTACAGCTTTTTCCGAGTATGTGGTACCGAGTAATCAAACCCAGGTCTTCATACATGCTAGGTGAGCACTCTGCCACTAGGCTATGCGCCCAGCTAAGAAACTTACTTTTTCTTCTTTTTGCCAGTCCTGGGCTTGAGCTCAGGGCCTGAGCCCTGTCCTTGGACTTTCTCAAGGCTAGAGCTCTACCACTTGAGCCTCAGCACCACTTCCAGCTTTCTGCTATGCATGTGGTACCAGGGAATCGAACCCTGCATGCTAGGCAAGCACTCTACCACTAGGCCCAACTCCCGGCCCCGAAACTTACTTTTTAACAACTAAATATTTAAAGAAAAAATTTCTTGCTGTTTTCAATTCATTAAGATTTTGACATATGTTGGTTATACATTTTTCACTCTCTCTTATTTATTCCATTTCTTCTTGAAATAATTCCAACAAATTGCATTATTTACTTTTCATATATGCATATATATGTATATATATATACATGAGAGATAGAGTTCAGTTTCAGTCTCCTGCTGGTAGATTGCCTGTTTTTGCAGTACATTTGTTGAAAAAGCTGCTTTTTCTCCAGTGCATATTTTTGGCTTCTTTGTCAAAAATCAGATGGCTACATCTGTGTGATGTTATTTTTGTGTCTCCTGCTCCTTTGGTCTTCCTGTCTGTTTTTGTGCCAGTACCATGTTGATTTTATGTGACTCTGCAGTATAAATTGAAGTCTGGTACCATGATACCTCCAGCATTTCTGTTTTTAATGAAGAGTTTAATAATAGGTACATGTGTGGTGCCAACTGTGAACTCTCAGTACCTTCATTTCATCACCTGTGTATGTAGTTGCTTTTCCACTAATTATAATTTTACTAATAAATCTAGAATTAAAATAATCAAGAGATACTCTGTAAGTTAGATCTGGAAAAAGAAACAAATTTTTCAGCTTTCTCAGTCAGAGAACTTACAAATTTAAAGTCATTATTTAATAGTGGCAACATTCTGGCTCAAGTCTAATGGTGTATCAATTACCTCCTCTATCAGTTTATCTTTAACTATGGTATCAAAATGGTGTTTAAAATTTAAATGTTACATTTACATTTTTTCCTCCACTCTACAGAAGACACTGTCAGTCAACATATTTTTAAATAAAATAGCTTATGCCTTTACACAATCTCATTTCAAATATAGCATATTGTCTACTTTTTTGAAACATAAAAAAGTTATGAGATGGTGCAAAGTGAATTTGTAGAAATGATAACTATGGCACTTGATTTTAGGCACTTGATGTTTATTGGAAAATAACCAAAAAGACAATCTTTCAGTATCAACAAATTCTTTTTATTAATGAGTTTATTTTTTCTCCAATATTGAAAAACTAGTCTGTTGTTTCTTATTTTACTACAGAATACATTTTCCAATTAGCAGATGGCTCCAACATCCTTTTTTTTATTAAAGAATTTCTTAACATTGACCTTTACATCATATTTCAAATGTCATGTTTAGCAAGCAAGTATTCCAGAAGGGAATCTCTATATAAAATCACTGGCACATAGATTTTAGAACATAATTAAAATTAAGCTTATGGTTTGTATTTCATAGATACATATTAAGTATACGTAATAATACATTATTATTTCTATAGAGTATATAGCCCATTTTTAGGTCTATGTAGTTATGTTTATATCTCTAAGATCTAACATTCTTACAAAAGGAGACAATTGGAATCCTGGAATCTATTAGACAATTTGTACAATGCTTTAAGATGTTTAGAATTTCGGGGCTGGGAGTTTGGCCTAGTGGTACAGTGCTTGCCTAGCATGCACGAAGAACCGGGTTCGATTCCTCGGTACCACATACATAGCAAAACGCCAGAAGTGGTGCTGAGGCTCAAGTGGTAAAGTGCTAGCCTTGAGAAAGTCCAAGGACAGTGCTCAGACCCTGAGCCCAAGCCCAGGACTGGCAAAAAAAAAAAAAGATGTTTAGAATTTCTTTTTCCATTACAAGTTGATTATTGTGGACCATCTATATCCATATTGTTCATAATATTCAAATTCTATATTCTATCTTTGTCAGATAATTACTAAGTGAAGAATCAAGACTTAAATTATATATCTGATAATATTATTTCTAAACAGTAAGATTATTTCCTTTCAGTACATAGTTTATTGTAGACCGGAATGAATTACATTATCAATAACATTTATTTGAGGTTTAATAATTGGAAAATATAATCAATCCTATTAACGCTATAAAACAGTTTGAAAGTCACATCTTTGAAGCTGCAGTGCAGTGTTTATATTTTTGACAGTGGTTTTATATAACCACATATATGTTTTAGCATTATAAAATACTCAAGCATTCTAACACTTATGATCAAATGTGGATAAGGTACCAGAGTCTAATACATGGCATAGCTAAGCACTGTGAGATTAAAATGTGTATAGTCTGTAATGAATACTTGTCTTATAGTTAGCTTTAGGAACATGAATGAAGGTAAAGGCAAGTGACAAAATATATGGTTATGGGAACAAGATTAAATGATCAATAGTGAATCTCTCTAATACAATACCTATGAGGAGCCGTATGTTTACTCCTCACTTTTTCATCTCCATTACCATTTTAACCTAGTTTTCTGTTACTTTCTGCTTTGTTCACTGTGCTCTAGCTGCAGTGATCTTTACACTTTTCCAGAACATGTCAGATGCACCCTCAGAATATATTCGCTTGCATGTTTCTACCTGAAAGACATAACTACTTTACTTTCTTATTTCTTTTTTTACTCAGAAGTTGCTTTTATAGAAATGACTCCTAGCTGGGCGTAGTGGCTCAAGGCTGTAATCCTAGCTACTCAGGAGGCTGAGATCTGAGGATCAAGGTTCAAAGCCGGCCCAGGCACAAAATGACCTGAGAGTCTTATCACCAATTAACCTCCAGAAAATGGGAAGTGGGGCGTGGCTCAAGGGGTAGGGCAGTAGCCTTGAGCTGAAGAGTTCAGGGACAGTGCCCAGGCCAAGTTCAAGCCCCATGACCCATAAAAATAAAAGAAAGAATCATAGACAAAAGTACATGTCATATGTCATATTCAGTACTAATTTGTCACTTCTAAATAATATATCTTACTGTATCAAGGTTTCTATGCAACTATTTTCATGAGTTTTTTCAATTATAAAGTACTAAGTATATTAGAAAATAACTTGTTTTTCTTACATACTGAAATTTTTAGTTTCATATATATGCAGAATTTTTCTATAATTACATATAAACATTTAATTTTATCACATAAAACATACTTAGTGAAATTTATATTTTTAAAATAAAAGTAGTGTTATAACAATATTAAGAAGTGCCTATTATTTGTGAAGTCATTTTAATTATCATTAGGTATTATTTTCTCCATGCTTTGGGCTTATTAATTTATCTAAAAACACATTTTCAAGTATGAAATACTGAGGGCTTTAGATTTTGAAATAATGAAATGGAATAATATTCCATTTTTATATTTAAAATATACTGCATATTACATAGTATGTGCAAAAATTTAGGATAAACACCCAAAGAAAAATACTCTTCAATTTCAGAATTAATTTTTCACAGTAATGGTTATGACAAGGTCTGATTATTGTTTTCTTGATTTATACTAGAAGTTACATGGGAAGACCAGCAGAAAAAGGTGAATGGTACAATAAGTGATGATAAACCATTGCCGAAAAAGAAACACCAATCTGAGCCAGGTTTGTCAGGGTTTGGAAACCAAATAAAAGCATGAGACTATGAATTTTGCATTTCATGCTTTGTAATACGTGTGTCCTTATACCTCATTTTTCTCGTTTTGGTGTGAACTTTATGTGTGGATCTCATGTCAGTTTGAGTGGCAAATATTTTAAGATTTATTGGTTAAAATAACTATATAGACTTGGGAAAGACAAAATTGTTTCACTCTAAATTAGTACAAATGAGTTATCTGCTTTACCAATATTTGATTGTACCTTAATGAATGGATACTTAATTTCCTAAAAAGCATTATATAAACTTCAACATAGTATTTAAAGTTTATCTTTATAGTCCATTCCTATATATAAGCTACAACTATTATTATGATATTCATACCGGACATAATGATAATGATTTATATATAATCTCTGGAGCCCCCAAATACTACCAATGACAAAAAGAATGGATGGTATAGTTTATGAATTCAGTTATATCTTCTTGAAATAATTAATTCTAACAATAAATTGAAATTGAGTGCTTTTATTTTTCTCACTTTCTTCTTTTTTTCGGGGGGGATGTGATTAAGTAGACTGAAAAGCCTTTTCTTTCTTGGAAAGAAGGTAAAAAGAGAAATGACAACAGGCAGACACCTATCAACTGAATAATCAGTATTTCTTTTAATTAATAATTAGATGAGAGTATATTACATTTTTGGTTCTTATAATTCATTTGAGGGGCTGGGAATGTGGTTTAGTGGGAGAGTGCCTAACAGATATGGGGCCCTGGATTCCATTCCTTGGTACCATATAAACAAAAATTAAAATAAACAAAAATTAAAACTATTCAGTTAACACTTTAATATTTGAATTAACAGTCTTTAAAGTGGTACAAATTATTTGTATGCAAAGACGAGAAGTGTGGCCTAGTGGTAAGGTGCTTGCCTAGCATGTAGGAAGCCCTGGGTTCGGTACCACATACACAGCAAAAGCCGGAGTATTGCTGTGATTCCAAGTGGTAGAGCACTAGCCTTGAGAAAGCTCAAGGACAGTGCCCAAGCCCTGAGTTCAAGACCCAAGACAGGCAATAAACAAATAAGTAAACAAATAACAAACAAAATGGCTTAGATTATTTGTATGCAATGACTCATTTCATTTTAGAGCTCTAAGATGTGTATTTTAGAATGCACTGGGATTGTAGCTCAATCTTGTAATTCTAGCTACTGAGAAGATGAAGATCAGCATTGTAGTTTAAGGCCATCCTGGGCAAAAAATTGGTGAGATTCAGTTTCAGCCAATGAGTGGGCATAGTGGCACATAATTATTATCTCAGCCATATGAGAAAATCATGACTCAAGAGTATTCCATTCCAGTTTGGCATGAACAAAAAGCAGAAAGCGCTGGTGGAATTGCTCAAGTGGTAGAGTCTGACTAGCATGTACAAAGCTCTGAGTCCATGCATATCTGTGTGTCTTAGTACATATATGTATATATACATGTATACATTATGTATGCCAATGTGCAAATTTACTTGTTATTAATAAGTATTTATTGCCATCTTGTGTACCAGAGATTGTACTTGATAATAAATTATTAGAATAGACAAGAAAGACAAAATGACTATTCTCATGAATTATATGCATAGCAAAATATATATTAAAATAATTACATTAATTATTAAGCTATTAAATTGTGATAAGTGCTATTAAGTAAAAGAAAGTACTTTAAGAAAATTTGCCACATAACATAGTAAGTCTAAAAAGTAAAGAAAGATAGCCAAGCCCAAATAATTGTCTGAATTTAGTAAGACATTACATATTGAATATTTAATAAATAAGGCCGGGAGTTTGGCCTAGTGGTAGAGTGCTTGCCTAGCATACATGTATGTACCACATACATAGATTTTAAAAAAGCTGGAAGTGGTGCTGAGGCTTAAGTGGTAGAGCTCGAGCCTTGAGAAAGTCCAAGGACAGTGCTCAGACCCTGAGCTCAAGCCCAGGACTGGCAAAAAATGTATGTATGTATGTATGTATGTATGTATGTATGTATGTATGTATGTATGTATGTATATAATAAACTAGAATATGCTAAGAGTTCAAGTATTTTTGGGCTGGGAATGTTTTGCTTAGTAGTAAAGTGCTTGCCTAGCATGCATGAAGCCCTGGGTTTAATTCCTCAGTACCACATATACAGAAAAAGCTGAAGTGGTGCTGTGGCTCAAGTTGTAGAGCACTAGCCTTGAGCAAAGGAAACTCAGGGCTAGTGCCTAAGTCCTGAGTCCATGCCCCAGAACTGATTTAAAAGAGGGGGGGGGGGTGAGAACTCAAATGTTTTCATAATTGGAAGAAAAATGTTACTTTAAATCTTCACTTAATCTATTTTTAAATCCATGTGCTGGTGGCTGACATATATAATCTTAATTATTCAGGATGCTGAGAACAGAGGATCTGTTCAAAGCCAGCTTAGGCAGTAAAGTCAATGAAACTCAATGAGACTCGTCTCTAATTAACTACCGAAAAGCCAGAAATGATGCTGTGACTCAAAGTGGAAGAGGACGAGCCTTAAGCAAAAGATTTCAGGAATAGTGACTAAGCCTTGAGTTCAACTCTAGGGAGTTCAAACTCCCTCCAGGGGCGGGAGTTTAGCCTAGTGGTAGAGTGCTTGCCTAGCATGCAGGAAGACCCAGGTTCAATTTCACGGTACCACATACATTAAAAAAAAGCCAGAAATGGTGCTGTGGCTCAAGTGGTAGAGCGCTAACCTTGAGAAAGCCCAAAGACAGTGTCCAGGCCCTGAATTCAAGACCTGGGGGTGACAAAAAAAAAAGAAAAGAAAGAAAGAGAATAATAATAGTCTTTTAAAAATCATGATTATCTTAAAAAATAATGATTATCTTACTATATTTAGCCAGATTTTAAAAGTAAAAAGTGTAAAATTACTGATGTGGGTTATGATTTATGTAAAATGTGATAATGCAAAAATAGTATAAAATTAAACTTGCTATGCGTATCTTCCAAACTAAAACTTTGCTCTGTAGTAGGGTACTTTCCTTTTATGAGCAAGTTTCTAGGCTAGATACTTAGCATTGCACATAAATGAGATCTTTCCTTGCTATATTATGTGATACTGCTCATGATCATAAACTACTATTTGTTTTCTGTGCCATACTTAATAAATGAACATGTCTGTGGCCATACATTTATACATTTGTGTATTAAAATCATGAAACAGTGCAATACTTAGCTAACAATTTAAATCATACAAGTGAAATTTTTTTGAAAATTTCAGTTACTTTCGTTGTAAAAAGGAAGCACCACATAACCAAGCCATTGAGAATAGGCTTATGTTGATGAGCGCCTGCCCCCTCAATGCTCTGAACACCTTTGGGCCCACACCTTCCCTTACTTTTCTGAATTTTGTGGCATATACAATGAATTCTTAACTACATTCTCCCTCCCTCCTGTTCATCTACACAGTGAAAATTTTTAAAGATCGATTTTAAATAGTTTTAGTTTATGCTCACATTTACTATTTATACTGTATATTTTCACATGCATCATATGATATAGAATCATTTAGACCTTTTCTGTTTTACCTATGCATGTAGTAAGGGAAAATTAATTTATTTGTAGTCCCTTCATAACATAATTTAAATCATTTATAGAATTTTATGTTTCAGAAATTGTTCCTGTATACTTTGAAAATTGATTCTCAAATTCAAATCATAAATATCACAAGGAAGTATACAATATGTTGAGACAATAAAATAAATGTTAAATGTTAGGGGGTACATAAATTTTTTTGTTCCTGAGAAGAATATGTAATCAATATTTGTAATGATTAAAACTCTGACTTCATAAAAAGAGAAGGAAATTATCAGATATCATATGGAGCTGGTTATGCTTAAATACCATGTTTGTGACCTAAACTTTTCTCAGAAGACTTTGTCTAGAATTATTTATTTTGTATAGACAATTCATTGCAGTCTATTCTAAGCAATACTTTATATTATAATTTTTATACACTAAAAAAATCTGTTCAATCACTTCTAGTTTTAAAGGTTCCTTATTGGGCATTTATTCTTGTAAATTTGTGGTACTAGAAAGTTTCCAAAGGCTTGAACAAAAACCTGACATGTAAAATTGAAGATGTAACAATAACATATGTTGTTTTCCTTTTTGACTGCTGTTCTGTGAATGTCTATGCATGAATATGATGTAACTTTTACCTGTTTCTAGAAGTGTACTATTAATAAAAGTAGCACTTACTTTTTTTTTCTTGCTTTAAACATAAGACTAAAAATTGAAAGAGTAATCTGCATGGCGTGTTCTAAACAGTTAAATGGATATTAAACATGGAGTAGTATCTTCTTTTTTTAAGAAACATCCTAATATCTCTGACACAGGATATCCTAAGATGTTGTCAGCAAACAAAGGTAGCTCACTTTAGTCTCTAACTGATAGCTTCATAGATATAGATCCTTGAGAAATATAATGCCATTTTGTCATATTATTCCCCTTGGTGTGAGCCTAAAATATAAACAAATGCTTCATGTAGTTTTAAACTACATGAAGTTTTAGTCTTATCTTTTTCATGTAGAATGTAGATTAGATTTTGTTTGGATCATAAAGTTAATAAAACATTTTTAATGTAAATAAAGCCTTCATAAGTATATATAGTCTTTATCTTTTATATGCTGATTCTAACAAACAGTACTACTAAAATTTTTTTTGAAGTACCCAATTTTATTGTTTTGCTCTGTGAATTTATCTGTTCTTCTCTTAAGTAGCACTGTCTATGAGAAAAAGCATTTCTGCATAATATTTTAGCCTCAGTTTTTACTTATGCTGAAAAAGTTGACTAGGATGCAATGAATGTTTTGAAACTAATGTAATTTCATAAATTTTTCAAAATAAGACTCGGGAAAACTACAATTAAACTTAAATCATTCTTGGAAATAAAATCTTAAATTCTGTTGTGTTCAATGGTTGATGATATTCATAAGAGTACTATAAACCTTTATTTTTTATTTTGTAATACATTTTTTCCAGTATATATTTTCTGTGTATTTGGAAAAATATGGAATTGATTTCAATAGTTGAATTGTAATTACTCTGAAGTTATAACAATGTTCTTATATTGCTATATATTCCTTAAAAAACAGATGTGGTACTCATGCCTATAACCCTAGCTACTCAGGAGGCTGAGGTCTGAGGATCATGGTTCAAAGCCAGCCCAGGCACAAAGAACCTGAGACTCCAAATAACCTCTAGAAAACCGGAAGTGGGACTTGGCTCAAGGGTAGGGCAGTAGCCCAGGGACTATGCCCAGGCCCAGGAGAAGGGTGGTAGCCTTGAGCTGAAGAACTCAGGGACAGTGCCCAGGTTGACAGCCCCATGACCCTCCCACACACAGCAGCACAAAACCAAGGGGGGTGGCTTTTTTTTCTCTGCTTTTGATTTTGGACAAAATCAATGAAATACTTTGTTGTGGTATCATAGGATTATGTGATCCTTTATAAATGGAAAATATTCAAAGCAACAATTTTTATTTAACATATTAACTTGTTCATAAAGCCCTAGTTTTAAAGTAGTTAAGTTTTAGCTAGTATTTATTTTTGTATTATTGACTTTCCAATATTATATTCTTTAGGGAATTTATCATCATGGTGATGTGAGTGATTTTTGTTTGTTCTACTTTTGAAATTATGTTTTATGAAGTTTATCTTAGGTAAAATGAATGTTTAATGAAATATTTCATTAATTGACTTTAGACATTAAATTTTTTGTTGAATGTTTTCAACATTTTATTCTTATTCTTAGTACCTTGCTATTTTATCAAAGTAAAGAATTTTAGTCTAAAGCAATATTCTAAATTATTCTTCTTATGTGATGTTAATGTAATTCATTAGTTCTGGAAAAATGAATCAATTATATTCTTAGTTATTATTAGGCTTTTTAAATCATTTCTCAGTCTAATCTACATTCTACATGAAGAACAATGTAAGACCAACTACAATTAGATATATTTTTAATAGGGTAAATGTTTTTAAGACAACAATCAACTTGTATTACCTGTAATTAAAGCTATGGCCACTCTCAGAAGTAAATACAGTCATCCATTTGTGTCCCAAAGGCCTAGTCCCAAGACCTCACACCGGCACTAAAATCTAATGATGTTTTCTTTGGCCTGCTTTCCTCCCTCCCTCCTTCCCTCCCTCCCTCCCTCCCTCTCTTCTTCCTACACTGAGGTCCTTCTGCTAAGTAGGTATTTGTATAGGTTTCTATTTTTAAAACAATTTCTTCCAAGGAAGGAAGGAAGGAAAGAGATAGGAAGGGAGGAAGGAAAGAAGGAAGAAAGGAAGGAAGGAAGGAAGGAAGGAAGGAGGGAAAGAAAGAAAGATAGGGAAGGGAAGGACAGGAGGGAGAAAGGGAAGAAGAAAAGAAAGAAAGGGTGAAGGGAGGCAGAAGATTGCAGAGAGAAAGGAAGGGAGAGGAGTGGGCAAAGGACCTAAAAGTCAGTGAGCTAAGATACATTTAATATAAACTTTAAAAACTTGCAGGGCTGGGAGTTTGGCCTAGTGGTAGAGTGCTTGCCTAAAATGCACGAAGACCTGGGTTCCATTCCTTGGTACCACGCACATAGTAAAGCTTGGAATTGGTGCTGTGACTGAAGAGGTAGCTCTAGCCATGAGAAAACCCACCAACAGTTCTCAGGCCCTGAGTTCAGTCCCCAGAACAAGCAACAACAAGAAATAAAGTAAAATAACAACAACAAAAAAGCAAAACAAAACAAAACAAAAAGTGGGCATCTGTTTCTTTGTATCAGGAACATTTGAACACAAAATTATGCTAACTCAAATATGTTTACATTTAATAATGGGACTAAGTATATGCCTGTTAATAAATGATGATAAGTGGTAATATCTTTAAAATAGATATCACACAACCTTGCTGAAAATTACATTCATGGATATGAGGCTCTAAGTGTTTTCTTTAAGGAAAATTGATTATAGATTATCAATTCAGTTTGAATTTAAGGGGAAATGTAGTTAAAAAATAGTGAGTAAAGAAAAGTTCTGTCATGTTTACATGTCAACTGACATTATAACCATTTTTCATTGAAGGTATATGCTTATGTGATGACTATATATAGGCCAGGAGTGTGGCCTAGTGGTAGAGTGCTTGCCTAGCATGTAGGAAGGCCTGGATTGAATTCCTTGGTACTACATACACAGAAAAAACTGGAAGTGGTGCTTGACTCAAGTGGTAGTGTGCTAGCCTTGAGAAAACTTAAGGACAGTGCCCAGGCCCTGACTTCAAGCCACAGGACTGGCGAAAAGAAAAATAATAGCAATAATAATGACTACATATACATACTATATAGTCCTTAGTAGGATTTTATCTTAAACATCAAATACTGACAGTTTAAGAGAATATAGGTATTTTTTTCTTGATTAAAAATCAACTCATTTTGCAGGATACAACTTGATAGTACCTTTAATTTTCTACAATTTCTTGAAGAATACTGCTGAAGTGGTACTTGAAAAAGAGTTTATGTGTTTTAAAAAAGTGCTTGGAAATTATGATATTTCATAAATTCATGTATAAAGTAATTTATTTCATACAATGTAATGACTGTCAACAACAGAGAGCTCTGAGCATTCTCTTCACAATGTCTATGTGTTTAATAAATCTAAAACAAAGATAAAACCAAAATAATGGCAGTATTGAGCACCGAACAGCAAATGTTACTATTCTTACTCCCTTTGGGGGATTTTTAAATTGTCTTTATCTAATGAACAAAGAGAATTGTGTTTAAGTGAAGAGTCTCGGTTTTTGATTGTACGGGTTCTGGTAACTGGTTCCAAGAAAGAAGAGTTCTCTTTCAAATTGTCACTAACACCAAAAAATACAATATTTGACTGTGTCATACTGGTGATCAAAGGAAAGGTAGAGAGAAGGAAATGATAGAAGATGTAGCTAAGCTTCTTTCAAGGCTCACTGAAGTTTGCTATTTATATGTAAATAAGTATTTATTACTTATTAGCATTTAAATAAAATGTGATTGCCCAAATAAGATCATGGGAGGTTTCTTTTAGAATTGGGCATTTTAATGCAAATAATATGTGATAAGGCTTGTCACCAGGAAAGCAAGAAAGCCTGCTAAATGCTTTAAAGGTACATTTGGTGTAATTGTAGTTATACTTTGAGATGTTGTTATTTATAAGAATATTCTGCCAAACTTATATTTTTATAATCTCCATTATTTCCTCCTTATCAATTCGTCATATTCATATAAACAACGGGAAATGATCAATAGTGACATCATTGTTAAGATATTCCACTTTCATTCCTTAATGACTAATACAGAATTTGTGATGTAATTAAAAATCATTTATTATTATGGCCTCCAAGAGTATTGGTTTTAGAATATCCCCTACAAGAAAAGGCATTGATGTGTTTAACCAGTTATGTCATATGACTTCTTTTTAAAATGTTTCTAAATATTATAAAATACTCAAATTCCAGGGATCAACATGAGAGGATTTGTTTGTTTCTTCCTGGTTTGACTTTTCGTGTAATATTTCTTTATTGGGTAGCAACTATTAAAGAGAAAATAAGTAATCAGGAGGCTTCTGCACTATTCTGGCTCTACCTTTGAACTTGTTTTGTGTGCCTCTTTTTGATGAGAATAAATTAATAAATAAATTGAGAAGAATTTACAATGTTCTATAGTTATACAATATGAAAACCATTGTGTCATAGAAAGTAATTACTACAGAAAGTAATCCAAGATGCAGAACAAAAAACTTGGTGGAGAAAGATGCATTTATTTGTGTAGTTTTAATGTTTTCTTGAAAAATTAAAATAGTGCCTTAGAGATGAAGGATATTTATCTCTATATCTATCAATCTATCTATCTAATTGTTTTATCCAATTCATACCAGTGTACTTTCAACATATGAGGAAAACTATGTTAAGTACAGTATGATATATACAATAAATGTGTATCTAGAGAAACTTCTATTAAACAATAAGAAAAATATAACACAATATAGCATTGGCCAATGTTGGTGATAGGTCTGGTTGTTTTTGTTTTTGTTTTTTTCACTTATTATCTTTAGTAAGTGGGTTGTTGACAATAGAAAATTATATATGGCATATGTCATTTTAATGTGTATGAATACATCTCAGGAGAATACAAAGGTTTTTTGTTGTTGTTTTTATTGTGGTCAAGCATATTAGCAGCCTTCTGTTTGGAATACGTTTCTATGACGGGCTTTTTAGAGAGTTGAAAGTAGTACTTTATGCATGATAGTCAAGCCTGCAACTGCTGAGTCACATCCCCAACCCTTGAATGAAAAGAATGTGCTTACAGAATAAAATGAAAATTGTGATGTTTTAAAGTGTGCCAGTGCTTTTTAGTTATCTCTTTTCTAAGAAAAAACACAATGGTTTCTTCCTTTTCCTATGAAATTAATTTTTTTACTAATCATAAAAACATTTATTTATTCTAGGAATTTTCTTAGACGTTATATATTCCAACGTGTTTTCCATAAATCAGTCAAAAGCCATGATTACAACTAATGCAGAATTGAATATGGTATTTGTGAATTTTGTGATATCAAAATACAGTGAAGTGGATAATTGAAATGGCAATTTTGGCTTCATTACTTATTATCTATATGAATCTTATTAACACTAACCCACTCATATTTTGAAATAACTTTTCCAATCCTGACTATATTGCATTTTTTCTTGCTTTTAAATCACTGTATAAACTATTGTTTATTCTCCAATAACAATGGGGAAAGAATTATTTTTAAAACATGCATCATTGCTCTTTCAGTAGATAGTGAGTTTTGATGGGTCAACTTCAATAGAAACTTCACTGATATATTTGTTGTGTTTATAAAACTTACATATATAGGCATTATAAAGGAATATGATAAAAAATCTACCAAAACTAACAATTAATAATAAAAACATTGTTTCATCCATCCTTATAATTAGTTGTATTTATCTAGTTTGTAGCATTTTATGGTAACATTTTACTATATTAAAGTTATTCAATGAAATTATGATTTTTATTTTCATATATGTGCTAGTCAATTGGAAAATTCACAAAAGCTTAATTATTTAATAATGTTTTTCAGAACTACTTACTACTGTTTATAAAATCAAAACTCATTTTCACAGATTTTTAATGTGGTCGTGCAAGTAACATTGGTTTTACTAACTGTTACCTTTTTTCTTTAGCATCTGTTCAGAAGTGGCTGTACATAAATAACTGCAAACTTTTGGATTGTCTTTTTACACTAACTTAATTTTTCTGATTCTACTAAATTGCAGTAACAATTAATTTGCCTTCAGCCCATACATTCTGGCATGGATTTGATTATATCCTCCCTACCACTGAACACAGGGTTCTTTCTCAAAATGACTTGGGTCACTTTTCTTCAGTGTCACTTTTACCTTTTGAGCATACCCACTCATATCCATCTCCTTTGTCTATGTCTGTCCATAATATGATGTGACCACAGAAGAAGTGGACTCCACAAGAAGATATGCAGGTCTGTCTCTTCTACTGTTTTCTTTGCTGTTTTTATTTACTCTTAACTTATCCTAGAAATTACCATTTTTTATTTATTTAATACTTTTTCATTATTTTCTAATATAAAAATATTAAACCTTGCAAGTATTTAAAAACATCTGTGTTAAACTTTAATATAAATGTTCCAATTAAATGGATAAAATTAAAACAATTTACTATGATATGTTAATATGAAAATTTTGCATGACCAGTTAAAACTAGTGCAGATGGAAAAATAAACATTTATATGTACATATGTATGTGATTATATATGGGGATCATAAATCTGGAAGTCAGATTAATGTTAATCACAAATTATTTTACACTTATTTTACCCCAAAATTTTCACTTCATCTTTTCTACATAATTCTGAAAGTATTTTACTTCTGTTATAACTTTAGTGATACTCTAGGCTTTGGAAGACTTAATACAGTAATGAATCAGAAAAAATGATATGATGATTTCTATCAGGTAGGATTAGTGTTAATTCAAAAAAGCTTCATAAAAAAGATGATGATTGAATTAAATATTAAAACCTAGAAAAATGTTGGCTTCTCGCATAGAGTGCATTTGAGGCAAAGGAAATAGTATAACTAAAAGCAGGGGAAAAGGAAAAAAAAAACTTTAGCCAATACACACAGTTCTCATGGACCATCATGTTAGCTGTGTAGGTCATTGGAACGTGTAAAGCAACAGAACAACAAAATTAGTTAATTGTTTCTGGGAAGATTAGTTTGATAACTATGTAAAAGTTGATCTTTTCCTGAGGATATTGTAATACATCTCTGTTAATATATGGTAATTAGTGCACCAAACTTGGTTTACACCTATAATCCTAGTTAATCAAGTGACTAAGACCTGAACAGACTCAAAGCCAGCGCACACATCCAAGTCTGTAAACTCCATCTCCATTTATCCAGTAAAGTGCCAGACTGGGTATGGGGCTCAAGTGGTAGTGCACTAGTCATGAGCAAGAAGCTAAGAGATTGAGAGCACAGGAACTTGAATTCAAGCTCCAATACCGGCACAGAGAGAGAGCAGGGAAGATGGAGAGAAAGATCAAAAGGGAAGAAGAGATGAGGGGAAGGAAAGAAAGAGGGGGAAAAAAAGAGAAAGTAGGAAAGAGAGGGAGAGGAAGGAGAGAGAGAGAGAAGGGAAGAGAGAAAAATGGTCTAAACTAGGTATCAGTAAGGCTATGAATAAATGAGAATCTGTATGTTAATCATTTCGTGTACCTTATTAAAACAGGAAGAGTTATAATAAATGACATTTGGAGAGTGAAATATTAGATAAGGGATAGTATATTTTGTAGGGAATATACATTCCATAATAGAGTTCATTTTGGAGACTGGTTGAGTGTAAAGTTTATTTGACATATGTCAGTATAAATATCAAGTACCAGCAATTGGATATATGGAATTAGACTGAGTCATAAGTACTAGAGACTGAATTTAATTGATGCCATGGGGAATTGTCAGTAAGTAGTATATGAAGAATAGAGTCAAACACTAAAATTCACGGATCACTAATATTTAAGGAATAAATGAAAGAATTAGAACCATGAAACTTTTGAAGACATTAGAGTATCTATGAACAAATATTGAAGTTATTTTTATGTCAATACAACTTATTAATACTTTAGCATAAATACGATAGAAATCATTTCAAAGGTTTATTTCTCTGACATAATAGGTCAAAATGTATATTTTATGTTTTAATCCACAGTTTGATTGCAAAAATAAGTACATTTGCTACGACATAATTCTGCCCATGACATGCAGGAATGGAACTGATTACATTGATGCATAGGTACTGGCCAGATAGTTGAGTATAATGTTGCATATATTCTATGAACATTTAGGATTATATACTTTATTAAGTAATATTGTCAAATATTTAACCAGTGTCTCAAATTAAATGTATATATATATATGTGTGTATATATATATATATATATATATATATATATAAATGCATACCTTTTGCCAGTCCCAGAGCTTAAACTAGGGCCTGTGCACTGTCCTTGGGCTTTCTCAAGGCTAGCACTCTACCACTTGAGCCACAGCACCAGCTTTTCTCTGTGTATGTGATACCAAGGAATTGAACCTAGATCTTTGCATAAGCTAGGCAAGCACGCTACCACTAGGCCAAAATCCTGGCCCTATAAATACATATTTTATATGATGGGTCCTGTTAACAAAATACTGACATTTGACTCACTAAAGCCAACAATTTTCAAATAAATGAAAAGAAATAAATACTAAGTTAGAATCTGAAAGCAGAAATACTTAAATGTAGTTACTTTGCTTATGGAAAATAACATTTTAAATGTTGATTTGGAATGCAGTGTTTCTTTTAAATTTTTTATTGTAATGTATAGAGAGGTTACAGTTATATTTGCCAGATAGTAGGTGCATTATTTCCCACACATTGATACCCCTTCTTATGTTTCTCTCCCCATTTCCCTCCCTTGACCTCTTCCAATCATCTTGTTTTCCCCCTTCCTTTTCCTATTTCAAATAAACAAATAAATGTATATACAATATACCAGGTAACAAAGTCAGATACAGTAATACTATGAGATTAACCAAAGGACAACAAAAGAGAAGAGAAATAACATAGTACATTAAGAACAACAATCACACAAGATAAAGCTCTTGTTTCCATATCCTGGAGATCCTTTCATTTAGTCTCATCCTATATTGCCTTATGTATCTAGATTTTGCCTATTGTAATCCTCTGCTAGGAGAGTCATAGATGTGTACTAATTATTACAAATGAGGGAAAACATTGAGCCTATGTTTCTTTGGGTCTGGATTACTTCACTTAATATGTTTTATTTTTCCCAAATCTTTCCATTTCCTTACAAATGGGGTGATGTCATTCTTTCTGATGGCAGCATAGAATTCCTTTGTGTATAAATACCACGTCTTGATCTAATCATCTACTGAGGGGCATCTGGGTTGGTTCCATATCTTTGCTATGGTAAATAGTGCTGCAATGAACATCACTGTGGAATGCAGTGTTTTTCAGTTAATTTTTCTAGACATAAAATTCCTTTTGCATGGAAAAATAAACCTTGAATTTAAGATGTTACTGCCAAAAATTATAGTTAATTATCCATTCTGAAAACACTTTGAACTTTAACTTGATTCTCTGAAAAATTTCACTTGTGGGCATTTTGTTGGTAAGAATTGTCTTTCAGAGAAGTAGAATGGAGCAGACTCTAGGACAGCACTGCTTACATATACTACTACTTTTCTTGGTTATTTGGAAAAAGTTACACTCTGTACCTCTGATTCCTCACCTATTCATGGATATAAAAAGTAATACTTCCAAATTTATTTTAAAAAGGAAAATAACTAGTATGTGTACTAGAAAAGTGAAGTTATTATTATTTTATGAAAATACATTAATTGCCGTGCTTGGGTGGCTCATGCCTGTAATCCTAACTACTCAGAGGAGGCTGAGATCTGAGGATCAAGGTTCAAAGTCAGCCTGGGCATAAAAGGATTGGAGACTCTTATCTCCAATTAACCTGTAGAGGCTTGGCTCAGGGTAGGCTGATAGCCTTGAGCTGAAGAGCTCGGGGACGGTGCCCAGGCTGAATTCAAGTCCCATGATCCACAAAACATACTAATATATATATATATATATACATATATATATATTAAAATCAAGGTTTCACTTTGTGCCAGTTAAATAGTTATACTAATGCTCATTCATTTTGGTGTGTAAGTGGTTAATTTGTCTTTCGTTTCACATACCACAATTATGCTACTGGCACAGAAAATGAGTCATGGAAACGTGTGCATCAGGACTACTGCACTTGTTTGATATTTTTGAGGCCTTCCAACTGGCTGGGAGAGCAAGAGCAGTGAAATGAGATAGGTATAAATTCCAACCCACTCAGTAGGGATTTGACTTCTGGCTGGTAGCTGAACACTTCTTCATTAAAATAAAGCCTTTTTGCTGTTTTGAGCCTCAAACCTAGGCAATCATGCGTAGTACTCAAGTGTTCTGTCATGGGCCTACACACTTGGTCCCTGCTTCTTCCTCTTGAAGATTGCTAAATAAGCATCACTTATTTTGTCTTCCACCTCATGACCCTAAAATATTATCACTTCATAGTAATTGTAACCATGGAAAAATGCAGGAAGTTACTATTAATTTTTTTCTTTTTTTGCATTTAAACACATATTACTTTAAAACTTAATTTGCTATCATAACAATTATTTTAGCGATTTTCCTAAGTATTAAATATTTTAAACTTCTCTCTGTATGGTTTCTGAATCATTTTCTAGGCACAATCTTATCATCTTACTAGATACGTTTTTTGTTAGAGATTTTATTATTGCTAATTAATATTATTCTGATATCATAGCTAATATAATTACATTTTATTTATTGAATAATATCTCACTGGAGTCTTAAACATGTAAAAATGAAAAGTCTAGAGATAATCTAGATGAAGGTAGTAATATCACAAGATCAGTTGGAGGGACTGCAATATTTGGGTTTTCATTTTTATTATTTACACAGTGTAAATAATCACTATTTTTCCATTTAAATGCAAGATGAATAATCTTTATGAGTTGATTAGCATGCTCATGGAAACAAATCAACAGATATTAAACAGCTTCTGAACGAATGTCTGAATAATTGACAATATCAAGCTCTCAGTATGGTTTTGGAGCCATGACAATTAAATTGAAAGCATTAAGAGTATTAATAATAAGACCAAAAATTGGCATGTAAATGCTTCAATTTTATGCAAAGAATATACTTATATAAGTGTTTGGTTATAGCACAAGGAATTTTTTCCACTAAGAGTTTCCATTATGCATAAGAAAAGTCAGCTTATTTCTGTGATGGGTACTTCCAGTTTTTCATGAGTTATAAGTTAATATTGTCAACATTTCTAGGTATATTTTAATTTTGTTACCAAATTAATGTAAAGGTAATCTAACCATATTTTAAGTTCCTTTATCATGTTCATTTCAAACCTTCCATGTAGTGAATGTCATTGAAATGTACATTATAACTGTGCTATTATGATGCAAATTTGGACCACAGTAGTGTTCAATAACCAATAAAAATGGGTACAAGGTTTACACAGGGTAACCATATGCTAGCTACTTTGTGAATTATACCTCTCTTATGAAGATATTTATCTGTCAGGATAAATAGACATGTAATACAAATTAAAAGTAGTTTATTAACTTAGTGAATTTGATTCATGTTTGTATCTTTTATCCATCATTGTTACACTTTTTCTTAGAATCAATTTTAGTAATTGTTTTCTCTATTCTCTTACTGGTTTTAAAATAATACCATCTAAATTTTTTTCAAAGATACAGGGAATTGGGTCTTAAATAATGAAGTTATTAGAACATTGGTAGTTTCCTTCTGAACCTGTCACTGTATATCTGAAAAAATCATTCTAGAAAACAGTTTTGTTTCAGCTAGCCTAACAGATCTTTTGAGATTACGTCATCTCTATAACTATTTTCCCTAGGTTACGTTTATGGCTTAATGAATTTTTCAGTAAACTTTTCAATAAAGGTTGTATATCTGTCTCTCTGTGTTACAGGTTCTAGCTCACACTCTCTTCTTTCCACTTTCTTTCTGTCTCTCTCCTTCCCTCATCTCTGCCTCCATTCCACTTCTCTCTTTGCCTTAGTACACACCACACACACACACACACACACGCACACACACACACACACACATTAGTATACACACAACATACACATTTATAAGTGGAATTTTAATGGATAAAATATCATAAACAGAGTCCATTCCATGGCACTTTGCAATATCTATGACATGTGTAGGGTAATATAAAACAGTAGATGCTTAAAGATCAAAATCGATCAAGTAGAGAGTGATATAGCAACAGGAATTATAAAGAGATCTGATCCAAACTATTCTATAATGTGGAGTATTGTGCTCACAAAGATTAAATGAAGAGTTTGTTAAGCAACTGTAGAAAAATTTTCTCTCTTACCTTGCCAATTTCAAAGAGTTTTTTTTAAATTGTTTCTTATCATTAACATTGTCATGTCTTGGCAGTTCAAAACTCTAGCTCAAAGCTCTGGGTTTGATTCCTGGATACCAAATATACAGAAAAAAACAGAAGTGGTGCTGTGGCTCAAGTGATAGTACTCTAGCCTTGAGAAAGCTCAAGAACAGTGGCCAGACCATGAGTTGAAGCCCCAGGATGGGCAAAAAACAAACAGAAAAAAAACAAATTAAACATAAATTCTGTGATGATTGTCTTCCCATTTTCCAGGCACAGAACACTAATATCCAACCACCCGTGTACCAAATGTATCCTAATTTACAGTAATGAAATCTAAAATATTAATTCCAAGCCCTAAGTGGTTAGTCTGTTTTTTGAATTTATATATGAATAGTAGATACACTAATTTATTAGCCTTCCTGATTGGTCCTACTAACTTATCACAAAATAGTTCAAATATAAATTTGACAGTATGGAAAAAGAGCCTAAGCTTTGTCTGTAGCTCCTCAACCTGAAGTTTCATTTAGTGAGAATTGCACAGTAATAAATAAACCTAAATAACTTAAAGGTGGTTGTTAAGGTATAAAACTAAGTTTAAAAGTCTAGAACCTTATGTTGACTTATATCTGAATCTCTTCTCTCCTCCTCTCCTCCCCTCTCCTCTCCTCCCCTCTTTTCCTTCCCTCCCCCCTCCCTTCTTCCCTCCCTCCCTCCCTCCCTTCTTCCCTCCCTCCCTCCCTTCCTTCTTCATTTTCTCTATTTTTCTTTCTCTGTCTCTCTATCTCCTTTCTTTCTCTCATTCTCTCTGTTTTTCGTTCTCTCTCTTTTTGATTATGTGAATTTGGGGGTTCCCACTTGCTAAGCAGGTAGTCTACTGTGACCCGTTTTGAACTGGTCGTTTTTTGAGGTAGGATCTCTGCTTGAGGCTTGCCATCATAACTGGGCTGATAGGCCTTCACCACCACACACAGATTCTTCCACTGAGGTAGTTATCCTGCAGACTTCGTAGCTCAGGCTGGTCTGGAACCGTGATTTTTCTTTCTCAGCCTTCCAGATAACTAGGATAGAAGGAATATGACAGTGTGCCATTCTAGCTTTGGATTGAGGTGGGGTCCTGTGAACTTTTCTGTACAGGCTATCTGCAAACCATCTGATCTCTGTCTCCCAAATAGCTAGGATTGCTGGCCTGAGCCAGTGCAACTCCCCAAAGCATTTAATTTTATCATTTAGCTAATCAGGTCGGAAGTGTCAGTTTCCTAATTTCCTGAGAGAGAAAACAAGTTTGTTATACACATACATTATAAAGTCAATTTAGTATTAATTGATTTAAAAATGTGTCATTTCCCAGTGACCTCAATACAAATTTCTTCACAAGTGATTAATTTGTAAATAAATAATCACTTAATCTATTTCAGTTGTATAGTTAAGATTTAAGTTTTCTTATTCTTTGAAATAGAATATTTTTTCTGTTCAAGTGCTAATCCTGAAATACTTTCCTATATGCTGCATAGTTGTTTTGAAATACTTATTTCCATGCTTTTTGTCAATTTAATATTACTCCATTTTTTAGTTTTTGGTATTACATCTGCTTTTCATAGGTAATTTATCTTTAAAAATGTTCTTTATGAGATTCTCATTTGTAGTATATAAAGTTCCACTAGAATTGATTATAAAGTAGTTTTCAAATACCTTAAAATAATTTCTTACCTCATATTTGAAATTTTAAAAACATATCAAATCACTCCCTATATTAATATAAAAGTTGGATATTTGTGTATAGTACTTTTTATTGCACTGTTAGGTATTTAACTTTGGGTTTCCCGCTGATTAGCAAATGCTATACCATTTGATCTATACTGTGAGTCTTTTTACTTTAGATGTTTTTCAGATAGAGTATGAAAAATAGATATTGTGTTTTTGCTGGGCCAGCCTTAGCTCTTGGTCCTCTACTTTTCCCCTAGAATAAGCTGGGGTTACCAGCATGTAGTTCTACCCCTAGCTGTTCTGATTTTGTTGTTGTTGTTGTTTTAACCTATGTTGCCCTGGAACTCTGATCCTCCTATCAGTAGCAATTACAGATGTACGATACTACACATGGTTCTTTTTGTTACATAGCACTTTTAATCATTGTTGGAAGTATTGAAGTATTGGTTGATTGTTTTAACGACTTCATAGTCCTTGATAAATTAATTAATGAAATAATTGCACAACTGCATTGTTAAAAAAAGTTAACTTTTTCAAAACTATATTTTTTCCAGTCCTGGGCCTTGAGCTCAGGAGCTGAGCATTGTCCTTGGGTTTCTCAAGGATAGAGCTCTACCACTTGAGTCTCAGCACCATTTCTGGCTTTTTTGCTATGTATGTGGTACCAAGGAATCGAACCTGGGTCTTCATGCATGCTAGGCAAGCAATCCACCACTAGCCTAAACTCCTGGCCCCTCAAAACAATTTCTATAAAATAGTAGAATCCTGATATTCAAAGTGAAAAAATTTTACTTCATATAAACTTAACTTTAAAAATTACATTTTTGTAATAGAAGCAATATATAATAATGGAAAAATTATACAAATATATTGACCCAAATAGAAAATTTAATATAGCATATTTACTTACTATATGCTTACTACACAGTGATAGGTACTAACATTTCTTCTTTGTATTTGGTTTAGGTTATGCATGTATTTTTATGAATACATAGTTTTAAAATGATAGTTTCTAAACTGTAAAGTCATTTATATGTCATTTGTTTTACAAATTGCAATATATTTGTTTCCTATCTGTTATGATATATAGAAACAAATATGTACCTTTCATCATTTTTCATAAATGAATAGTATTCTACAAGTTTACTTTATCCAGTAGTCTATGGCCTTCACAATTATCAAACAATGGTTAATAAGTATGCTTGAATATACATTTTTCCACTCTACTTATTTTGGGGAAAAGATCCTATGAAGTGAAATGTTATGCTTTAAAATAGTATAATCACTTTGTTTACTTCGATACACATACAAATTGTTTCGTTGTTGAGTAATTTGCCTTTTATTCATGTAAATTTTTGACTGCATATATATGATTGTAATTCTAAAAAATTTTCCTTTAGATCTTGAAAGTACACTTAAAAATTAAAAGAATCAAGGACAATATTTTCTTTCTGAATTGCGCTGCTTTTTATTTTTTATTTTTTAATATTTTTATTGTAATTAATAGAAGGGTTACATTATATTCATAAGATAAAAGGTGCATTACTTCACATACATTGATACCCTTTCTCATGTCTTGGTCCCCATTTCCCTCCCCCCACCCCCACCCCTCATCTTGTTTTCCCCCCTTCCCTATCCAATTTCATATAACCAAATGCACTGCTTTTTAAAATACAATAATGACTTAGCCTGGTGGTGTGGTAGCGGTGATCACAGCAGTTGGACCCTAACTCTAGTCCTACCTAGGCAACGTACTGAGGTCCTCTTCATACTTTGCTTATGTGTTTCTCCTTGTGTTTTGTTTGGTACATGCATAAATGGAGACTGTATTTTATGAATATTTGATCTGGATCTTATTTTGTCATACTATTATTGTCTGTATTATCTTCCATTTTACTTCATGTTTTCATAGAAGAAAAGTTGATGATATAGAATTCAATTGGGGTGAGAATTCAAAGGGGGTGCTCTCTCCTTAGTAGTATGCTAAAGTAATATGTCTCTTATATAAGTAATTTACTTGATTATATTCAAATGGAACAAAAGTTCAGATATTTTTAATTAATATTCTAATCATGTTCATTATATCTTCTCATATATTTTATGAGAATAAGCTATATTTGTTGAAGCCATTCCTTTTCTATTTTGTTGTCAGTTCCAGTTATTTCAACAGTCACATTTCAAGGCTAGAGACCTTCATAAAGTTTTTTATGGTGCATACACTTTTAATTCTTAACCAGAAAGTAAATTTAATATGTGATTCTAATAGAATATAATTTAGAGGAGGGATGTGGTGTATGTATGCAATCCCAGCTATTCAGGAGGTGGAGGTAGGAGGATATGGGTCCACAACTGTCTTAGGGCAAAAGTAAAATTCTACCTGAAATATAAAGGAAACAGGCATAGCTCAAGTGGTATAAAGTAGTCCTGTCTAGCTGGCAAGATACTCTGAATTCAAACACTATTACTACCACCAATAAAAAACAAAAGCAAAAAGGTAAGTTCATTTATGAAGTGTAGATATTTAATGATCTTCTTCCTGTAAGTTCTTGGTATCTGTTAAAAACCTGAACAATACAGATAGGTTTTCGAACATCAGATCTTTCAAGATAGATCTAATGAATAGAAAAGAGTTATGGATGTGCTCATTTTCATGACAAACTCATGACATTAGTCAGAATTTCTATCTCAAATAAGGGAAATGCTTAAAAAAACATGAGGCCAAATATTTAAATAAAGAAGGAAGGAAGGGATAAAGAGTAAATGTTTAAGTGTTTAAAATTTTTTAGACACTTTAAGTATTTAAATGTTTAAAACAAGATGACTGGGAGGGGATGGGAGGAGGGAAAGTGGGACATGAGATGGGGTATCAAGGTTCAAGAAATAATTCACCCAATACTTGATGAATATAACTGTAACCCCTCTATACATTATCAGGACAATAAAATACAATAAAAATCATTATTAAGTAAGTCAAAGGAATTTGGAAAGCTAGCTGGTTGTAGTATGTGAATTTAAGTCTTGGAATTCCGTGATATTGATAGTTGCAGATTTCAAATTCTGTAAATTTATTTCATAAATACCTTGTTTGGTTTATTTTCTCTCTGCCTTGAGGGGAAAAGGCCATATGCTTTAAATATATTTTAAGAAAGTCAAAGGATGAATTTTAGCTTAAAATAATTCATCAAGTAGAAATGCTGAAGTTGATGGAAGTCAACTTCAATGGCATAGCCATTTCCAGCATAATATGAGTAAGTTTATTTTTTTTCCTTTTTTTTTTTTTGAGGGTGGTGGGACTTGAACTCAGCCTGAGCCCTGACCCTGAGCTCTTCAGCTCAAGGCTACCACCCTACAGTTGAGCCAAGCCCCATTTCCCGTTTTCTAGAGGTTAATTGGAGATAAGAGTCTTAAATCCTTTTGTGCCTGGGCTGGCTTTGAACCTTGATCCTCAGGTCTCAGCCTCCTGAGTAGCTAGGATTACAGGCGTGAGCCACTGGGCCTGGCATAAGTTTCTTAAACAATGTATTTATGAAATGATTATTAAAACAAGAAACCACATTTTTGGTTTCCTTAGGTATTCTCTTATAACAAGAAGTATTTAGATAATGGGTATTAGTTTAATATATTAACAGATTATCACCTGGATAAATATCCGTAAGTATGTGTAAACTTTTGAAATAAATGTGTTTACCCAAGAAGTTTGATTGTCCCATTACCTTCTTAATTAAATTTTATTACCATGTATAAAATGCTTAATTTTTCAATTTTATTGCAACACGATTACTTTTCAAAGCCAAATAAAATGATAAAACCAAATCAAGCCACTAAAAGATCTTCAATAAGGATAATTCATCACACATAAGAATATGGATTTCACTAGGACATACTAAATCCACCAGCACAACAATGTTCATTGCAGTACTATTTACCATAGCAAAGGTATGGAACCAACCTAGATGTCCCTCAGTTGATAAATGGATCAACAAGATGTGGTATTTGTACACAATGGAATTCTATTCTGCTGTCAGAAAGAATGACATTGCCCCATTTGTAAGGAAATGGAAAGACTTAGAAAAAATCATATTAAGTGAAGTAAGCCAGACTCAAAGGAACTTAGGCTCAATGGTTTCCCTCATTTGTCATAATCAGTAGAAACCTTAGGCTCTTCTAGCAGAGATTTGCAATAGAGCAAAACCTTGATACAAAAGGCCATATAGTATGACGCTAAATGAAAGGATCTCTAGGATATAGAAACATAAACCATATAATGAATGATTGTTGTCCTTAAGGTACTATGTTATCACTCATCTCTTTTGCTGTCCCTTGGTTATCTCCTATTGTTACAGTATCTCACTTTGTTATCTGATATACTGAATTTATTTGTATTTGGTTATTTGAAATTGGATAGGGAAGGGGCGGAAAACAAGATGGGGGGCTGGAGGGAGGGTAATGGGGACCAAGACATGTGAAAGGATATCAATGTATGTGAATTAATGTACCTTCTATCTGGCAAATATCATGTAACCCTTTTATTAATTACAATAAAAATATCAAAAAAGAATATGGATTTCAGATGCTACTAGATAAATTTACATGAGATTAATTGAGCAAGAAACTACTAGTTAGATATGTAAGAGAAACTAGTGCATGCTCCTGGTCAAGTGATTCTTCTTTACTACAGAATTGTCAGGGACTTGTATTGGAAATTTTTACTGTGGCCCATTAGTTGGCTGAGGGCAGAGAACAGGTGAAACAAAATCTACTTCATCATTTTGTTTCCTTGTAGAAAATAAGCTTAGAATGGAATAGTTAGAAGAAAGTTTTGCAGTTATGCTGTACATTCCTCAGCTATTGAACATTCTTACATTAAATCCTTTAATTTGTTTTACATCGCAAGAAGAAAAAAATTTTCTGATGAAACCAAAGTATTATTTCTGAATTATTTTCCTTAATATAGCAAAGGACCAATAAACAAAAAGTTTTGTTTTTTTTGTGAAGAGTTCTTTATCAATAAGAGAACTTCTTCTCTGAGGATAATACACTTTGTGGAATGCTTTTATAATGTGAAAAGGTTGTATAGATATAAAAAAAGAATAGAAGATTCTTGTCGGCCCAATAATTTTCGGGAAAATGCCTTTTTTCTTGTTTGTATCATAGATTATTCTTCTAGGAGAAGTTAAAGTTGCAAGTTAAAAGGTGTATTTACTCACATTTGTGAACTAAAGTGTTTAAGATTTTGTTGATTAAAATATAATCAAGGGTTTTTACCGTTGGTACTGTGTATAAGTGATGAGATCTGGAGACCAGAGATTTGTTTAGGATTGGAATTTAGATTGATATATTTAAGTCTATCACTTTACTTTCATCTCATTTGCTTATAAGCAAGTATTATTTCATCTCCTATTGATGTTTGCTACAAATAATGTAAATATTTTAACAATAAATTACTCTAATTCTACAAAATTTCAAAACCATTGGTAAGGAAAAAGTCACTTTTACAAATAATAGTAAACCAATATGTTGAATCCTACTTGACACTTTTAAATAAGATTTAAGATTTAAGGTAAGCTTTTAAAGATTTTATTTTAAAAGAAACAGCTATTATTGCATACTAAACACACAAATGAATGGATTTCACTATTGCTTTCCCTACATGCATGTATCAATTTTTAGTCATATCAATATTGCTTTTTCTCCTTTTCTCTCTGCCTCCCACTGATCTCTTTATTTTCTTCTCCTTTCATAATATTCCCTCTTCCACTTCCAGTTCATATCTCCATTTCTCTCCTATCTCTCCTTATGTGAAAGAAAATGTGATACTTGCCTTTCTGTTAATAGTTTATTTTACTTAACATGATATACTCCAGTTCCAACTATTTTCCTGTAAATTATTTCATTTCATTCTTTTTGGCTGAATAACACTTGATTGTGTATATATACAAAATTTTCTTTATCTATTCAATTCTTAACAAGCACCCAGGCTAATTTCATACCTTATCTTGTAGAAATAGTGCCACATAGCATATGGGTATGAAGGTATCTTTTTTGTATGGATATTGACTTCATTTATTTTGGATAGTAATCCTTTGTCAGAAGGACAGACTTCAGAGATTTTTTTCCTCCACTCTGATGGTTCTCTTTCCACTTTGTTAGTTATCTCCTTTGTGTTGCAGACTTTTCCTTTATAATTTCATGTATTCTTATTTGTCCATTCTTGCTTTTATTTCCATTTAGACTATTGGAATTCTATTCAGTAATTGTTGGCTAAAACTATTGAATAGTTTCTTTTTTTCTAGTCAGTTTCAAAATTTGGGGTATTTTATTAAGTGTTTGGATTTATTGGAATCTTTTTGTTTGTTTGTTTGGTTTTACAAAGTGAGACGTGAGTCTGGTTTAAGTTTTATCCAAATGACTGAACAATTTGTCTTTCTTTCTTTCTTTCTTTCTTTCTTTCTTTCATTCTTCCTTTCTTTCATCCTTTCTTTCTGTGTGTATATGTGTGTGTGTGTTCAAATCAGTTAACTGTAGATGTGTGGGTTTATATTTTGTCTTCCATCCGATTTCACTGGTTATATGATTGCTGTTATTCCATTATCATGACTCTGAATTTTTTCCTACTCTTGCTTTGCATTATATTTTGAAATGTGTAGGTATTCAGATGCCTCATACATTGATCTTTTTGCTCAAGATTGATTTAGCTATTCACAATCTTTTCTGAGTTTTCAAATGGATTGTTTCTAGTCTCAAAAGGAGTATCATTAGTATTTGATGAGATATGCACAGCATCTATAGATAGGTTTGGTTACTATAGCCATTTTAGTTTATTTACTTATTTAAATATTTTTGTTATTTTTAAGTGGTTGTGCAAAGGGACTACCATTCAACAAAACAGCGTGTGACTACATTGCATCTATACATTTTAACTGATTGTCCCAGTCCATGAACATAGGAAGTCTTTCCATCTTTCAGTGTCAGTTTCTTTCTTAAGGGTTTGGAAATTTTGTAAAAGTTTATTTCAGGCTATTTTATTTTGTTGAGGCTATTATGAATGAGTTTCTTTCACAAGGAATTCATTTTGGTGATTTTTTGGGGGGGCTTGTCATGAGGCTTGGACTCTGGGCCTGAGCACTGTCCCTGAGCTCTTCAGCTCAAAGCTACCACCCTATCTATTGAGAAGCAGCACCACTTCTGGTTTTCTGGTGGCTTATTGAAGATAAGAGTCTGCTGGTCTTTAGTGCCAGGCTGTCTTTGAACTTCAGTCCTCGTATTTCAGCCTCCTGAGTAGCTAGGATTATAGGCGTGAGCCACCGAGCCTAGCTATTTTTGGTGATTTTTGTTTTGCTACTTTACTGAACTTTTTAATTCAGTTCTAGAAGACTTTTTGAAGAGTATTTGGAATTTTTCTTCATATAGACTCTATGAATATATATTTGCAATATATATTTGAATTCTTCCTTTGCAATTCATACCCCTCTTCTTTTACTTGCCTAATTGTTCAGATAAAATTTCAAGTATTACATTGAATAACTGTAGTGAAAGTGGAAATCCTTTTCTTGTGCTTAACAGTAATGGAAATACTTTCAGATTTCCCCATTCAGGGTGATTTGTGTTGTGGGTTTATAGCCACTCATTTGTATATGCATTGTTTATAACTGCTTTTGAACTCCAGTGTCCAACTTGTATCAGACTAAGTTTGAATATGGTTCAAAAAGTCTACAATAAGCAGCTGGGAGTTTGGCCTACTGGTAGAGTGCTTGCCTAGCATGTACGAAGACTCGAGTTTGATTCCTCGGTACACCACAAATGCAGAAAAAAAGTCAGAAGTGGGGCTGTAGCTCAAGTGCTAAAGCTCTAGCCTTGAGAAAGCCAAAGGACAGTGTTCAGGCCCTAAGCACAAGCCCCAGGACTGGTAAAAAAAAATGGTCTACAGTATTTGTTAATGAGCCTTTTACAGAAAAGATGCACTATTGCCTGCATATCACATTTTCCATTTTTGAGTCTGAAAGAAAATAATGTAGCTGGATAAGAGGTTGTTATCCAGCAAATAGTCCAGTAGTAGAAAAAGTATATCAGTCACATAAGTTTGCATCATTTGTCTAAGTCTATATGTGCCTGAACTTCCTTTTCAACTGGTGCCATACATATTTAACAAAGTATTTTACCACTATTACAGCCATATGAGTCTTACTTTTTTTAGAAACTTCACAAAGATACTTTTCATAATGCATTTGTCTTTCAATACTAATTTTGTTGCTGGGCTTGCTAATTCCTTTGCCATTGGAGAAAATAAATAAATTTTTCTGATAGTATCTCTTAAGGTCCAAACAATTCCATATCTGAAGATTCATAGACTTGTGGATATTTATACTATTTTTCATATGTGTTTTCATATACTATAAGCTCTTCAGACATACTTTTCCTCAAGATTATCTTAATCTTTTCATTTTCTTCTCTTTTATCTTACCTTTATTAATTTTTTTCATGTAAAATTTATTTATAATTAATATATATATCATGTACAATGAATTTTTTGTAGAGAAGGAAGTAATATTTAAAAATTAAAGCATTAACATTTATATGACTCAGAAGAATATACTGTAACTTTTAATTATGCTGGTACAATTTTTATTCTCATTTTTCTTTATACTAATTTTTTATTCAAGTAAATATTAAAAATACTTGTTTCAGTAGCTACATTGGTCCATGTGTATCTTACTGTATCTTGAAAATTAAGGTCTTAACTAAGGGACAGATATGTTTATGCTTATATTCCTGTCTACACACAGTGCTGTGAATTCATATGACAACATGCTTTATGGCTGCCTACTAAGCTCAGTTTGCCCGCTGTATTAATTTGTTCTGTGTGACTGAGATTTCCTTTTTTTAAAAGCATGCGAGAAATATAATATTCCTATGAAGTTACCTAATAATAAGTGTAATTTAAAATTATTTTCCTGTTTGCTAGAATTTATTCATTCAATTTAGTTCTCATTCTAGCCAGCTGCTGATGGCTCATGCCTGTAATCCTAGCTACTCAGGAGGCTGAGATATAAGGACCATGGTTCAAAGCCAGCCTGGGCACTAAAGTCCATGAGATTCTTCTCTCCAATTAACTGCCAGAAAAGTGCAAGTGGTAGAGCAGTAGCCTTGAGCTGAAGAGCGCAGGGATAGTGCCCAGGCCCAGGTTTTAAGTGCCACAACCACAAAAAATAATAGTAATAATAATAAATTTAGTTCTCTTTCCAATCAAAGATTTTAAAGACATACTTGGTTATTTTTTGAAGTAGCAACAGTTCAGGGAACATTGACCTAATTTTATACTAAGCTTACCATGTCATTTCCTACTTCCTTCTACTCTGCTTCTTTTCTGAATTGATTTCAGTAATATTTTATGCCTTTATTGGCATAATATCTTGTCTGAAGTGTTATTCTAAAGCATCATTCTTGACTCTTCCTGATAACCAGCTCCACAAGCATGCTGAGACAACCTCCTTTAATACGCAGCTTAATTTTATGATTCAGCTTCTAATTTCATCTAATTCTATTCTATTCTAATTCTATTAGACTTAAAGTACTTATGTAAATAAAAATATGATGAGTTGTAAGTCAAAATTATTTTATTATTTTTCAAATTTGTGTCTTCAAAGACATTCTTTTTTCACATAGATTTTCCAGAAACTAGTTTCCATGTAGGTTGGAGAATTTCTTTTCTTCTCTTTCAGGTCATGTATACTTCATTCATATTAAAATAATTTTACATAATTAATAATCATGCTTTTATTTCCCACATTGTATACTTTAATCTAAAAACACATGACATTTTGTTTATATATATACTACTTTGAATCAAAGTATTATATCAGTGTAGCATTTCTTCTTTTATCCCTCCTATAAGCAGGACTCAGAAAAAAGAACTGAACTGAACATTAATTTTACGGATTTTTTCTACTCAATAGGTGCTATGGATATAGAGGAGAGAAATCGCCAAATGAAAATTAACAAATACAAACAGGTAGCTGGATCAGACCCCAGACTGGAGCAAGATTACCATTCGAAGGCAAGACATTTTCCTTTTTAAAAGTTGTAAGATGATCAGTCATATGAAACCTCTACATTTCACTGAATGCAAATTAGTCAAGATACAAACATACAATGCTAGGACTCCTTGAGATTATTAAGTGCTCAAATTTATAATGTGTTTGTATATCAGACCTTAGGGATAGATATTACCATTTCAAACAAAACCCCACATGATTCTGTTATAGAGAAGATCTAAAAAGCTAAACAACAGATCTTTTAGGGTTGCTTCCATTTTATAAAATGTATAACCCTTGAAAATTTAAGAAGAATTTCTATTATTGTCTTCATTTTCTTAGCTTTTTTCCATATAGCATTTTAGTTAAATCTGGTTTATTACTGGAGTTTTGAAACAAAATACATATTATTATTAGGAATTCAAAAGTTCTTTTAGCAACAATTTTTTGGCAGTACTGAACTTTGAGCTCAGGATCTCAAATTTGCTACAGTAGTGCTCTCCTATTTCAGTTACACTTCCAACTCTGCATTTTGCTGGCTATTTTTTGGATGTGAAGTCTAGCAAGCTTTTGAGCCTGAGCTGCATCAAACTACAGTGCTCTGGATCTCTGCTTCCTGACTGGCAAGGTTTGAGCCACTAGTACCCAACAAGAATTTCTTTAATTAGGACTACGTGGAGTTATAAGATTTAGCAAAGAAGGAAGTAAATAATAGTATGTTTTATTTTAATGCTGAAGGCATTTTTGTGTTCATGACACTATTTTATGTCATGAGTATTGTGTATACTCATTTCACATTATACCCTGTCTGTCGAGTCATATACCAGATGATTTGTGGGCTTTATATAGCTTGCAGTCAGTGATTCCCACCCTTGATAGCAATATGTACAATGACAAGAAAAGAGGGTTTAAGATGGTAATTTAGGGAAAATTCAATCTAATTAGGGAAGTTAGTCTAGGAAGAAATTAAGAAGGAACAGTCTAGTATATAGAAAATAAATCATGAGTGACAATATCAGAGAAGCCATTACAGAGAAGTTTCAATAAAAAAGAGGGAAGGAAACCAAAGCTATAACTAACTGGTAAAATAGATTTTTGTTTTTAGGACAGTTTTAGTAAATGGTAAGTTATAATGAGTGTAAAGTTATTGATTCTGGAGAATAAAATGGTAAATGAATTTTTAAAGGAAAATAATATAAATTGTATTCAACAATATTCGGTCTCTAAACCTAGAATTTCATGGCAGAACTAGCATAGGTCCTGTCTCTGAAAACTGAGAAATCAATAGGAATAAATAAATAATGATGTTCCTTAAAGATATATTGATCACTAATTGACATGGTGTTTCCTCATTCAAACCTTTTGTTTAGCAAGTTATAATTAGCTACTGGTAATGGTTCTTTGTCTATGAATTCTCCAGGAAAAATTATTTCCTTCATTAATTTTTTTAGAAATATTTGGGAGATTTTAATAGCTTTTAGTTTCATGATAATGACCACCTTTACTCTGATTATGGTTTTTTTTTAACCTTAATTTGTAATCACTGTTGTACGTTTCAAACGATTTTCTGGGTAACTAAATTATATATATATATATATATATACACACACACAAATATATATATACATGTAATTATATTTTATTTTCCTTTGCTCATTTTCTCGAGAAGTCTTAATGTGATCATGTCTGTGTTTATAAACCCAACACCCAGTGCTATATTTAATTTAAAATTGAGCACTTGGTAAGTTAAGATCTGTCATGGAGGCAATTGTTATAACACAGAAAGTACACAGTCTGTTAATTAGAAGCTCCTATAGTCTACAGGCATGGCTCAAGTGGTTAAATTACCAGCCTTGAGCAACGAAGCCAGTAAACAAAGTATAAAGCTCTGAATTCAAGCCCCAGAATAGGCAACGAAAACAAACACAAAATCTCCCCAGACCTAGAAAGGTAGTTGTTAAGTAATGATCACAATACCACTGTCCACGTTCCTGGCAGAGAATGATGTAACTATGTGATTAAATTGTATCATGACAGTAATTTGTACTCTGATTTGATGTTTCATGCTTGGGGATAATACTTCAGCATGTTATCCAGATAAAAACCAACAATTCTATTCATCTTTATCTATTAAATATTTATTGATTTCCTATTATATGCCAAGCACTGGTCTAGATAACAGGAATACAAAAATGAATAAAAAGTATTATCCTTAGGAAGCTTATAATCTATGGGTATGGGTGGATACTAAGAGAGGCAGAATATATAGTAGTAGACAAAGGAAAAAGGACACATGATACTACCTGATAAAACAGTAGTGAAGGGTTGATTTTATAAGCACTTAGAGCAGTGATTAATTGTCCTTGAAGAATTGAGGGAAACTTTACGAAAGTATTGATGTATCAACTGTGTCTTCAGGGTTTATTAGGTCCATGGAGAGGTATTCTGCTTGGCTACGGGACACTTTTCATTCTCACTCCAGCTAAAACAAAGCCTGCCACAAAAGTGGGGAGGATGGGCTGGGAGTTTGGCCTAGTGGTAGAATGCTTGCATGGCATGCATGAATCCCTGGGTTTGATTCTTCGGTACCACATATACAGAAAAAGCTAGAAGTGGTGCTGTGGCTCAACTGGTAGAGTGCTACTTTTGAGGAAGCTGAAGGACAGTGCTCAGGCCCTGAGGTCAAGCCCTAGGACTGGCAAAAAAATTAAAATGCTGGGAGGATTAAATAAAATAATTTGCATAGATAATTTAAGGCTGTGTCCTTTACAACTATGCACAAAATATACATGTAATCATTATACCTAGTTTTGTTATTAGCCTGACGATGTTATCATGCCTAAAGGTCATCCAAAATGGTCTTCAGGGAAGATGTAAGTTACTTGATTCCTTTCCAGGCAGAGGCAGGACATATTCAGTAGGCTTTGCTGTACTTCAGGACACCTTGAGCTAGTAGCTACCAGTAATCTCTTGACCTAGAAATTCCATTGCAGAATATAATTTGCAAGCTTAAGTCTAAAAAAAAAATCCTTAAGTGTCTGTAGCTTTTTCTCTCTGTACTCTTTATAGATGATAATTAGACAATAATTTCTTTAGAGGTCCTATCTAGGCAAAATTTTCTATTACAAATATAATATTTTTACAGTATGGCATTCAAATTAGGCATTGTAAGACCCTTGAGTAGGACAGAGACAAAATGATTTCGACATAGTTCATTAAAAAAAAAAGAATGTAACTATGGTGCTATTAAAGAACTACAAATACTCTTTGAATTACTATATGATGTAAAAACATAATGGCAGGAAGGAAATCTACTCTTGCTCACATGATTGGCTCTTAAGTGAATTTTCTCTGCCTTTTCTCCATATCCAGATAAATACCAAGGGTTATGCCCAGACTCCCTTTAATCTACCACAGATTATATTCTAGGTTTGAAATAACCTATTTTGAAATAAATTCCTTGAGTTTCCTCTCTGAATATGATTTGAAGATAACTTCTAAGTATTTCTTGATGACACCAATCCTACTTTTCTTCAGAACTGGACTTTCACTGCACACTAGTTTGGAGTGATCAGTTCCGTAAACTAGCCTCGATTTCTACTGACACTTATTAAATTGAAGACAAGCTATACTTAAGGAAACTCTCAGTCCCAATGTCATCTTTTTTTCAGAGTTCATGTACGAAGATCTGTCATATAGATTTGAGATACTAAAGGACAATCAAATTGAGAAATCACCCAAGAATTTCAAATGAGGATACTGAAGAAAATAAAATTTTCATTTTAGAAATTCACATTTATATTTTCTCAAACATATCATCTTGAATTTTTAATAGTAGTAACTTTGCAAATATACTGTTAATTTCCACTAAATTTATATGCAGAGGAAAATTATTAATTTTCCAGGCCATACAGGAACACTTTAGAGTCTGGAACATCCAAAGGAATAATTTCCTGTAAGTTTTTCTCATTCATGAGCTGCATGGTAGGTAATGCACAAAACATCAAAATGTTGTCGGGAAAGGCTTTTCTTCACTCTCTTCCCAGATCTTAATGATCTTCAGTCAGAGCAATTTTCAGTTGAGATCTTGAATCTTTTTGTTTTTGTTCTTGTAAGAGAACAGTGAGCACAGCATTCATTCTCCCTTTTCCAGCTGTTTCCTAGTACACACTAATTATTTAAAACATTTATTGTGAGTGCCAAAGTAACAGCAGTCATTTCTTAAGTGAATTTACCTACTCATATCTCATGCCCTTGGTACAATAGTAATTGATTTTCTTTTGGTCTAATAATATAGTGTATTTTATTGCGAACATTTACAACTTTCTTTGCTATACTTATTAAGTATGAAAATATATCAAATACATAAATTATTTTATTACTATTCTGGGGGATAATTTTGAGTGTCATATGTGAAGATGTTTTATTCTTGTCATATTCAAAGTATAGTTTTCCAAATTTTCTTTACACAAATATTTCTGTATTCTTTTTCACATTCCAGATTTCTCATTCAGGTTATAACATATCTATGTGTAGTACAAGTCTGAGCTGTCCCCATGGCAAATTACTTAGTTACCTAAAGTTAACAGGAAAGTGTATTTGATGCAGAACTTGAGTACATAGAAAAATATCATCAGACTAGAGCCTTTTCATTCTTCCTGTATGCAAAATACTCCGTTCAATATGAGTTTAATGATCTTATGACTTAAGGGCTGGACTAAGAAGCTGCTAATTGTAAAGGACACTATTGAATAATTTGAAAATACATTTCTGAAGGGTCCTTAAGATGGAAGCTATCCTGAACTTATAAAAAAGCTGACTATCAGGCACGTACATGTGATTTTTAGGTATAAGAGACATATGAAAATCAAAAAGCTTCCAATCGTTTGTGTGTTTACATGGTTTGAAAAGTAAATACAAACACACTTACATGCACATACAAATATATTCCTACAGACCTCTAAAACGAGATACAGTATGTGAGGAATTACATAAAAGGCTTAAAATTAGAATCTGAGGAGTCTTTTGTTAACTTTTATAACTAAAATTTTAGTTCAACAAACAAAATTTCATAGGAACTCAGTTGAAGATCTGTGCATTGCACAGATCTTACAGGTGTTTAACAAACAAAAGAAATTCTCAAGTTGTAGCTGGCATGTGTGCATCATGGAATCATAAGTACAGGAATGAAAGTCATGACAGACCTACAAGGTTAATTGGTACATTAGGTACAGTTATAATCCTTACTACTCAAATTTAACAAGTAAGTGCAGCTGGACATGGTGGCTCATGCTTATAATCCTAGCTGCACAAGAAGCTGAGACCAGTTCAAAGCTAGTCCTGGAAGGAAAGTCCCATGCTCCAAGTAAGCACCAAAAACAAAATAAAACAGAAGCTGGAACTATTTGCATTTCTTGGTACCACATGCATAGAAAAAGCTGGAAAAGGTGCTGTGACTCAAGTGGCAGGGTTCTAGCCTTGAACAAAACATGTCAAAGGACAGTGCCCAGGCCCTGAGTTCAAGCCCCAGGACTGGCAAAAAAAAAATTTAGTTTTGTTTTAGAAGAATATTTAGATATGATTTTATTTTAGCTTCAGTGATGCATAATATTTTTATTATTGGATATTTCTATCAAATACATTTTTAGCTAGTATACTTCTGGAATTGCCAAAAGCCACTGTTGTCTAATCATCACCACCACATCATCATTGCCATAACTTGCTATTATACTTGCTATGTGTCAAATAGTGTGCATATGCATATGGTTTTGTGCTTAATACTAGTAGCAAGTCTAAGAGAACTTCAAGCTTGTTTTCCATATGTTAACTGATGAAAATTTAGAGATTCATAGAAGCAACTGGCCTGAGAAAACAATGATAACTTATTTTTTTTCCTTAGTTATGTTTCTGTGATGATAACTTATTTAGCCAATAATTTATTCTTATTCAGGAACATTAATTCTTAATTACTTCATTATTATTATTTTACTGCTTCTTAGAGTTAAAACTTAAAGTTATTAAGTTGAATTTAGATGGCATAATAGTCTTATAAGCACAAGTAAATAAGAAATATAATGTCAGAACTGATTATCTTTCCAGTTTTGAAGTTTTATTTCAAGAAATAGTAGCAGTTGGCTTCTTTTTTATCATAAATTTGAAGAGTGAAAATGTTAATTAAATATATTTAAATATTTATTGAATATTTTAAGCCTTTCATTTATATATATATGTAAGCAAAATGAAAGATATCCTCATATGTCTCAATTGAAGATCAACTTTACTTTAAATAATTTTAAGAAAATGTATAACTATCCAATTTATTATATATATGTCCACATATTCAGATAAAATAGCTTATATTGGATTCACCATCAAGAAATATTTCAGGCCGGGAGTTTGGCCTAGTGGTACAGTGCTTGCCTAGCATGCACGAAGACCCGGGTTCAACTCCTCGGTACCACATACCTAGAAAAAAGCCAGAAGTGGTGCTGAGGCTCAAGTGGCAGAGCTCTAGCCTTGAGAAAATCCAAGGACAGTGCTCAGGCCCTGAGCTCAAGCCCAGGACTGCCCCCCCCAAAAAAAAATATTTCCACGCTAGATAGTGAGTTAATGTAAATTCACTTATATTTTAAAATCACTATTTGAAAAAATTATTAATAAATGGTTGTAGTTAAATAATGTTCTCTTTCAAAGCAAACTGTATCTTATTATTTAAGTATTTTCTAGAAAAAGGAAAAAGATTGGGAAGTTTTTTTCAATACTTAAGAGTTTATTTAACAAAGTTGAAGAGTAAAGTGAACTACTAAAGGCCAGTTTGTCACTTAATTTAAGTATGTACATTTTTTGATGAGTTTCATTAGTTAAACTTTTTTGAAGCCTTAGCATTAAAAAAATGATCAGTTATTAACATAGAAATATATAGCTAGGTTCAAAAGGTCCCTAGAAAAGAAAGCAGCAAATCATTTAAATATAATCTGTTACTTAAATGGTGGTCTGTTACTCATCAGTGTATTTTGACCAGAAAGTTTCTGCCTAATGCTTGTACTGAACTGTTAACTACTAGAGCATTAGTTATGAAGTAAGTTGTTAAAAATCACAGCAAGTAAGATATGATTATATAAGATAATCATTATTTCAAAGATTTGTGAAATCAGTATATGTGATATATAAATCTAACTAAAACTAACCAGATAAAGGCATTTCAACATTATGCACATAAGTAGAGGAAAATCAATTAAATATTATACTCAGTAGTAGCAATAATTGATGTTTATGCAGAATTACAAATTTAGCTATACCACGAGATAACAATGACATGAATAGCAGTTTCATACATTTATTATGTTAGACATAACACATATTATTTCTAAGTTTCCAAACAAATATGCAGTGACATTATTATTCTTATTACTTTGCTATTAACTTTTAAAGGTTAAATAATTTACTTGCATTTACCCAGGTAGTAAGAGTTTTCCTTGCTCCAGATTTTCTAGGCTCCAAGTCTGTTGTTTTTACATTCCAGCTTGAGGACTCCTGGCAAATGTTCTTTGGTTATCAATAATAAAATTGTTGTGTTCATTAGTTTTTACATTAAATGCATCTTATGAGAATAGGTTATTAACATGAAATGTTTGTGTTGTTTTTCAATTTACCAGAACACTTGAGCACCTAAGAATACCCTGCACCCTGGCTGTGCCAGTTAACTGATTATTTCAGTTTCAGGAAGTTTGAGCTATTATAAATAATAATGACTTCTAGTGTTTCTAGGATTCATCAAAATTCCAGCAACTGTTCAGAATTTAAACTGTCTTTTTTATCTTAGTTATTCTAAAAAGACATAGCGGTTTAATAATTAGATTTTTGTATTATCTCTAGGTTTTCAGTGAAGCATAATGGGAAAGAGAAAAATCAATGACAGCTAGAATTGGTTTTATAAGTTACAGTGGCAACTCATTGTAGTTTTTTTCTAAATTTATTCAGAAATTTAAAAATTGAGCTTCCTAATATTAAGCCAAAAGTTTATTTCCCAGATTTTACCTAAACGTTCTTCCCTGTGGCCATTGTGCTTTGAAACTTCTTTAACGGTCTTCCTTGGGGTGTGGTGAAAATGGCCTAACTACTTTGCTAAAAACAAGTGTTTCATATAAATTGAATTTCTCTTTTAGGATAATTACCATTCACTTTTGTTTTCTTTACAACTGAGTGAGATACTGGAGTATCCTCTGTGGACAATTAAAGTGCTGAAATAGGAGAAAGCTAATGACTGCTTTGTGTGGTTATACTGACAACTTCTGCGTATTTGTCCATCTGTGTTAACAGTATCGATCAGGATGGGATCCTCATAGAGGGGCAGATAATATTTCCACTAAATCTTCGGACAGTGATGTAAGTGATATATCTGCGGTTTCAAGGACTAGTAGTGCTTCTCGTTTCAGCAGCACAAGCTACATGTCTGTCCAGTCAGAACGGCCAAGAGGAAACAAGAAAATCAGGTGAGTAAGGAGAATTTAGCAGTAAAATGTTAAATGGATTCTGGGCCTTTCCTTTTCTTTGGATAAACATAAAAGCCATTATTTTTTAAAAGGTTTAAAGTATATTACTCACCAGTAGGTTCTTCTGTATATGTGACTTTTTTTGTTATTTGGTGCACATTCTAGATTTGTTGCCATAAATTTTGTGTGCTAGATTACTTGGAATAATATCATTATTTTATGTTTGTAATTTAAAGACTGAACTACCATTATTATATCCTTGCTAAAATTAAAATGATGGTTAAGTAAGGATATAAACATCTTAATGTTCTAAGGAATATCTAAATAATATTTTGGAGTGGTTTTTCTGTCCTGACTGTAACTCAGTAATTTAGAAAACAAGAATATTATATTTTTACTAATATAATCTCCTATTTTAGGTGTACAAACAGTACATCTCCTATTTTTAAGAACTTTTTTCACTAGGATGATCTCTGAAAGCATTAAGTGTATAAAATTTTTTCTTATCTTCCTAAAAACATAGTAATTAGTATAATTTAGTCACTTGTCCTTACAGGTTTTTATCAATACTTGACTTAAATCTCTATAACAGAGAGATCACAGCTTTTGTCTATTTTCAACTAATTTTGGAAAAGGAATATAAGAATTGAAGCTTTGTGATCATTGTATTATACCCATAGTGCTTCTCTGACATATAGTAAAATAGATTTTGGCGCTGGGAGCATGCCCAAATGGTAGAATGCTTGCCTTGCATGCATGAATCCCTGGGTTCGGTTCCTTGGTACTACATACTCAGAAAAAGCTAGAAGTGGTGCTGTGACTAAAGTGACAGGGTGCTAGTCCAGCAAAGTGTCCAAGGACAGTGCCCAGGCCCTGAGTTCAAGCCCCAGGACTGCCAAAAAGATGTTTCCGCACTTATAAAATAAAATTTACATTTATGTTTTGATAATTTTTATTGCTGTTCTGTTTAAATTCATGTACATTTTTCTTGACATTTTTCCCCTTCTTTTGTATTTATTTGCATGCTTTCCATTTGTGTTGTATTCAAAAGACCAAAGGGAATAGAAGAGGGAGGGACAGAAGGGGATGAACATGAAGAGATAGTTCATGAGGATCTACAGGTAAAGGAAGAGAGCATTAATGAGAATGAGAAAGGGCCAGAGATTATAAAACCATGTAATAAGGAGAAAAACAGAGAATCAGGAGACGAGGAGAAACCACAAGATATACCTGAGCAAGGGAAAGAAAAAGAACAGTGGAGCAAAGAGGATTTACAAAGGAGATTCTTACAAGATGATGACAGGTAAAATATGTGCATTTTTGTAGATTTTATAGATTTTATACTCTAGTACTGTAGTCTTTTTTTACTAGTCCTAAAAATATTTGATTATGTAGATTTGTTTTACTTTCTTATGTTTTACCAATTGACCATCTTACATGACTGATTAATATACTGGTAAGTTAGTATCAAACTAGTTAATTTCTAAGCCATCTTTAGTTTATATTCACTAACTCTGAAAGTCTGTTTTAATTTAGTTTCTGAATTCTTTCTAACTAGATGAATAACTTAGATTTTCTTTTAGAAGTTTGAACATAAATTTACTGTGTATCTTCTCCAGCTGTAGAGTCTGAAGATTATTGAAAAGAGACAATTGTAATTCACAATACCTTATTGTTAATGTAAAGTTGATGTACAGAGGGGTTGTAGTTACATAAGTCAGATAATGAGTACTTTTTTTGAACAGTGTCACCTCTTCCCTTATTTTTCCCAGTATTTTCCTTCCTGACTCTCCTCCCCCACAGTTATACAGTTCATTTTCAATGTAGCGTCTACTGAGTATCACTGCTGAATTAGTTCACCCTTTGTCCTGCCGTTTCTGTGCTTCCCATTAACTTCCTCAACTCATGTAAACTTACATAGAAGACAAAAGGTACAGAAACCCAAAACAGTGACAGAAGAGGAAAAACAGAGAGAAGGGGGAAAACACAAAAAGCAAAGTTTAAAAAACCTCTTGAAATTCATTTTGATAAGCATCATTTTATATAATCATATGCACATAGCTGTTGAGCTTTGGGATTCTCTGCTAAGGATATTCTCCTTTGTGAGTCTCACACAGTGGTCTCATTATGTGAAGATTTAGAGTCCTGTTTAATTTATCCTGTCAAAGTGTACCTGATTCTAAAAGTTTCAGCCCATTTTCTAAGCAATATTATGTACTATTACCCAGTTTCCAAATGTTAGCAACAAAGAGCAATAGTAAGTTTTATACATTCTCTTGTTGTCTTTGCTACTTTTTGGGTTTCTGGGAAGTTAGTATAGTTTGAATTCTACAACAAATAGGAAAGAGCAACAGTGGTTTTTATCCTTTGGTTTGTTGTAGAGTTTTTGTTTGTTTGTTTGAGACAGAGTTTTTCTGTGTAATGTAGGTTGGCCTACAATCTAATATGTAGCCAGGCTGAGCTTGAAATCATCTTTCTGCTTTAGTTTGCTGAGTGTTGAGATTACAGGTGTGTACAGATGCCCAGTGCTTGATAGAAGGCAAACTTCTTGGTGGATTCTGTGATTCTTGAAATCCAGCTACAAAAACCTTTGAGAGAAGAAAGAGGCAAGGAGAAAAGCACAACAGTAGAGTATAAAAGCAGCTACATCATTTTCCTTTTTATAACATAAATCACTAAGTGTGAAGCTGGTTTTATATATTTCACAATCTTATCAGCACAAGTATGCTGTAAGACTTCATTTCTCATGAAAAGATGAGTCTGCTGTAAGACTGAAAATTGCAAATCATGTCTACTTTGTTTTTTATTGTTTGTTTGTTTTGTCCAGTCCTGGGCTTGAGCTCAAGGCCTGAGCACTGGCCTTGGACTTTCTCAAGGCTAGAGCTCTACCACTTGAGCTTCAACACCATTTCCAGCTTTTTTCTATGTATGTGGTACCGAGGAATCGAATCTGAGTCTACCTGTATGCTAGGCATGCACTCTACCACTAAGCCAAACTCCCAGCCCCAATCATGTCCATTTTTAAAGAATTTGGTTTTCTAGAATTTCAGAATTTTATATTATACAAAATCTACTTGGTTCTTGTTCAGCTGATTTTTCTATTATAGTACCAATACCGCACATCAATTTGTGGCTTTTTTATTATTAATGAAAAGGACAATTGGGCAAATGTTCCCCCCATTGGTATGTAACTCAGTTTATGAAACTTTCTTTTTGTTTCCAGCATAGCTCTGTTCTATGAAAGTTTCTGTGTAACAGTCATTAAAGGTAAAATAAATCATAAGTAAGGCATAATTTCCAGTTTCCCTAAACTAGTATTTTCAAATGTCTTTGTTATATGTTTGACTTGATGATTATATTGCCTTATTAATAAAAATGACTTTCTGATTTATTGATCAGAAGGTCATTCCTTGGAAAGGCACATTGAGTTTCCTTTCTGCTAAGAACAGAGTAAAATCTGAGTGTCTGTGTTTTCTTTCTACTTGTTATATAGAGGAAAACACATGAACCCATGAGCATTTGCCCAAAGCCAAACCCCATGCTGTCATACTGGTTTTATGGGCAGAAGGTTTACAAATTAGAGTTTTAAACTCAATCTTTTTTTTTTTTTTGGCCACTCCTGGGCATGAGCTCAGGGCCTGAGCACTGTCCTTAGATTTTCTCAAGGCTGTGGCTCTACCACTTGAGCCACAGCAACACTTCTGGCTTTTTTCTATGTATGTAGTACTGAGGAATCAAACCTGGGGCTTTGTGCATGGTAGGCAAGCGCTCTACCATTAGGCCAAACTCCCAGCCCCTTAAACTTTTAATCTTTTTAAACATTACTTTCTTCATTATTTTCTTCAGACAAAGTGCACATAATTTTATGCAGGAAAGAGGAAGATATTTTATTCTTAACAAGATGTTTTATTGTAATCAATTTAGGTACCTGCAGAACACTTCTGACTCTATAAACTATAGGAGGCCAACCTGCTAGTTCTGGGTGAACACATACTGTAAAACATGGCAAGATATATATCTACACAGTTATTTATAAGAAAGTGTTAGTGTCTAAAAGAAATGCAAATCAAAACAACTTTAAGATTCCATCTCACTCCAGTTAGAATGGCCAGGATCAAGAAAACTGTTAACAGATGCTGGAGGGGATGTGGCCAGGAGGGATCACTACTACACTGTTGGTGGGAGTGCAAACTCATTCAACCAGTATGGAAAGCAGTATGGCAGTGCCTCAAAAGACTAAACATAGAGCTCCCCTATGACCCAGCAATTCCACTACTTGGCATTTACCCAACCATCCAGAAACAAGGGCATACTAAATCCACTAGCACAACGATGTTCATTGCAGCACTATCTACCATAGCAAAGATATGGAACCAACCCAGATGTCCCGCAGTTGATGAGTGGATCAACAAGATGTGGTATTTAGACACAATGGAATTCTATGCTGCTGTCAGAAAGAACGACATCATCCCATTTGTTAGGAAATGGAAAGACTTAGAAAAAATCATATTAAGTGAAGTAAGCCAGACTCAAAGGAACATAGGCCCAATATTCTCCCTCATTTGTCATAACCAGTAGAAACCTTGGGCTCTCCTAGCAGAGATTTGCAATAGAACAAAATCTAGAGACATTAGGACAAATAGTATGACACTAAATTTAAGGACCTCCAGGATAAGGAAACAAAAGCCATATAATGAATGACTGTTGTTCTTAATGTACTGTTATCTCTCATCTCTTTTGCTATCCCTTGGTTATCTCATTTTGTTACAATATTTCACCTTGTTATCTGATATATTTCATATGTGCTTAATTGGTTATTTGAAATTGGATAGGGAAGGGGGGAAATCAAGATAAGCAGGGGGAAGGTAGGAGGGAAATGGAGACCATGCCATGAGAAAGAGTATCAATGTTTGAGAAGTTATGCAACTTTTATCTGGTGAATATAATGTAACCCTTCTAGTAATTACATTTAAAAAAAGAAAATGTTACTGTCATACATAGATCTTGAATTTGCTTTAATTTCTCTGAAAAAATTCTAGCTGTCTTTGTTTTTGAGAGAAAATGTTCTAGCATTGATTTGGTACTTGGTAAGGACAACCATATATTGTTTAAATACTAAGAATCACTTAGATGGCTATGCAATATTATTGGAAATAATCTTATTCTACAATACATCATGCATATCATGTACCTTTGGTTAAAACCAGGTTTTATAAAGAAAACTAATTGTAACTTCAGTATGTATAGTAATATTAGTACTAAACAAAGTGACTGCAAGTGTACAAACTCCATTCTAGTTACTATTTTCATTGTGCTAATAAGTTTTTGTGGCATGTCACATATCTGACTACATGATTACATTTCTCACTGTAGTGAATCATTTTACATTGAGTTTACTAAATGTGCAAGTAGGAAAAGAATAGCAAATTGTTCATTAGGGGTTCATTAGTGTTTAATATTTTTCTTAGTTGATTAGTGAGTAGTAACAGTTATATTTAGCTATTTATATTTACCAAGATGTATATAGGCTTGGTAAAGTATTCCTATAATACTAGTGATTGTATATGGTAAATGCTAGACAGTCCAAAATAATATTTGTCATTTAAAATGCCTTATATAGCTGTCTGTGTGTGAATTAAACTTTAGACTTACTTATATTTCCTAGTTGTATATATATTATATATTGTGTAGGATAAACTAAGCTGGCACATAAAAAGTATTGAGAGATAAAGAAGAATCATTCACCCAAACAATATAATTTAGGAAATAGATTAGCCATTGTACTAATAACTAGAAATAAACGTGAAATTTGATTTAATGTTTGTAAATTTCTAAGCTTTAGGATGAAGCTATTTGTTAGCTATGTGTGGATATATGTTTCAGAATAGCTCTGTGTCTAAAAGGTATCATCAAGATACCAGAACAGCTTCACATGAATGTATCATGAAAGAATTTGGCACAAAAAGAAATGATCTTAAATAATCTACAATAGAAAATAGGGATAAAACTATTTAAAAGTATACTTCTGTCAAAACTAATCATGTTATGCTGTACCAATACAGTAGAAAGAAGCTGTAGTTTGGTACTATATCCCAGACCTTTGACAAAGCATCTTTATTCCAGATCTAGACCATGTGAGACATAGGACTATGTGTCTGATATCACTGAGGGGCGGGGCCAGGGGGTGGGCAGGGTGACAGTTGAGTATGAAATCAGCAAATCAGATTTATGACTGACCCATTTAGTAATACACAGACAGGAATGTGAGGAATGTTCTATTATGTAATGATGAATTTTTAAGTGATGGTATTGGGATTTGAACTTGGGAGCTTGAGCTTGCAAAACAAGTACTCTACTAATAAAGTAGCATCCCCCTAACACACACACAAAAAAACTAATCATATTAGTTACTTTGTTTTGAACTGAACCTTATCTGTCTAAAATGAAATGATTAATCAAGATGTATTTTTTCACAGACTTTTAGTTATTAAAGGCAGGTCTATAAATGCTATTTGATTGCAATTTTTAAGGCAATTACGCTTTTAAGGGTGATCAGTTCAAATTTTTATTAATAAGTTTTGTAAAAGATGGGCATGCCATTAAATCATCTGGATGACCAGAAAAATTGTCGATTATTTTTACAAAGGCATTATTGATAACATTAGTTTTAGATTAAATTATGAATACAGAATTATATAGCTGTATAACTTACTTGTACAATATTATACGTAGGTTACAACAACCTTTAAAAGAAAGCAGTATGTTTTGTGGAAGTAATTGTGATTAGGACTCCAAAATATGGATTCTCATCCTATTTCCTATGTATCTATCCACTTTGTCTTTCTGGACTTTTTAAACTTCTCAAGTAGAGGAAAATTACTGTCCTCTCCATATCTTAGGTGTGCATAGTACAAGAAAGTGCAGTTTTATTATCATTAGTCTAAGAAATAATTGGTTCTTTACTAGCCATTAGTACACCAAAGAACTCAATGTAAGTTTCTGCTATTTGAAAGATGATTCTAAAATTTCTGCAGTCTGTGTTTAGTTCAGTTTTTACACATTTGGTGGGGTTTTTTTTGGGGGGGGGGTGTTGGTTTTATCAAGTTCTGCGGGGTTTTTTTGGGTGGGGGAGGAATTGCTTGCTTTTTATTTGTTTGTTTTTGGTTTTGGTTTCCTGGAAGTATGTTCCTAGAGGGTGTATTATATTCTGCTCTTAGCTACTGAGTATCACGGCTTGTGTTCTCTTTCTTATTGAACCAAACTCATAGTTATATGACTGAGACTCTTAAAAGCTCAAATAATTCCCATTCTGTTTTATTCTTGTATATTAAATTCAACTAGAAACCTTAAAAATGCTTGAAAATCCAGATCTAACATTTTAATTCTGTAAGTTTGTAAGATAGCCCAGGAATTTGAAAATTTACTATTAATACTCAGAGTGATTATGATGCACATAGTATGCTGATGACGTCCATCCTTTCTTTTGGATTACTTTTATATTCTTTTTATTTTAT